>NC_136483.1:28741831-28954331 GCF_053919585.1 Euprymna scolopes | reverse complement strand
TCGAACTTTGTTTTCTTGTACCTTTTAATCGTTGTTTGAACGCCCTTCCTTCAACATTCCATCTTCCTGGCAATTTCTACCTGAGAATATCCTTCACCAGATAAAGCAACAATTTGTGCTCTTTTAATCTCTGAAAGCTGCTTCTTTTCAATTAAATATACTATTATAGCACTGGCAGGACTCAAATATTACTTGAAAAATAAGAAACAACTATTAGTATGACAATGAATCATTTTGAATATTGGAATGAATTTAATATGAAACGCAGCTAAAACTCTTCAAACTATTGTTAAAATTATTATTTAAGTTGTTTTTTATAGGCGCTCCATAATTTGGACTATGGTTATAATATATATAACGCTGAACGTCTGTGTGTGTGTCTGGTCACGAATAGGCTCCTATATGGTTGACTATTATAGAAAACTGATCACATATAATGATAGATGTATCGAGACACAGGAATGGGTATGTGTGATCTGGCATAATGATGATTCATTATAATTGTGGGGTCTGCGTATGCGCCTGGTCCACAAAGTATGGAAATAAAAAATTTAAAAATAAAAAAAACGTTTACAAGTGTTTTTGATATAGATGTACATAATAATACTTTGATAAGTATGTTTTAACTTAAATAGGGATGGTATAATAAAATTGTGGGGTCTTCATTTGCGCCTGACCTCCATAGAATAGAAATAGGCACAACTTTAATAAAGACTTTTCATATCTATCAGCATAAGTGTACTTTGATAATTATGTTTCAGTTTGGAGAACTATGGTATAATAAAATTATGAGGTGTTCGTTCGCACCTGACCTCCATAGAATGGAAATATGTCACAAAGTGTAACAAGGTTTTTTAATATAGATCCACAGAATATTGTGATAAGTGTTTCAGTGTGAACAGGTATTTAATTTTAATTTCATCATATTTTGCTTTGGTTTTGATACCCCCAAATTCGAAGCTATCTCTCTACAACCCTTCCTTTTCATAAACTATCATACTTTCATAAATCAGAGTCCATTTTCTGTAGGCAGTTTTTGAAGCCAGTCAACGTCAGATACTGTTGCTAGTATATATATATATATATATATATATATATATATATATATATATATATATATATATATATATATATATATATATATATATATATATGTATATATATATATAATAAGGTGATTGATAATTTATAATTCGAATTTTATTTCAGAGGGGATGGTTCCACGCCCCCTCCCCCTCCTCACACATACACATTAGTAACGACCTTAGATCACAGTTACCTTCCTAGGGAAGCAAATAACTTTATACATTCTTCAAATCAATAAAAGAAACTCCCCCACACACACATCCTAGCCTATGCACCCAGTTGACCAAGTACCAATGGGCCCCTCACCTCAACCCTTATCAATAGACAGAGGTCATCTCGTCAGCATCAGATAAGGCCAAACTATTTGTAAAGAACTTTGCAGCTCATTCTACCCTGTTTTCCGACTCCCTGGAAAACCTTATCAGTATGCCCTGTATTTAAGAATTCAGGTGATAAGTCATCTCCCTCTCAGTACAGACCAATAAATCTCCTGTGTATTATGAGTAAGTTGCTGGAATCCATATTAAATAGAGAAATAGTCAACCACCTCAGCAGAAATAACCTTCTTAGTGACACACAATATGGTTTCCGCTCTGCAAATTTACCGCAGATGTGCTAACGGTTATATCCCACAGGATTAGTGAATCTCTTGACAAAGGCTTCCTTTCTAGGGCAATTGCTTTTGACATATCAAAGGCCTTCGACAAGGTATGTCATAAGGGCCTACTTCACAAGATTTCCAGCTACGGTATAACTGGAAATGTTTTCTCAATCATTAAATCATTCCTCTCTGATAGGCTCATAAGATTAGTGGTCGATGGACAAAAATCAGAGGCCTGCAGTATTAATGCTGGAGTCTCTCAAGGGTCAATCCTGGGCCCAACTCTCATCCTGATCTACATCAATGATCTCCCTAAACACATACTTAAATCATTCGTTGACATCTATGCTGATGACACGACCATCTACAGCAACACATCAAAGGCTGTAAATGACAAAGTTCTCTCTGATTCTCTCTCCTCTGATCATGAGCGCGTGGCTCAGTGGGGGAAGATGTGGCTGGTTACCTTTAATGCATCTAAAACCAAACTCCTATTTTACATCATCAACGCTCTGATCCCCATCTGGCATCAATTGAAATGGATGGCTCTCATCTAGGAGAAGCCCCATGTTTTGACAAGCTTCTGGGTTTGTCCTTTACTCCTGATCTGAAATGGAACACGTACATCAAGTCTGTTACCAAGGTCGATGGAAAGATGGTGGGATCCTTCTACTGCTCCAGAAGATATCTCACTACTGATGCAATTCTCTATCTATATAAAAGCCAAATACGTCTGAGGATGGAATACTGCTTCCATATCTGGGCAGGAGCTTCTAAAAACAGCCTATCCTACCTTGACAGAGTACAAAATAGACTTTCTGACTTGGTGGGGGATGCCCTTTTCTCTTCCCTGCAACCTCTCTCCCACAGAAGAGACGCTGCGAGCCTATCCTTGCTTTATCGTTATTTCCATGCCAGGTGCTCGTCTGAGCTTCAATCTCTGCTCCCCCCTCCCCAATCTTTCACGAAAAACACCTGTCTAGCTGAATCCACTGTCAAAAACTTTCCCCACTCTTTATCTGTGCCTAAATTAAAACGTAGGTTCCATGAACAAAGCTTCTTTCTTAGAACTGCATGCCTGTGGAACTCTGTTCCGTCTGCCTGCTTCCCACCTGACTACAATCTGGATGTCTTCAAGTCCAACGTAAACAAATTCCTAATGAACCGCCCCCTTAAGTAAACACTTCATTAAATCTCCACATTAACGTACTGTACTTACAATAACCCTTATCCCTGAGTGGCTTCCGGGCCTTGATAAATGGTACCACCGTGTAAAAAAAAAACAAAAAAAAAACAAGTAAGGGTAAAAAAAGGGAAAAATGAGACAAAACAAAGAAATATACATAAAAACACAAGTAGAGAGAGAGAGAGAGAGAGAGAGAGAGAGAGAGAGAGAGAGAGAGAGAGAGAAACATAAGACAGCAGTGACCACAGCCAATAAAACAGTAATAAAAATTGAACATTCGAATGAAAAGTAGATTCATTTACACGTTTCCACCTCTCGGGATTATTTCAAATGACCTATGAAAATGTTCTTTTACATCTTTAACACATCTTGAATATATTCTAAGAATTTTAAATAATTTCTGAGGAGGACGCTTCTCAGAACGTCTGAAACGCGTTAAAAACGATTTCAATGATTTAAAAACATTATTACAATGATCTAAACATAATTTTCAATGTAAAACCAAGACACGGAATAATAAAATAATGTTAAAAAATACACATTGTTGGTGACCACACCCTTATTTAAATATACATCTTTCTCTCGTTGGAATTTCTTAACCCATTTTATATATATATATATATATATATATATATATATATATATATATATATATATATATATATATATCGTGTCAGAAAGTGATGAAAAGAAATCAAATAAAGTGCTCGATTGTGAATGTTAGAGTTAAAATACAAATATTTATTTAAAGATAATACATACATATTCGAAAGAAGGACCACCAGCGGTTTCATTGTATTCAATCAGCAATCTGTGGTATGAATTCAATACAAATCATCGATATTGATGGAAAGCGAGAAACAAAACGGAAAAATAAACAGAGAAATAAACACTAGTTAACGGGCAGTGTCTTTACACAAGTGCTCTCTGTTGTAAAGTTCTTAGTAAACGACGCTAAGAGATTCTGTTTACGGAAGGGAGGGATGAGTGGGCACCACCACCACCACCACCACCACCACCACCACTCCATAACCCTACCTGCCCACTCCTCCCTCCCTTCCGTAAACAGAATCTCTTAGCGTCGTTTACTAAGGTCTATCTTTACAACAGGGACTTTGAGTAAAGACAGCGTCCGTTAACCGGATGAATTAAATGAAACCGCGTTCGTCTTTGGAATATATATGTATAGTTATGAATAAATACTTATATATATATATATATATATATATATATATATATATATATATATATATATATATATATATATATATAATACTCACCTTCACTTCAAACAAGGGATATTACCACTTGGACATAAGGGACTACTATTTGGGACCATGCCTAAGAAAAATTAACAAGATATTGGTTTATGTTACATTTGAACTTCTGCATATCAGTACAGTCAAGGAAACAGGTAGCAAGGAGAGAATTTCAATGTCTATCTGTTAGAAGGAAGATTACGTGGGTTTATCAGTGATATTTACATCGAGGGCGCACAAGTGAAATGAGTTCATCAGAGCACATTCCATTAAAATACTTGTAAAACAGGCACAGGAATGCAACATTGCAGCGATGGGACAAGGGTTGGAGCTTAGTGGACATTAGATTGGAGACGATTTTTTAGACGCTATCCAACAGGGGGAGACTGGTGGTAGATGCACCAACCCAGATGTGCCAATAATACTCCATGCATGGACGAATGGTGGCTTTGTAAAAGTACAGAATACTTTCAGGTGCGAGTAGTTTTCTAGCAAGATAGAGGGAACCTACCTTCCTTGCAGTAGCCTTTATGATGTCCTCAATGTATTTGTTCCAGTTCATATTTCCTGTGAATATTAAACCGAGGAGTTTGAAGGAAGGATTCTCAGGTAGGGTGTTATTTGTTATGGATATTAGTGGTGGAAGGGGCTTCTTGTAATTGTTAAAGGAGAGAAGCGTAGTCTTACAAGCATCAAATTTTACCACCTATTTATGGCCCCATTCCACTACGGTCTGGAGGTTATTTTCCAAGGATTCTGACATTTAGATTTGTGTACATCTGTTCGTTCATCGTGCAGGTTATAAGACATTGTATCATCAGCAAATATACCCATCTTGAACACAATATTATCAAGGATGTCATTAATGAATATCAGGAATAATAGTGGTCCAAAGTTCGACTCCTGAGGCACTTTCACATTGATGTTATGCTGTTTGGATGTACATTCTTCAATGACAACCTGGATGGTTCTATTGTCTAAGAAGGATCTAATTATATTTAGTATTCGTCCAGTTATACCATACAATTTAATTTTCATTAGCAGCCCTTCACACCAGACTTTGTCAAAGGCTTTGGATATATCACGGGCTACAGCCCTTGCTTTGCCTGCCTTATCCAGAGCATGGTATACACATTCAGAGATAACTGTTAAAATATATGCAGTAGAACGGCATTGCCTAAATCCGTAGCAGAGAGAGGATTAGCTTTTTTGACGTGGTGAACTAGTGTTTGATTAATTAAGGCTTCAAAGATTTTAGCAAAGAGGGGGAGGAAACTGATAGGGTTATAATTGAGAGGGTCAGTCCTTTCACCAGAATTCTTCTACACTTGTACCACAGAGGCAGTTTACTAACTATTAAGGTGGCAAGATTCAGCAAGGGCTTTGTTGTATAGTTTGGAAAGTACGAGGGCTAGCTCAGCTGAGCATTTCTTAATTAGTATAGATACGATGAGATCAGGTCCACAGACCTGGAATGTGTGTAAGTTTTTTTTACGATATCATATTGCGGACACGAGAAGGGGTGATTTTCAGAGCATCATGTGTGGCTTCAGTCTATATAGGGAATTTGGAAGAGAGTTACTTGTTGACTCTAAGATGGAGAGTATATATATATATATATATATATATATATATATATATATATATATATATATATATAGTGCTTGAAGTAGAAAAATTAGACATGGCAAAACAATAACAGGAAAATTGATCAGTATTTAAATATGCTAAGAAAAGATGTATCCAATGGCACAAAAACAACAGCAAAACAAAAATGACAGTGTGTAAGAGATAAGAAGAGAGAAAGAAAGGGGGAGTTTAATCTCACAGCTTCATGGAGTTTTGTGGAGTTTTTACTGATGTTGGTCAATCTCCTTTTATTCGATTCTTTCTCTTCACAATTTATTTCATTTTCGCTATTCAATGTCACTGCAATGTGCATTGATCAATTTCGCCTCTTCACAGTGAAACTTTCGCCAATTTCTCCTTCAGCGTGTTGTCTCCAACTGCCTCTTCCTATCAGTCATCTCTTCTTCTTCTTCTTCTTCTTCTTCTTGGCGCATATCTTTGAGCACGAGTGCTGCCTCATGTATTCACCCTCTTTCACTCTCTTTACATTTTTTCACATGAGCATGTCTTCACACCGGGGCGCTAACCAAGGTATACTCTTTATCTTTTCAATGCGTGCTCACCCTCTTCTTCTTTGCCTATTTTTTCTCTCTTTTTTTCTCTCTCCTTACATTTTATCACGTCAACAACAAATCAAAGCAAAGTAAAATACACCATTCCTCAGTCTAAAATTAAATTAAAGTTTTCCTTTATTTTTAAATACATAATCCGATTTTGGGATTATGTGACAATATATATATATATATATATATATATATATATATATATATATATATATATATATATATATATATATATATATATATTAAGTAATGTGATTTATAATTTAAAAATTTTTTAAATTTTTAAAATTTAAAAATCAAAATTTAATTAAATTAAAAATCAGTTTCATAAGAAGGAACAACAACAAAGTCAATTATCTGTACGATCGTTTCGGAAATCCGTGCTTTTTATTTGTGGTATACATGAAGTCACGTAGAACAATTATACATAGTTTTTTTGTTAAGCACGGTCTCCTCATCAGCAAATTTAGGAGGATTTCTATTGAATTGAAAAGACACCAAAAATAAACCTAGCATTAAAAGTAAGGCAGATGAATCTGAAAAATTGAAGTAAAAGGTTTGGATTTAAAATTTATAAGAAAATTAATAAGAAAATTGGTATAGGTTAGAGATAGAAATGAGTAGAAAAAATATATATTTTTTTGAATTTACATAATAAATTTGATTTATAAATATATAGATATATAATTACCTTTTGGTTTTTCTTTTTTTGAAATCAGGAACTGTATTTAAAGTAGTCATTTAGATGTTTGCTACAGCTTTTTATTTTATTGAATGATGAATTTTAAAAGGGCGACGCTCGTGCAGTAAATTGTTTCCGTTAGCGTATTTTGATTTAAAGACGCTACAGTTAATATCTATAGAGAGAGAGAGTTTTTTTTTTTTTTTTCAAGTTTTTAAGGGGAGATAATTGTCATGGCTTTATTTATTATTTGATTTACGAGTCTAAGGGCGGTAATTGGTTTAACTTAATTTATTAAAAATAAAAAAATAAAAAAATCTATTTTTACTAATGAGTAATTTTTAATGATTTAAGGTGGTTTATATTTATTAAATTTAAACCAACGTTTATGATTACATGATAGAAGCTCGTGTCTTGAATTTATTAGTTTGGTTGTGCTTTTTATATCTTCATATTTTAAAATTTTTAGGGTTTCTTTTGTACATAATGTACAAAATTTATCTCCTGGTTTATATGATTTGCAAGTCTCAATTATTTGCCATTTTAAGTTGAAAGAAATATTGCTATTTTTTAGTTGCCAAATATAGTTGGATAGAGTAGTTTGGTTTGATAGACAGTTATTTTTAAAAGAATGTTTGTGCGTTGAAATTCTATGTTTTATTGGGCCAGATGTGGAACCAATATATATTACCTCTTGATTATTATGATTATTTTCCGTTAGGTCTATTGTTGGATTATAATATGGTGGGTTGGTTAATAATTGATCGGTAGATTGATTTAAGTTGGTGTTATTATTTAATCTGGTAGTTGAGTTATGGCTGTTGATAGGTTCTTGTATATTTGGAGTTTTTGATACTGTGCAGCTATAGATAACATTTTTAATTTTACATGAGCCTTGTAGGGGACATTTATTTTTTCTTCTACAGTTACAGTCCGATGTATTTTGTATAGTTGCATTTTGTAGTTTATTAATTTTATTATTATTAGAGCTAATTATTTTCTGATGAAGGTTAGGCATAGTAGAGTAAGAGACTTTAATTGTGTTCTTATTGAAAATCTTATTATATCTATGGGGGCTTTAAAGTTCTTATCTAATATTTTAAAAAATTCTCTAGCTATGTTTGTTTCTAGGTTTTTGGAATACGGGGGGTTGAACCATAGGATCTCCTTGTGTCTATTCTTACGTTTGCGGGTTTTAGTTTGTTGTTTATTTATATTATTATCTAATATTTGTAGTTTGGTTTTATCTTTTTTTGTCTCCTGGTTATTTTTCTTAACTCGTATACGGGAAGACATTGCCATATTATATGTTATTACGCTCTTAATAGGTTTATTTTTAATGCAGTTTATGTTTCTATCATTTTCAAAAAAAACAAAAAAAAAAACTCTCTCTCTCTATAGATATTAACTGTAGCGTCTTTAAATCAAAATACGCTAACGGAAACAATTTACTGCACGAGCGTCGCCCTTTTAAAATTCATCATTCAATAAAATAAAAAGCTGTAGCAAACATCTAAATGACTACTTTAAATACAGTTCCTGATTTCAAAAAAAGAAAAACCAAAAGGTAATTATATATCTATATATTTATAAATCAAATTTATTATGTAAATTCAAAAAAATATATATTTTTTCTACTCATTTCTATCTCTAACCTATACCAATTTTCTTATTAATTTTCTTATAAATTTTAAATCCAAACCTTTTACTTCAATTTTTCAGATTCATTTGCCTTACTTTTAATGCTAGGTTTATTTTTGGTGTCTTTTCAATTCAATAGAAATCCTCCTAAATTTGCTGATGAGGAGACCGTGCTTAACAAAAAAACTATGTATAATTGTTCTACGTGACTTCATGTATACCACAAATAAAAAGCACGGATTTCCGAAACGATCGTACAGATAATTGACTTTGTTGTTGTTCCTTCTTATGAAACTGATTTTTAATTTAATTAAATTTTGATTTTTAAATTTTAAAAATTTAAAAAAATTTTAAATTTTAAATTATAAATCACATTACTTAATATTGAATTAGCTCTAGGACATTTAACTATCGAGCTTATTATATATCTAAATTACAACGAGCATTTCCTGTATTTTAATTAAACTAGTAATTTCACTATTACATTAAAATACACTTAGCTCTTTAGACTATTATTCTAATCTCCTTTAAATTATATATATATATATATATATATATATATATATATATATATATATATATATATATATATATATATGAGGGATGCTCCAAAAGTAATACCGCCTATTTTTTATTTCGCCTGAATGAATCGTAGAATTCACTACGTTAATCCCACAAACAAATCTCCCCAAATTCCCGCACCTCACATATTCCTCCAACACAGAATTCAACCTAATCCTCTCTTACTACTAACCCATTTACTCACTCTTATCTACCCCTAGAATACACACTTACATCGGATCGTACACTGCTCCCATTAAAATGCACATCGCTAACCAAATTCTTTTTTGCTAAAGCAAAACCTAACCTATTAAGAGACCTCCAGACTAATAAAACTAATTATTCTTTAAAATGCACAATATTAAAAAATATGCAAGCTTAACACCCAGGATCTCAATATTGCTATCTATGCAACGCTAAGGTCTCAGCTATAGTTACAGCACCTAAAAGGCTAAATGCCATAAATTTTAAGAACGAAATCATTACCTATTGTAGGCACAAAAGAAAATTTAAGTATAGAAATTTCATGAACTCCACACATAATCCCTCCAATTAGGACTTATACTTATCTTATTTCCCTATATCTGTATTAATCATCCTGAATAACTTATAATTTTATTCCATTGTAACCCCTTTAAACTTTCAGCTTAAGCTTATCCACATTCTCCTTTAGCTTACGAGCGATGTGCAATAAGTAATGCGCCTGACCCACTTCCCATAGCAGTAGAGCAACGAAACTTGGCACAGTTATTAGTATTTCTCTTCATAGAAACCACCCAGAGTTATGCATTTCTCCCCTCGTTTGATGCAACTCTGGAGACCGTTTTTGTAGAACACCCCAGGTTGGTCCTCCAACCATGACGTGACTTCAGAAATCAAGGCTGCATCATCTGGGAAACGCTTTCCTTTCAAAAACAACTTCATGGCTGGGAAGAGGTAAAAGTTAGAGGGTGCAAGGTCAGGAGAGTAGGGAGGATGGGATAGGATTTCATAACCACACACCCGTGCTTCTGATCTGGCAACATGCGAGTTGTGGACCAGAGCGTTGACCTGCAGGAGGGTACCTTTGCTGATCTTGCCCCGCCTCTTGATTTTGATAGCTTCCCTTAATTTCCTCAAAAGTGAAGCATAATAGGCTCCTGTAATTGTGGTACTCTTTACCAGGAAATCTGTCATCACTACTCCGTCCTGGTCCCAGAAGACTGTGAGCATGACCTTGCCAGCGGAGGGCTGCACTCTTGCCTTCTTTGGAGGTGGTGAGTCCAAGTGTTTCCTCTGCATTGACTGGGCTTTGGTCTCTGAATCATAGTGATGGACCCAGCTTTCATCCTGTGTAATCAGTTTTTTGAAAAACTTTAACTCATCTTCTTGGCACATCTCCAAATTCATCCTCGAGCACTCGACGCGTTCTCATTTCTGGAATGGTGCGAATCCATCTGGCAGACAACTTATGCATATGCAAATGGTCATGAATGATAGTTTCCACAGACTCTGTACTAATCTTGACATCTTGGACTATTTGGCGAATAGTAATGCGCCAATCTTCCAAAATGGCAGCTTCAACTTGATGGACAGATGCCTCATCAATGGCAGAAGGGGGCAACCAGGTCTGGGAGATGTTTTCACAGACTTCCGGCGATGTTTGAATTCACGATGCCAGCGTTTTACAAGGTCATATGATGGGGCATTATCACTATAAGTTTCTTTCATTTCATCAAAAGTCTCCTGTGATGTGCGTCCTTTCAGATACAAAAACCGGACCACTGCTCGACATTCAACAGGCTCCATTTCACACCTGACTCAATTCAAACACCTCTAAAACAGAAACAACAATTAGTTCAGAGCTGTAATTTGCCACATAACCAGTAGAGATATAAATCATTGCACATGCAAACTTTCAGCTAGATCAGACGACTAAAAGTGAGTCAGGGGCATTACTTATTGCACGCCCCTCGTATCCACATTAAGCTAGCAAACCCTGCTTAAGTTCACCTATACTATACATGATAGTATCAGATACTTAATCTTCTACCATATTCAAATCAGATCTTCTCTCTGTATTATCCTGGAGGATCACATCTTAATAGTGTATTAACATCTCAATTTATTTGATCATACCTCTTTTAATTTGTTTAAATTAATTTAATTCTGACCATTACTCTCATATATCTGATCATTACTCTCATATATCTACATATATAATACTGCACTTTATCCATGCATTGTTCTTATCTGAACACCATATTAAAGCACTGCACCTTAGCCCTTACTACATCGTTGCACACCTTCCCCTGAAATAAATCCACATTAAATTTTTAACACTACAGAATTCCAAGAACTCTGAATAACTATCTGTTGATTCCACCTTTAACCAGTAACCACATATAATTATTTCTCGATTCCTGAGTTGACCTCACTCTTTAATAACTAGCATTAATTTAGCCACCTTAGCATTCAAATTGCAAATTCCATCTCCCTGCATCCAAAACTTAATAATACCCCAATATCTAAGTAGGAAACTTTAAAAGTCAGCAGAGTTAGCCCTGCTGACTTTTTCAGATTCTCACTTGGATATGTAAATAAAGTCGAAATTAGCATGCCCTCATCCCGATTAGTGATAAACCTACTCCACCTCTCTCTTTGCAATTGTCCTTAACCCTTTCTTTTCCCTTTTTGCTCTCTCTCGCTTTCTCACCCTCTATCCCTGCCTCCCTCTTAGATTTCCTTTATACTTTTCCAGCCATTTTATTCTGCTGCCAGCCAAGCATAGGTTGATTTTATATCGCCCAGCAATTTACATATTTTATCCCTAAATTTGGGTGTTAAATATCTTACTTTTTTTTTGTTTAGCTAAGTATTTCTATGAACTCGGATGATTTACGCTGAACTCTGAGATGATATTCAATATCCACACTGGAAGTTGCAACAAAATTCTGGATTTATATTCTAAAAAAGCATTGCATCTAAAAATTTTTTACCAACATACACCTGAACCGAACTTATTGATTGGATATTATCTGCTAAGTTCCTTGGACCCCTGCCTGAACAAAAACTCCCTCCATTTCTCCCCTGATTTACATATGAATTCATTGGACTCATTATATAAGCTTATGTAACTTGGGACTCTAAGTTTTCTATATTCTTTATTTTTATTTTATTCATTTTTTTTTGTATTCTTCATTTATTTATTTGTTTACACGCTTATTTTTTCTATCTTCCTACCCCCCCCCGCATCAACCTACATTCTCTTCATAAATTTATTTCCTTTTATTTCTGCTTTAGCACACTTCGCCATTTCCTATGATACTTTCTCTTAAAAATTCCCGACATACAGTCCTATTTAGAATGCTCCTCATCTTAGTTACCACCATCACTCTTCTCTACCCCCAAATAATCCCCTACTTATATAACAACAACTCCATCTGTCTATTAATTTATTTATTGTGGACTATTTTCCTCATCGTTATTAGTTGTTGTTTCACGACGTTCCGTAGAGAGTCAATCCACTGCGCCACGGGCCCCAAAGGCAATCAAGATTGGATTTTTTGGTCTTATAAATCCACGTTTATTTATTATCTGATCTTCCATGGTCGAGTCTGTTGGTATATATATATATATATATATATATATATATATATATATATATATATATATATATATATATATATATATATATATATATATATTATTGGAATTCATTATTGAGATGAGTAATATTTATCAATTTATTTATTGTGGACTGACGAAGGCCAGAGGAATAGTTGGCCGAAACGTCGTGAAACAACAACTAACAAAGATGAGGATAATAGTCCACGTGAATTCCAATTAAAAAAAATATATATTCCATCTGTCTATTTTTTATTTCGTTTCTTCCTTCAATCTTATGTCGTGTACTTCATCCGTCTTCTTTCCATGTTTTTTTTCTTTTTCTTTTTATCTTTATTTCTATTTTTATATCTATTTTAATGTTTATTTTCATATTTATGTTACAATTCCTTCCCAATGTACCCTGAGCTACATGTCGCATATCCCTATATCTGTAGTCTAGTTCCTCCTCTTCTAATGAGAACCATTGGACTTCAAAATTCATAGGTATAAATAATCCCCGCATGCAATTGATGTTTTTTAATTGAGCTGGAAATAAATTCCTATATAATTATAAATTCCTATATAAGTATATTTATTTTATCTTGTCTATAATTTCATTCTCTCTATATATACTTATATATGAAAGGCACTTTGTGTGTGTGTGTGTGTGTTTTGTTTGTTTGTTTGTTTGTTTGTGTGAGTTTGTTCCATAAGGACTCCAAAACGGCTGGTCCGATTTTCATGAATTTTCACACAAATGTACTTTATGTATCTGGGAGTGTTCTTATATACATCTTGTATCAGAATAGTCCCAAAACATATCGAAAATCGATAATCGAAAAAAAAAAAATCCATTAAAAAAGAAACAGCCCGATTTTGACCAAAGTTAACAGTTTGATACAACCTGGAATCATAAGTGCATTTGAAAAGTTTTATCACCACACAAGCAGAAAGTTCTTTAATAAGACACTGGCATGTTCAAAATAAATGTTTCTGCTTAGAGGTAAAGGGTACTGGAAAGTGTGGTCAAAATCGGGCTGTTTCTTTTTTAATGGATTTTTTTTTTTCGATTATCGATTTTCGATATGTTTAAGACTAAATGTTTCTGCTTAGAGGTAAAGGGTACTGGAAAGTGGGTAGTCTTATTGTTACTCAGACACCAGGGAACACCACTAATTATTATTAGTGAGTAATCTCTTATGATGATCAGTATAAAAATTCCTGGTGAGTGCACAATAATATGTAGAAATTTTGAAAGGAGACACCATCAAACAATAGAAATGAAAAAGAATATTGGAAAAGAATACCCAAGAATAACGCGAAAACTCTAAGGAAACTAATTATATAGTAAAAACTTGATAAAAGTAATAAATATCAAGACAATGGCCTGGACCATTCATAAGTTGTACAAAAGAAGAACTCAATAACCTGAGCAGAAGACTAGGAAACTAATGACCATGCACTACAACTGAATGATATTATTGCCTAACTAGATAAAAAAGCAGAGAAATTGGAAACAAAAAACAACAAAAGACAAATGGGAACAAAAACGCCTGCATTTATAAGACAGGTCATAGAAGAGATGCACAAAAACACATGAATAAGGCTATGAATAGGACACGCCTTCCCAGATCTGGCCTTCTTTCTTTGAGAAGGGGGTAGCTTATTGCTAATCGCCTGAGGTGCCCTCACCAGAAAATGTGAAGGCACTTTTTGCAAGTCAGAGAGCCCCTCCTCTGGGGAACCGACTTCTCAATCCCACTTTCCAACCCTGGTAGTTGTTGCAGTGGGAGATAACTAAATATAAGCTAAACAGAGAAACAGAATTACTACTGATAGTGTCATAAGATAACATGATTGAAACAAGCTAGATCAAAGTTAATATAAAGAAAACAATAAATTTAGACAGTTTGTTTTTTTGTTCTCTTTTGGTCAGTGTTGACACAAGTAATGTGATTGCTAAATTTGAATGAATAAAGAATAAATGAAGAATAAGAAAAGAAGGAAGGAGTGGAAGAAAGTGAAAACGAAGACTTGAAAAAGAGAAGAGAGAAGCAGCCTTCTATTGCTAATCTAAATATTTCTGCTTACTCTTTTTCTGGTGAGGACAATCGTTCATGTTATATTAATTTAAGTTGTAGCTAATAACATATGTGTTTGTTCATGGAAAAATATAAATTAAATTCAATTTTTTTTTCTTTTCTTCGTTATTGTCAATGCCAAATTTCAATTTGTTTCTCACACAATTCTGACCTGCATATAACTTTAGTTGCTCTCTTTGACATTGTATAACATGTTCTCACAAGTACACTTTTTTTTTATGGGCCAACTTGGACAATAGCGAAGGTAGCAATGGAGAACCAGCTACAAGAGAAGATTCGTGAAACCATTGAACTGCAGGCATGTTATGACACACACAGTGCAGAACTGAATGCCAAGTAATACATTTTATTATATAAATCACTTACAAAATATAATCATCTAAATGTAAATTAGTATTTTTTCTGTCTTTAGATAAATTAATTAAGTTCTAACAAACTTTATTTTTATCACTGATTCCAAACTGATGTGAGTTGCACATTGGCCATGGCTGTACAAAGTGATTTTCTCCAGGAAATTCCATAATTCACTTGAAGTGAGACCAAAACATGTCTGCATATTAGACTCTTCCAGTTTATGATGTGAGATAACACTCTCAGAGAGCAGTATCGTAATATTGTAGAATCAACAGGAGTACTACTAGTATGCAGTACATATGACTACCCATATTGGACACCACCATTTCTGGAAAATTTATAACAGTATTATAAATAATGGCCAATCAATAATTCCCCCACTATCCAACAATCATGAGGTTGTTTGCACGGCAACCGAGAAGGCTAACATGTTTGCCTGTCGGTTTTCCTCCAACTCTATATTGGGCCCAGCAAGCACTCCCTCTCTAATTTTCCTTTGCAGGAAGAAACCACACTAGATGATCTGAAAATCATGCCTTCTTAAGTACATGATATCATAAAAAACCTAGACACCTCAAAAGCATGTGAGCTTGATCTCATCCCGGTTGTACTATTAAAAAAATGCTCCACTGAGGTTGCTTGAGTTCTCTCCAAACTTTTCAACAAATGCTTGAACGAATCCTAGTTTCCTGACTGCTGGAAAACTGCTTCTGTGGTACCAGTTTACAAGAATTCTGGTGAAAGAATTGACCCATTAAATTATCGCTCATTAGTCTTCTCCCTCTATGTGGGTGTAACTCAGACATTGATTCTTGGACCTTTATTATTCCTGATATTCATAAATGACCTCCCTGGTAAAAGACAACACCACGTTCTATAACAGACATAAGGGAAAAATGAATGAACACATATCCAAGGCAATGGCGGACACCCTAGTGAAAGTACCTCCAGTCTGTAATTTAATGGGGACAAAAATGGATGGTAACATTCAATGCTGCCAAGACTAAGCTGCTTTTCTTTACTAATTACAAAAAACCTTATCAACCACCAATAGCTATGGCTAATGATACATTCAAACTCCTCGGCTTAACGTTCACAGTAAACATGAGTTGGAACAGATGCAACAAGAGCATTGCCACAGTTACTCGTGCTAAAAAGTTATTTATGCTTGAAAGTATCCTGTACCTCTACAAAGCCACAATTTGCCCATGTATGGAGTATTGTTGCCACATTTTGGCTGGCGCATCTGCTACTAGTTTCTCCATCCTGCCAACCTAATAGGTTCTGCGTTGTCAGCTAGGTTACAACCTCTGTCCCATCGACGAAATGTTGCATCACTCTGCCTGTTTTACAAGTATTTTAATGGTAGATGCTCTGACAAACTACAAGCCCTTGTTCCTCCTCCACATAAATACTCCTGACAAACCTAATAAGTAACAAAATTCCACCCCTACATAGAGAGTCCCAAATGCCAGTTTCTTCCCCAGAACTTCTAGACTTTGGGATTCTCTTCCAGGTTCCTGCTTCTCTCACTGTACTGACAAGCAGAAGTTCATGTGTAATGTAAACAGATATCTTGCTGCTCAACTCCCTGCATAATATCCCGGCAACTTATATCCCAGCCCTGCACATCAAAGTAGCACTGTGCCTTGTTTGGGGTGAAAATGCAATTAAAAAAGACAATATTTTTCATTACGGGTTGTGAAAAAGATGACAAAGAAAAAACATAGGCATTAACAATATAAAAGATAAAGAAATAAAAAAAATATGATAGTAAACTGGTTGTTTCCTTTGGTCATTGGGATCCAACCAGCTAGTGTATATGCTCTAAAGCCAGAAACATAACTTCATTGAGCTTGTTATTTGAAACAATATCTGCCCTGTCTCATAGTTAAAGACTGTGAATACTTGACTTTTGTTTATTGAAACATCCTTGTTGTTTTAAACATCAATTAATTATTGATTTATTTTTTGTTTTGCATCTCCATCAGTCTGAGAGGTTTTTTTTTTCAATGCATAAATTACATAAAACTTCTTTCTAATACATTAAAACTGAAGACATGAGCAGGTTTAAAACTACAATTTCAGATGATTTTCACCAGATCCCTGTCAGTTAGGAAGATTTGACATTACCGCGTTGCCATGATGATGATGATGATGATGATGATGATGAATGAGGTGGTGGTGGTGGTATAGGTGGTGGGGGTCGGTGATAATGATGATGATCCTTTAATTAGTAATATCAATAACATTGCATTGTTTGAGTAAAAATTGTGAAAGGTACACACATCCCAACATCTGTCTTCTCTCATGGACAAAGGATGTGACCATTTTATATTTAAATCCGTTGTTATTTGCAATTTTTTTGTCCGCATTCTCTTCTAAAGGTCAATTAATTATTGATTGATTTTTCTTTTGCATCTGCATCAGTCTGATCGTGTTTTTCCGGTTCATAAACTTCTTAATACATCAAAACTGGAGATATGAGCAGATGGTATTTTAACTTTGAAAACTTTGCCTTAAAAAACTGGATTACTTAGATTCTAAGTAATAAATTAGCAAAAAATGTGAAGTATTTCCAAATTCAACTTCATTCAATGCAACTGAATTTATTGAATACGTCCATGCATCTACATAAGAAGCTTTGTCTGTCGGTACATTAGTCAAATTTCTCACATTTAAATTTGAAATATCACTTTTTCATTAAATTAATGGATGTATCTTATTCTAGCTGTAAATAAGCATTCCCAAAAGAGGTTCTCTCATGCTTAAGTTTGAAATACTATTTTCGTCAGTTTGTCACACTTTTTAAATACTAATGAGTCACCATTAATGCATTACAAAATTTTTTAAATTGTTTTAAGACAGTTTAATGATGCATGGAAGTAAAACCTAGTCAGTGAAGGTTGAGGATACACGTTGCATGAAAAGAAATGATATGAACATAAAATGGTCATTGTGTAATGTGAGTTTTTAAGATAGACTTAGATTTAATGACTCAGAGAAAAATTAAATCTGGTCAATATAGGGAGATGTGTGCAGAACAGAAGACTTCGATATTATGGTCACATTGAAAGAATTTGCAAGTTTGGTTCAAAGAAGAAGGTCAAGGAAAACATTCTTTTGAGAATAGACTTGACAGAAATAGGGATAAATAAAGACCTGATCAGAGATAGTTTGGAAACAATTTTTTTAAAAGTCGTCCAACACATGCCACTATGTAAAATGGATGTTAAATCAAATACGATGTTGGTGACTCTTCCATAACTAAAAATAATGTCTCTTTTTTCTATAACATTCTTCTTCTTCTTCTTCTTCTTCTTCTTCTTCTTCTTCTTCTTCTTCTTCTTCTTCTTATTATTATTATTATTATTATTATTATTCCCTAGGAGTTCTCACACAGGCCATCATCAGAGATTACTCTCTGACAACAACTGGTGGTGTTCCCTGAAGTCTAGATGACAACCAGTACTTTCCACCTCTTCCAATAATCTTTGCAAATGAATTTGCATTATCGCAACAGCCGCTTGTCATTGACTTCTTGCTGGCAATGGCCGTTTGCCATCACCGGAATTTAGGTGGCAATAAACATCCCCAAAGTCTTAGTCATCTTCGCACTCATCCAGTAGACTTGTAGTTAGTGCTTTATTTCCTCAGTATTTTCATCCTCCCTGATCCTTCTTGACTATTTGGTGTGGTACCAGTTGATGCCAGCATTATTTTTGTAGGCGGGGTAGCTTAGGATCATACAGTTTCAGTTTTCTTGTTTCCATATGGTTTTCCTCTATCTTTGTTTTCCGCCTTCTGTTGTAGTTTCTATATGGTCATTTATCGTTTGTAGCTCATGTGTATAAATGTTGTGGTACGGTTTAAGAGGTCACAATTATAAGGTAGAAGAGTCCTGAGCTTCACTGCGAGCAGTTAAACTATGAATGTACTCTCACCTTGAAGGTAGAAATGCCTGGCATTATATAAGCCAGACGAATCCATATTGCCTATGGATTTATTTCCCCGAAATATCCCTATAGTTTTTGTTTCTCAGGTTGACGTCCAAGAAGTCGGTCAGTTTCCTTTTTCTGCTGGAACGACATATTTCGGTACTTGTTTGAGCAAGTTCCAGTCAAATGCATCATACAGTAGGTCCAACATCTCTTCTTCTTCTGGCGGAGTTTTACTTGACTCGTCTGAAGTATGCTTGCGTATCTGGTTCAAGTGTTTCTTATGCGTGACATGTAGTCCTTCTACCATATAGACCATATGGTCGATCCTATTCCTGATCATTCCCTGTTTCCAGAAAGTTTTATTATCTGGAAGAATATTTTTCCTCCCGGTATATATTTCTTTGTGACATCAGTTGTTTTTGTAGGTTTTACCTGTTTTAGCAATAATTTGTCAAAGACTGGCCGTATTTTTCTTGTGAACATCACTTCCACTAGAGACATCTGGGATGGTGTATTCACGTTATCAGTTATGTGGTACATCTGAAGAAATTGTTGCAAAGCTTTTTTTAGATGGAGTGCCGTTCGCCTTCTTCAAAGTCCTCTTCAAGGTGTTCATGAATCTTTTGACCTGTCCGTTTGACTTAGGGTGGTATGTCGGAGTTGTGACGTGGTCCACTTGGATGTCCTCCATGAAATCTTTAAACTGAGTGCCATTATCTGACACTAAGCAGTCGATCACTCTGAACCGGGCAAATAACTCATGAGGAGTTTTAATAGTGAAGTCAGTAGTCGAGCTTTTACACCTACAGAGCTCTGGACACTTGGATAAACTGTCCACTACTATGAGGTAGTACTGTTCATCAAGTGGTCCCACATAGTCCACGTGTATCCGTGACTATGGGTAGTCCATTTTGGGCCATGGGCTAAATTGAATTGTTGGAGCTTTAGCAGTTAGTGAATACCCCTTGCAAGCTTTCACCTTTTCTCCAATATCTTTGTTCATGTTACTTCAGTACATGTATGAACGCATTAAACTTTTCATTCTGGTGGTGCCAAGGTGATCTGTGTAAAAATCCTTTAAGATTTTCTTTTGGAGGGTCGCTGGAGCAATCACTCTCTTCCTATATAATAATATCTGGTCACATGTTTAGAAAAACTCTGCTACTTGTTCATGAGTCTGCAGTTTTCCTTGGTTTCTCTTATAAAGTCGTCGCTTCTGGCTTTTTTCCTTATAGCGTTCAGGGTAACAGAGAGTTTTTTCACTGTGTTGAATATGATCTATCTCTGATCATAATGATACGATCACCGAGACTTCTTGTGGTTCGCCAGTCCATGGTATTAACCGTCTACGTGTCCTAACTTCTTTGTGGAAGTAACTCCATATGAAAGTCATAATTCAATAGGGATTTTCCCTATCTTTGGAACCTGTTTGCCATATGTGTAGGCAGCCCTTTCTTTGAGCCAAAGATAGAGATCAGCGGCTTGTGATTAAACTTAATCCTCCCTGCATGGGAAATTCTGGCTGACAATTGCTCTGTATACTGACAGTGCGACAGGGAATTTTAATGCAGAAGCAGCACATAAGGAATCAATTGTAGTGAAGAGAGTCAGGTGGAAACAACAAAATCAGCAGCCCCAGCAGCCCCAGCAGCTATCTGCCTTTATTTGCACCAAGTGTGGCAGAGACTGTCACTCCTGAGTTGAACTGTATAGCCATTCTCGGCGGTGCAAATAGATACCAGAGCTACGCTATCATCTCCCGAGACAGACGATTGCCAATGACAATATACGAAAATAATACGATGAAGAGCTACGACACAGTATTGTTCTAGCATAGTCGATATGAACAGCTTCAGAAATCTGCTTAAAAACCTGTTTAAACTCATTAAAACGTTTTCTGAAAATGTTTATATTGATCGATATTTTTGATTGTCACATTCGATTTACAACTATCGTGTAAGCAACGCAAACACAATTATGGCTAACAACACAATTTCACGTACCTAATCATCACCAATTTTATTAATTAATTGTTATATATTGTATCACTGTCTGACTTTAATTGTATTGTTCAAACTTTCAGTATGTTTGTATTAGTAAATGTGCGAAAACAGGAGACAAAATTGTAATATTTTCATTAATAAAATGTTCTTTATATGTTCTTGGGTCTTTTATCGTCCTTCCTCACTTCGCCGCATCTTTCCATCATTGCAGTTTCGTATAATAGTTGCTATACAAATAAACTTTTTTCATGCAGGAGCTACACAAGGAGACATTCGTCGGGGATTTTCTTAACGGTTTTATTTTGGAGAGAATTGACTCAAGAAAGAGAGAGAGAGAGACAAAGAAAGAGAGAGAGAAAAAGAAAGAGAAGCTAATAATTTGATTATTCGGCAAACTTTTTACTGAAATGGTGATATATTGGCAGAGGTATCGGGGTAACATTTTGTTATTGGCGATTATCAAAGTTTCATACATTCTTACATGGCCAGTTGCCTCCTGCAACACAAAGCAGAAACGCAGTTAGATTTCTCGTTTGCACGGCTTCCAAATATAGACTTGAAAACCGTTCTTTCTCTCACCTCGAAACACGTGATGTCATTCGTAATCTGACTTTGTTTTGTCTACACCTTTTAGCTTTGACCTTACATGCAGCCATTTTTCCTTTAACCGTAGGAATTGTTCTGTTTTGCAGATCTGGGTTATTATCCTGCACTTAGCTGGATCTTTGTTAAAATTCACATTTGCTAACTTAATTTCTACCGACGTTTTTATTGCATCTGTACGTTTTTTATGTGTCAAGCGTAATTTAGCAAAATACTATAAGATGGTTTTTAATGGTCATAATTAATGACGATTAAAACATTGTTTCCTTATCGAACAATATTATATGTGTATTACTAGTATACATTGTCGTTCTTAAGCATTACCAAGTAATCATGTTACAATTGCTCTGCAAGCATGTGCAAACAAAATGAAATCCTCTAAGTCCACATTTGCTACTTTAAAAATCAATTTGGCATGACGAACGCCAATGAAATAACATCATAAATTTCTTTAAAAGTGTTAAATTTGTTAACTTTGACTTTAATGAGATAGTAAAGATGCACAAATCAATTATAAAAGTTTGTGCAAACTCTTATCACCAAAATTAGCATCAACATTTAGATGAATCCAAGTATTAAAATCAATTCATACTCCCTATTAGAACATAATCCAAAAGTTATGCCAGCGATTTTTCAAACACCATTATATATATATATATATATATATATATATATATATATATATATATATATATATATATATATATATATATACAGTGTGTGTGTGCATGTGTGCGCGTATGTTCTTAAAGAAATCGCATTTACAATCGATTTCATCGATTACATACTATATTCGAATAGATATTTTCATTTTCTTAGTAATATTTCAGAGGTGATAGAAGTCGATCTCCCTTATTAATATTTAACTACTAACACTAATTCTTATGAAAACTGGGAACAAATCTAGTAGCAATAATTTTCTTAATTCACCACAACCTACATCAAAATATATTTTGTATTTTACGACGGTAAAAAAAATGGATATTATATAATAATTTCTATCTAATAAAAATAAATAAACCTCAATATTCAATACGAACAAAGAAATTAAAATTGTTGGCAATAATTATCATGCACCATACATATATTCTCAGGCCATCGCTGATCTTAACTTAATTTATTATTCATTATTAACCAACTTAAAATAAATCCTCTTGCATAAAACTACTCAATAGGGACGCAAGAGCGAATCAAAGGCGATTAAATATGAAAACTGAATATATAGCAAAAATTTCTCACCTATATACAGCAAGTTTAAAGTCCCTTCTCAGCCATTTTTTAGAGGAAAAACGACCGAGTTGTGCTTTGCGATAAAAAGTTGGTTCTTTATGATAATCGGTGATGCTCAGTTCAATGGTTAGACGCCAACGAAGCTCTGTCAACAAATAGAAGAAATGCATCAGACACTTCGACAACACCCTGCATTAGTCAACAGAAAAGACCCAATGCTTCTCTACGATAATACTGATCGCACGTTGCTAAACCGACCATGCAAAAGTTGAACGAATTGAGCTATAAAACTCTGCCTCAACCACCGTACTCTCCAGACCTCTCAACTACCGACTACCACTTTTTAAAGCATCCCGACAATTTTCTGCATGAGAAATGCTTTAAAACTCTAAGCTATATCAAAAACGCCTTCAGCGACTTTATTGCTATCAGAATGCAAGGTTTTTACATTACTGGCATAAATTCACTTGTTTTGTGTTTGCAAAAATGTGTTGATTCTGATGGTGCTTATTTCGATTAATAAATTTTTCTTTAAACCGAGACATGTTCATTTAAATTTAAAAGTTAAAAACTGCAAGAACTTTCTTGTCAACCTTGGGAGAGATACTAGTCTAGCGGCACTGATGAGTTGTGATACAACGAAGCAGTACTCTATGTTGATGACTAATATATATATATATATATATATATATATATATATATATAATCACTGTCGAAGTAAATACTGAAAATGGATACATAAAATATTATGAATAATTATTTTAAAAGTTAACTATATATATATATATATATATATATATATATATATATATATATATATATATATATACTAGCAAAAGTACCCGTCGTGGGCTGGGTTCAAAAACAGCCTACAGAAAATGGACTCTGATTTATGAAAGTATGATAGGTTATGAAAAGGAAGGGTTGTAAAGAGATAGCTTCGAATTTGGGGGTATCAAAACCAAAGCAAAATATGATGAAAGTAAAAATAAAATAGATAAACCCCATAATTTATTATACCATACCTGTTCACACTGAAACACTTATCACAATATTCTGTGGATCTATATTAAAAAAACCTTGTTAAACTTTGTGACATATTTCCATTTTATGGAGGTCAGGCGTGAACGAACACCCCATAATTTTATTGTACCATAGTTCTTCAAACTGAAACATAATTATCAAAGTATACTTACGCAGATAGATATGAAAACTCTTTATTAAAGTTTGTGCCTATTTCCATTCTATGGAGGCCAGGCGCGAACGGAGACCCCACAATTTTATTATACCATCCCTATTTAAGTTAAGACATACTTATCAAAGTATTATTATGTACATCTATATCAAAAACACTTGTAAACGATTTTTTTTTATTTTTTTATTTTTTATTTCCATACTTTGTGAACCAGGCGCATACGCAGACCCCAAAATTTTAATGAATCATAATTATGCCAGATCAAACCTACCCATTCCTGTGTCTCGATACATCTTCTATCATTATATGTAATCAATTTTCTATAATAGTCAACCATATAGGAGCCTGAACGTCTGTGTGTGTGTCTGGTCACGAATAGGCTCCTATATGGTTGACTATTATAGAAAACTGATCACACACACACACACACACACACACACACACATATATATATATATATATATATATATAGTAAGCTATAAAAATATATATGGCCATTACACTACACATACTTTTCTGCATTACATCCTAGGGATTCGTCAGGCTAATGTATAGAATTGATGTTAATACGTAATACGTGTGTGTGTATATATATATATATATATATATATATATATATATATATATATACACACACACACACACATATATATATATTATTTTTAAAATATGATTATCCACTGACACGTGTTTCGCCATCTATGGCTCATCATAGTGGCTTAATCTAGCGAGATTCGAAATCGGGACCCCACGGTAATGAGCCTAAACCCCTTACCACTGACCCATCTCGCACGACTATCTGGATATACCGCGATTTACTTAAATGTTGTTTGTTTTGGTTTTAGCGATATGTTTTGGCTGAATTCAATTATTTATGAAAGTGCATTTTTACCTAAATCCGAGTTGGGAATAATTTTCCCTTTAACCAATTTGGTACCCCCACATGGGGAGCGGTATATATATATTAGTCGTGTGAGATGGGTTAGTGGTAAAAGGTTTATATATATATATATATATATATATATATATATATATATATATATATATATATATACCTTATTTGATTTGCATTTTATTGCTCTGTGATTTTAACTGTTCTTATGTGACTTTTAATTGAAGTATTTTAGTGTTCACGTCAAATTCAAAAATTAACTTCAAATTGAGAAGGCAAAAAGAAACTCTGCAGCAACAAATGAACTTAAAATCAGCTTAAAATATCCAGTTTTTAGCCAATAAAGTATCTCTAATCGTAATTGTTGTTGTTCCAGGTTATAAAACGTAACATTTAATCCATATGCCACGACTTTCTTTAAGTGATCGTTAGGAGCTCATTAATCTCCATCTTTCTGGTTTATCCAATTGAGAAATCGGCCGCAGATTGAAATGTGATGAAAAAATGATACGAATGACTGTGCAAAAGCACCCAAACACTGGCAGTCTTCGTGACGCCCCTAAATCTGGTTGTCCTAGAGTTACTTCTTACAGGGAAGACAATGCTATCAAGATCCACAACCTCAAAAACAAACTTGAAATGCTCCCCAAATCCAACAACAGAGTAATCTTGTTAAAAAGTGCTCTCTTTCTACAGTTAAGAATAGATTGAAGACATTTAATTTGTGAGGCTGTGTTGCAAGATGTAAGCCAATGATTTATGTAAAGAGCAGAAAGTTTCGACTGGACTTCGTCAGATATAATGTAGATCATAACTTTTCATATTGATCGTAAGTGATTTTTAGCAATGAAAACAAGTTTAATAGGCTAGGTAGTGATGGTAGGCAGTACTTCCATTGAAAAAAAGACAAAGAATTTAATCCTAGGTGCACAGTTTCAATGCTGCAAGGTGGTTGAGTTTCAGTTTTGGGTGGGGCCTTATTAGTGCCAATGGTCTCGGGCCTATAGTTCGCTTGCAAGGTCGAATTAATTCAACTAAGTATGTTGATATGTTGACTGCGCATTTTCTACCCTACTTTGATCAGAATTTGGATGATAATCCCATCTTCATGTAGGATAATGCTCTCATTCACACAGCCGGCAATGTCAAGAGGTTCCTGGAAGAACATGATATTTTGTGTTTGAATTGGCCTGCATAATCTCAAGACCTCAATCCTATCAAAAACGTATGGCATTACATCAAGCAACAGCTACGCAATATGAAAATTTCAAATCTGAAAGAACTTTGGACAAAAATACAGGAGAAGTAGGATGCCCTTTCACCAGAAGATTGCAAGCTTTCAAATTGTAGAAGGCCGATGCTACTAAATATTGACCATTTCATTGTGTTTATGTTGTGTATATCTTTTCATAACTTACTACCTAGTTCTAATCATGTATTTAACACTGTTGACGCAAATATTGAAAATCGATACTTAAAATATACCTATTCATAAAAGTTTTCGGGGATACATGAAATAATAATAATTATATATATCTATATATACTCGTGTATATATATATATATATATATATATATATATATATATATGTGTGTGTGTGTGTGTGTGTGTGTGTGTGTGTGTGTAATACAACAAATATATTTTTATTTATTATATATTCGCACACTTATATTAGTATCCTTTGATATAAACATTTCTAATCATCTAACCAATCAGTTATCTGTCTTTGACACAATTAGCAAAATATAATTATGAGATTTAAATTTCTCATTATAAACCATTATTCGGATATCATCACATGGTGCTGCTGTTGCTGCTGCTTTGAAAAAATGTTTGCAAAAGAATCGCTTTATTCCATAAAATGACTAAGAAGCGAGACTAAAGCAACTAACGGATATCGAAGTGTGCGGTTGACAGAAATTATGAGACTTACCATAGAAACTGATTGCTTGGTGACATCTTAGAAACTCTGTGACCTTTACCCCCTGGGTTGGTGCAGCGGATTCAGAAGAAGGATGAACTTATAATTCGGTGAGACTGGCTTAACAGTTGTCATTGGCAACGGTGGTTGTTCGGATGCAATTGGCATAAAGTTGAAGAAGAAGGTTAAACAGTTAGGACGAGGTGTAAGGTGGCGGGTGAAGGAAGATGATGATCAGGAGAAAATGGTTTAATATTGAAACCAGATGTGATGGAAAACAAAGAAAAAAAAGGAAAAATGTACAAAAAAGAAAAAGGAGAGAAATAAATAAATAAATAAATAAATAGAGACAGAAAGACAGAGAGAAAGAGAGAGAGAGAGAGAGAGAGAGATAGAGAGAGAGAGAGCAAAGAAAGAAAGGAGAAGGAATGAGACTGGGAGAAAGAAAGAACGCGGGGAAAGAACTGAAAGAGAAAAAGGAGGAAGCTACAAAGAAAAGAAGCGGAAAAAGAGAAAGAAACAGGGAAACAGAAAAATTTTAAAAAGCTAAAAACAACTAAAGGAAAAAGGATGTGAGAAAGGTAAAAAGAGACAAAAAGAAAAGAAAAATGGAAGAAGAAAAGGACAAAGGAAAAAAGAGGATAAAGAACCAAATCATTGCAAAGTTAAATAATGGAAGAAAGATAATGAACAGTATAGAATGGTTTAGAGTTTAATATTCGAAGCAGATGTGAAAGAAAAAAAGAAATGAAGAAAAGAGATAAAGAAAGAAAAAAAGAATGGAGGAGAACAGGAGAACGAATAAAAGAAGAAAGAAGGGAAAAGGGCAAAGAACTAAAAGGAAAAAAGGAAGGAAATGGAAAGAAAAAGGATAAACAAAACAAGTAAGCTGAGAACAGAGAAGGAATATAAGGAGACAAAAAAAGGAGAATGGAAGAAGAAAGAGAAAAAGAAGAAAGAGGGTAATATACGAAAGAACCGAAACACAAAATGGAAGACAGGAATGAAGTGTGCGGGGGGGGGGGGGGGGATAAGGAAATGGAGAAAAAAAAGCTACCCTGTAGGGTGGAACGATAAAATTGTCGCTCAAGAAAAGACATGAGTCCATTTCTGTTTGATGAAAACCGGCTTTCTTTTTTTGTTGCAGCCCATCTACTAGTTGGCCAGTTGTGTACAAATCGCAACAGCGATAGGAGCTTTCTATCATGTGTGAAAGTGACACAATGTTCAACGAGCGAGATCGAAGATACACCACTGCCAGCACCCTCAAAATGCATTGCTGGATTGCGATGAATAACAGGAACGTGCCCAGGGTGATGAAAACAATGTTTCCATTCACGGTTATGGTCCTTGGTGTGGTTTCAAGTGAGGACCATATCATACTGCCCTACATTTTTGAAATCAGCTGGAAAGTCAACACCAAAGTATACTTGGATGTGCTGACGAATTTGGTGATCCTCTGGGTGTGGCAGCTGGACTTGGTGCCGGTCCACAAGTCCAAAGAGACCCAGGCTCGGTTTCAGAAGGAGTGCTATAACTTTATACCCTTCTCTTCCCTCGACCTGAATCTGCTGTACTACTTTCTTTAGTCATACGTCGAGAACATCACCAACATAACTTCTCATAACACCAAAACTAGCCTGATCCCTGCCATCCGCCGAGTATTCGCTGAGTTCCCACCCGAGGCGATGATTGAGGCTGGAGGTGACTACATTTAATAGATGTCAGCTCTACTACATAATCAAGTTACCTGAATTGATTTTTTTCAATAAAATAAAGCTGTAGTGTTGTTTTTGTTACGACGACCCTTTTAAAGTGCCATCCTGTATAAAGAAGAAGAGGAGACAATAAAGAAGAAAGTCAGAAAAAGAAAATGAAAGAAAGGAGACAAAGAAAAGGAAGACAGTGAGAAAGAGACAATACAATGAATGAATGGATAAAGAATAGGAAACAATAAAAGAGTGAAAGGAAGGAAGGGCAAAGAAATGAAGGAATGGTGAAAGAAGAGAGGTTCAAAAAGAAAAGAAAAGAAAAAAAGAAAATATATGAGAAAGAGAGAAAAAAGAAATCAAAGAAAACGTAATAAGTAGACAACAAAAGGAAAAGACAAAATAATTTTTTTTACTTGGGTCAGTTTCAAAGGGGATGTATTTGACTGATCTGATTGCATTCCATAATAGATAACGTGCCTCGGGCAATAGCATTTTTCCCTTTTTTGAAATGAAAGACAATAAATTGTTGTTGTTTCAAAAAGAAGTATCTAATGCTCGAGAGGTAATCTCTTGAAATAAAACAGGTACTGCATTTGATCCTAGCCCAGAGGCCAAATAAAATATGAAATACGAAGAATAAAACAAAAAGCTGGATAGAGATATATAGAGGATAGAAAAGGCAAAGGTTGGATATTAAAATTATTTTTAAACGAGAGTTGTCAAATCAACTCATGTACTGATGAAAACTGAAGTAGAAAATATACATGTAGCATATTATATTGAGTTGACAGAGAGAAGCATAAAAAAAAGGATTAGCTATGCTATTTTCATTTTCAGCATTATATAATAGTGGTAATTTTAAAAGATTTTTGGTGGGTAGAAAGATACTACATCTTTACCAATATTTCTATCATAGTCATTTGTTTTCTTATTTTTGCATATGAATTACAAAATATCTGATATTTCTCCAAAACCTCTGGCCTTGATGGAGAGGGACTAAAACTGCTATGGTTTCAAATGATCTGAATTAACAGCAAAGGGAGATATGACATATTTCTTATATGTTATATCTCCCCTCTTCTGGAAATAGGGTACAGTTATGAATATCCCCAGTATCAAATAATCCGTATACACTGTGAAATTTACTTTATGTATGAAAACCAAAGAGGAGAGAATTAAGTCTCCCCTTGCTGTTATTTTAGATTATTTGAAACCATAGCAGCAAGTTTTAGTCTCTTCTCCATCAAGGCCAGAGGTTTGGGGGGAAATATACCATATATTTCGGCATATAAGGCGACTGTCAGATATGACGAGGTACAAAATTGGAGCAAATTTTAATATATTTATCATATATTGATTGTATAAGACGACTGGTAGTAAGAGAAGTGAGAAATGTGTATTTTTTATTCAAAAGTAATTAAAAGAAAAGCATTATATATACTTATATATACATAAAGAGCGAAAGGGGGAGAGAAGGAGGGGTGGGAGAGATAGATAGATAGATAGATAGATATAGAAATAGTTATTATATAAACTTTGGCACATTTGAAAAAAATCTTTCTAAATTAGCATATAAAGCATTTCTTACATGAAACTACTAGTACTACTGTCTCGAATACAAATTACTATATTTATTCCCCTCAATAAGCCTCTCTTAAATACTTATTTCCACAAAGACGGTAGAAAACTCTTTTATTCTCTATTCATCAAGTTCTCCCACTCTTACACCAAAAAATCTTTCATAACTGATATCCTTAAATTCATTGCACCGCTTTTTATCCAAACTACATTGTACCTGAATTGCTACAAAAATAACAAAGAAAACCTTTAAATTAGCTTAAAATATTACATTGCATATACCTGGTGCTACCAGATCAGACTGCCTGAAGACATCGGCCTTCTAACTCAAATGCAGCGTACATTGATGTTTTTTTGTTTTTCTGTCTCTTTACAAAACTTAATCATATTCTGGAAAGCCAAAAGCAAACAGTAATCACTTTTTCTTTCTTCCCCAGTTCTTCCAGTTCCTATTTTTGTCCAGTTGGTAAAGTACTAGTAGATTTCATTAGCCTCCCTGTAGAGAATAAAATTCTTGCAGTTAGGCCACCTGTTAGCCGTGTATGGTGACCAATAATACTTTGGAATGAGATCCTGGAGGTTGAGCAGATTATGACACAATTTTTTTATTGCATTTTCAAGGCACAGTGCCACTTTGATGTAGGGGGCTACTATCTGGGACATAATTTGCCGGGATACTATGCAGGGAGTTGAGCTGCATATCTATTTATATTACACTTGAAATTCTGTATGTCAGTAGAGTCAGGGAAGCAGGAACTTGGAAGGGAATTTCTAGCAGTCTTAGAGAGAATCTATTAGAGTAAAGAGCTTTCTGGCATCTGGGATCTCTACTCTGAAGGGGTAGGATTTTGCTGCTTACTAGGTTTATCGGGAGTATTTATGTCGAGGAGGCACAATGTTCGTTTGAACACCTACCATTAAAATACTTGTAAAACAGGCAGAGGGATGCAACATTTCGTCAGTGGGACATGTTGAAGCTTAGCTGACAGTGTGGGACCTATTAAATTAGCAACTTTCTTTTGAACCCTGTCTAATAGTGAGAGACTAATAGCATTTGCATCAGTCAAAATGTGGCAACAATATTCCTACATGGGCGAATAGTTGCCTTGTAGAGGTACAGGATACTCTCAGGCATAAGTAACTTTATAGCACAGAAGAGAGAGCCCACCTTCTTTGCAACAGCCTTGGCAATGCCCTCAATATATCTGTTCCAACTCATGTTCCCTGTGAACGTTAAACCGATGAGTTTGAAGAAATCACTTTCAGGTAATATATCATTAACCATGGCTATTAGTGGTTGAGAAGATTTCTTGTAATTATTAATAGAAAGAAAATTAGATTTAGCAGCATTGAATGTTTACATCCATTTTTGTCCCCATTCGACTACAGTCTGGAGGGTTAGGGTTTCTATTGCTTTAGATATGTGTTCATTCGTTTTCACCTCATGTCCATTATAGAGACAGCAAATTTACTTATCCCAGAGAAAATTTTATCAGGAGGTAATTTATGAATATCAGGAATAATAAAGCTCTAAGGATCGACTCCTGAGGTACATCTGCACTTATATCAAATTATTTTGACGTACAACCATCAAGGACAACCTGGATTCTTCTCTTATTTAAGAAGAATTCAATTCTGCTAAGTATTCATCCAGTAATACCATATGATCTTATGTTTATAAGAAGACCATTGTGTCAAACGCCTGAAATATATTTAGGGCTACTGCCCTAGCCTTCCCTGCCTTATCCAGTGCATGGTATATACGTTCAGAGATTACAGTTAGGATATATGCAGTAGAACAGGCTTGCCTAAATCCATACTATTGGTCGAGCAGAAGTTTAGCAGCTGTGAGGTTGTGGACTAGAGCTTGATTAATTATGGACTCAAATATTTTAACGAAAAGAGGGAGGAAGCTAATGGGCAATAATTTAATGGATCAGTTCTTTCACTAGAATTCTTGCAACTGGTACCACAGAAGCAGTTTTCCAGCAGTCAGGAAAGCAAGATTCATCAAGGTAGCTATCAGACAGAAAAAGTCTTAAGAAAACCAATAAAAACAATCAGCAACCTCATAAAATGCAAGCACTAAAAAGCTAACATTTGGAAAACAATTAAAGAATTAAAAAAAAAACTGCTGGTAATAACTTGTTAACAAAACCACCACTTCCACCAAAAACTCTCTGGAAAATGGTTTGACAAATATCCGGAAAACATAATTCCAAATAATCAAAGATTTCTTCACAAAAACAAGAAAATAACAGAAAACAAAGACATTGCTAACGCACTAGCTAAAACTTTTCCTTAAAATTCATCATGAACACATCACAATAAACGATTTCAAATACTTAAGAAAGACTAAGAAAAGCACAAAACAACTTTAGCTCCAAAAACCAAGAGCTTTACAATGAGATCAACTAGAAACCGTCATAGAAAAATCTCACAACTCGACTGTAGGAAAAGATCAAATGCTCTACAGTTTCCACAAAAAATCGCCTCTAAATATATAAAACTCTTCTTAAAATCTACAACAAAAGATTTCCTAATTATATGAAAACAAGCAACAATAATACCTATATGCAAAGTGAGAAAATATACATCAAATCCAGAAAGCTACAGACGAATAGCTCTCACAAGCTGCCTGTGCAAAACATTCGAAACGATGATCAACTATCGCCTAACGTTATTTAGATAATAGCAACAAAATCTTAAAATCTCAATGTGGAGAGCAAAATCTTGAGGATGTAAAGAAGTAATCAAAGTAATGTATACAAAATCAAAGAGAAATAATCAAACCGCATGCACATCTATACGGATGAGTCTAAATGAAATGACTCGACACTCAATGCTGCAGTACTTGATAAATTAATGCAAAAATATAAATCTCCCAAAAGGAACTTCCATTTTCAGTGCAGAAATACATACACTAATCTCCAACAACAAAGATCTCAAATGTATAATCTTTCAGGCTCTCAATCTGCTCTAAAAGCAATTAAAAATAAGAAGATAGATAATTTAATTGCAAAATAACTCTAGAACTAGCACAATTAAACAGTCAAAAAGAAATTATTTTCTGCTGGATACTGAGCTATACCATTATGAAAGGAAATGAATTAGCTGATTCAGTAGCAGAAACTGCCTTAAACATCCGAACTGATTCAGATTTTAAAAGCCCTCCTCAGACCTTAAAAAACATATCAATTTATAATGAAAAAATGGCAAACTTACTGGAATAAATTTCCCAACAACAAATTATAAGCAATGAAAGGAAATGAATTAGTTGAGTCAGCAACAGAAACTGCCTGAAATATTCGAACTGATTCCAATTTTTAAATCCTGTACTCAGACCTTAAAAGACATATTAACACATGCATAATATGAAAATGGCAAAATTATACAAAAAAAAAAAAAAAAAAACGCCAAAAAAGAATTAAACAGAAAAAAGATGTCACACTAATAAAAATAAAAATGGGCCGTACACATTTAACCCACTCATATCTCTTGAGAAAAGGTGTTGCTGTAGTGCAAGTATTATGGTGCATATATATCAAGTGTCGTCACCTTCTTCTATGACAGATTTTGGAGAGAGAAAGAAAAGGAAAAGAGGAAGAAAGAGGGGGAAGAGAGAGAAAAAAGGAGATAGGAAGAGGAAGAGTGAGGGAGAATTATTGTACAGGCGATGATAACAGGCAGCCACCCTTCGCTTCCTTCCTTCCTGCTACCCTTCTGTTGTATTGACTTCTCTTGGCCTACTCGCCTTTTACCTTTCTATGTTTATTGTGTGTTTGGTTTCCGATTTGTTTTGATTGTGCCAACGGTGTTGTTTAAGTAATTTTCAACCCTTTAAAAATGAGATCAGAAAATTCAAGCACAGAGATTGTTTCTTGAAGTGAGGATACTCTGACAGTTATTGCAGCTGTGGAAAGACCACAGTGTTTAGTATGTTTAGAAGTTCTTGCTCATGAAACTATGAAACTAGCTAAACTTCAATGCTATCTTCAAACTAAGCATTCTGACTTGAAATATAAGAGTATTGATTTTTTTAAAAGCAAAAATTGTTGGTGTCAAAAACCGCCAGCTTAATAGCAGTGGATCATTTCAAAACAAAAAATCTAGCTGCCATTGAAACTTCATACACGGTTGCATTAAAAATAGCATATTCTAAAATATCACACACAATAGCTGAGAATTTTATTCCCTCATGCATCAAAGATATTGTACGTCTCATGATTGGTTTTGAAGTAGTAAATAAATTATCGCCCCTGTCCGTGTCAAACAATGCGATAAAACGGAGGATAACTGACATGTCCAAGGATATTTTATATGAATTGTTTCAAGAATTAAAAGTACTTCTTTCAAACTCCTCGGCCAAACGTTCACAACGAACATGAGTTGGAACAGATACACTGAGAGCATTGCTAAGGCCGCTGCGAAGAAGGTAGTCTCTCTCTACCGTGCTAGAAAGCTACTTACACCTGAAAGTATCCTGTACCTCTATGTATGGAGTATTGTTGTCACATTTGGGCTGGTGCATCTGCTACTAGTCTCTCCCTCCTGGATAGGGTTCAAAGAATCGCCAACTTGATAGGTCCTGAACTGTCATCTAAGTTTCAGCCTCTGTCCCATCGACGAAATGTTGTATTCCTCTGCCTGTTCTACAAGTATTTTAATGGTGAATGCTCTGACGAACTACAAGCACTTGTACCCCCTCGACGTCAATATTCCCAACAAACCCGACAAGCAGGTAAATCCCACCCCTACACAGTAGAGATCCCTAGGTGTAAGAAAGCCTTCTACTCCAATAGTTTCTTCCTCAGAACTGCCAGACTTTGTAACTCCCTTCCTGGATTCTGCTTTTACAACTGTGCTGACATGCAAAAGTTCAAGTGCAATGTGAACAGGCAACTTGCTGCTCAACTCCCTTCATAATGTCCCTGCAACTTATGTCCCATATAGTAGCCCCCTAATTCAAAGTGGCACTGTGCCTTGTTTGGGGTGAAAATTGAATAAAAACATCCCCAATTAGGCTGTTCAGTACACAGCTTGATGAAACTACCGATGTGACAGACATTTCACAACTTCTTGTGTTCATTAGTTATTATAAAAATAAAAATATTAATTTCTTGTGTTTATCTTGTGTTTATTAGTTATTATAAAAATAAAATATTAAAGATTTCTTGTGTTTATCTTGTGTTTATTAGTTATTATAAAAATAAAAATATTAATTTCTTGTGTTTATCTTGTGTTCATTAGTTATTATAAAAATAAAATATTAAAGATTTCTTGTGTTTATCTTGTGTTTATTAGTTATTATAAAAATAAAAATATTAATTTCTTGTGTTTATCTTGTGTTTATTAGTTATTATAAAAATAAAATATTAAAGATTTCTTGTATTTATCTTGTGTTTATTAGTTATTATAAAAATAAAATATTAAAGATTTCTTGTGTTTATCTTGTGTTTATTAGTTATTATAAAAATAAAATATTAAAGATTTCTTGTATTTATCTTGTGTTTATTAGTTATTATAAAAATAAAATATTAAAGATTTCTTGTATTTATCTTGTGTTTATTAGTTATTATAAAAATAAAATATTAAAGATTTCTTGTATTTATCTTGTGTTTATTAGTTATTATGAAAATAAAAATATTAAAGATTTCTTGTGTTTATTAGTTATTATAAAAATAAAATATTAAAGATTTCTTGTATTTATCTTGTGTTTATTAGTTATTATAAAAATAAAATATTAAAGATTTCTTGTGTTTATCTTGTGTTTATTAGTTATTATAAAAATAAAATATTAAAGATTTCTTGTATTTATCTTGTGTTTATTAGTTATTATAAAAATAAAATATTAAAGATTTCTTGTGTTTATCTTGTGTTTATTAGTTATTATAAAAATAAAATATTAAAGATTTCTTGTGTTTATCTTGTGTTTATTAGTTATTATAAAAATAAAATATTAAAGATTTCTTGTATTTATCTTGTGTTTATTAGTTATTATAAAAATAAAATATTAAAGATTTCTTGTATTTATCTTGTGTTTATTAGTTATTATAAAAATAAAATATTAAAGATTTCTTGTATTTATCTTGTGTTTATTAGTTATTATGAAAATAAAAATATTAAAGATTTCTTGTGTTTATTAGTTATTATAAAAATAAAATATTAAAGATTTCTTGTATTTATCTTGTGTTTATTAGTTATTATAAAAATAAAATATTAAAGATTTCTTGTGTTTATCTTGTGTTTATTAGTTATTATAAAAATAAAATATTAAAGATTTCTTGTATTTATCTTGTGTTTATTAGTTATTATAAAAATAAAATATTAAAGATTTCTTGTGTTTATCTTGTGTTTATTAGTTATTATAAAAATAAAATATTAAAGATTTCTTGTGTTTATCTTGTGTTTATTAGTTATTATAAAAATAAAATATTAAAGATTTTTTGTATTTATCTTGTGTTTATTAGTTATTATAAAAATAAAATATTAAAGATTTCTTGTATTTATCTTGTGTTTATTAGTTATTATAAAAATAAAATATTAAAGATTTCTTGTATTTATCTTGTGTTTATTAGTTATTATAAAAATAAAATATTAAAGATTTCTTGTATTTATCTTGTGTTTATTAGTTATTATAAAAATAAAATATTAAAGATTTCTTGTATTTATCTTGTGTTTATTAGTTATTATGAAAATAAAAATATTAAAGATTTCTTGTGTTTATTAGTTATTATAAAAATAAAATATTAAAGATTTCTTGTATTTATCTTGTGTTTATTAGTTATTATAAAAATAAAATATTAAAGATTTCTTGTGTTTATCTTGTGTTTATTAGTTATTATAAAAATAAAATATTAAAGATTTCTTGTATTTATCTTGTGTTTATTAGTTATTATAAAAATAAAATATTAAAGATTTCTTGTGTTTATCTTGTGTTTATTAGTTATTATAAAAATAAAATATTAAAGATTTCTTGTGTTTATCTTGTGTTTATTAGTTATTATAAAAATAAAATATTAAAGATTTCTTGTATTTATCTTGTGTTTATTAGTTATTATAAAAATAAAATATTAAAGATTTCTTGTATTTATCTTGTGTTTATTAGTTATTATAAAAATAAAATATTAAAGATTTCTTGTATTTATCTTGTGTTTATTAGTTATTATGAAAATAAAAATATTAAAGATTTCTTGTGTTTATTAGTTATTATAAAAATAAAATATTAAAGATTTCTTGTATTTATCTTGTGTTTATTAGTTATTATAAAAATAAAATATTAAAGATTTCTTGTGTTTATCTTGTGTTTATTAGTTATTATAAAAATAAAATATTAAAGATTTCTTGTATTTATCTTGTGTTTATTAGTTATTATAAAAATAAAATATTAAAGATTTCTTGTGTTTATCTTGTGTTTATTAGTTATTATAAAAATAAAATATTAAAGATTTCTTGTGTTTATCTTGTGTTTATTAGTTATTATAAAAATAAAATATTAAAGATTTCTTGTATTTATCTTGTGTTTATTAGTTATTATAAAAATAAAATATTAAAGATTTCTTGTGTTTATCTTGTGTTTATTAGTTATTATAAAAATAAAAATATTAATTTCTTGTGTTTATCTTGTGTTTATTAGTTATTATAAAAATAAAAATATTAAAGAAATCTTGTGTTTATTAGTTATTAATTATGGAATCTTGTGTTTATTAGTTATTATAAAAATAAAATATTAAAGATTTCTTGTATTTATCTTGTGTTTATTAGTTATTATGAAAATAAAAATATTAAAGATTTCTTGTGTTTATCTTGTGTTTATTAGTTATTATAAAAATAAAATATTAAAGATTTCTTGTGTTTATCTTGTGTTTATTAGTTATTATAAAAATAAAAATATTAAAGAAATCTTGTGTTTATTAGTTGTTAATTATGGAATCTTGTGTTTATTAGTTATTATAAAAATAAAAATATTAAAGGTTTCTTGTGTTTATCTTGTGTTTATTAGTTATTATAAAAATAAAATATTAAAGATTTCTTGTGTTTATCTTGTGTTTATTAGTTATTATAAAAATAAAATATTAAAGATTTCTTGTGTTTATCCTGTGTTTATTAGTTATTATAAAAATAAAAATATTAAAGATTTCTCGTGTTTATCTTGTGTTTATTAGTTATTATAAAAATAAAAATATTAAAGATTTCTTGTGTTTATCTTGTTTTTATTAGTTATAAAAATAAAAAAATAAAGATTTCTTGTGTTTATCTTGTGTTTATTAGTTATTATAAAAATAAAAAACATTAAAGATAGAAATTTGTAAGCCTTTGTAAGCCTCTACAATCTTTAACTACTGATATTATTTGTTTAATTGAACAAAGAACATGCAATCGGATGGGAAAAATTCGTCATTAAATAATCTGAAAAAGACTGCCAATGATTAGTTAAAAAAGTGACTCCAAAAGCAATTGGGACTCACTGCATGATTCATTTTCTCATTATTTTTCTATTGGGTTGGTGCCAAAATTTATGTCAAAAACGACATTATTTTTGCACCAACCTAATAGTTAGAATTCTTTCTAGAATCGCATGAAGTACTTACGGGAGAGAGCACATGAAAGTTGCTAACATCCCTAAATGAAATTGTTTCTGTGGATCGGACGAGATTCGAACTTGGCACACCCAGGTTGTTAGTCTGTGTCGTTAACCACAACCATCACCCCGTTATGATGATGCTAGTGGCATCCGTCATCGTCTTCATGACATTTTACTGTATTGATTAGTTATGAGTAATATTTGTTGACCATTAAACAAAAGAATGCTAGCTGCAATATTTTGCAATGGTCTGGTTGAGTGGTCTTTAATGGTTATTGCTTCTTTGCTATTTCTTCTCTGTTGCATATCTCATATGACTTTACAATCATTTATATCGCTTTGTTTATTTCTCTTCAAGGAAACTATTTCTTACTTCTAGACGACATTATTTTTTATAGGTTTTTGTTCTGAGTTTTCACAGTCTATATTGACAAATATTTCTTTTCCGTTATAACTTTGTTGCTACTTATATATTTCTGTAGATGTTATTGTTTAAGGTGTACATATACAAGTTCTCTTCTTGAGTCGGTCTATTTTCTGCTATCTGAGTGGCGTCCACATTTTTTTTTCGTCCTTTTGGTTTCTGTTTTCTGTGTGCGTTTTTTTTTTTTCGAAATGGTGTTATCACTGACATCTTTTGCATTCTTCGTTAAAGGCATAACAATTTTCTTTTCTTTTCATCTGGCTTCTTCCACACTTTGTACACTGTTTGCTTGTCCAGCTTTTATTTGACTAGCATCTTTGTCGCATGTGTTATTCTTTTGTTGCAGCTTCACTTGACTTTAATAGGTCTTCTTTTGATCTCAAGAGACAATCGATAGTCATTATAAGAGAGCTGTGCAGAGAGTCAATAATGAAGCAAGGGTTACACAATCTGCAGCCACAACTCTCCTAAACCGACACTGCTTGATTTAGGAACGATTAAATTTTGTGAAATTTCAACCATCGTCTCAAATCTTTGAGGTGTTTGTCTCACCGTCCATCTAACAAACTCATTAATCTATATCCTATTCTCTCGAAATAACACCAATCTTATTATTTTCAAATACTTACACAATACGGTAACTTATGCAGAATAAGGGCCACATTATCGTCGTCATATTGTAGGCGGATTACATAAACCATCAAAAGGTGTTGAGCGAAAACTTTGTGTTTTCTTTTTGTTGTTGCTTTTGTTTTTTAACAAAAATGATAGCCAATATTTAAAACTTTTACAAGGAAACAATATATGACTATAATCGAATACAACCACTGTCTGGCAATTTCAATAAAAAAAAGTTACTCTAAAATTTTGAGATGAGATGTGAATGTTTTTATTATTTTGATTAATCGGACAATTATTCTAATCTTGAAAAGCTTTACCAAAAACTAGCAAGAATGACTAAACACTTGAACTTTCTTTGTGATCTACAGACCCACCCTCAAACCCACGGTTCGAATTCTTGCAGCCCCTCTTTTCCTTAGTAGAGAAAAGGAAACATGTATTCAACACCTGAAGAAGATCGCAGGGTACGGCGGCCGAAACGTGTTATAACACCCAAGATGAGAATAATTGTCTGATTAATAAAAATAATACAGAAAAAGGTGACTTGTGCAGTTTATAGACTATGCTGAAAAAATCGTTATTATTAAGAAAGCCATTCTTAACACGGAGAGGAGCTTTTTAATTATTCCGTACCTTCACCTAACAATTTAATAAACAAAAGATACCATTTAAAAATTATAACAAAAGTCACTGTTGGCTAATTGTCGGCTGCTGGGATTTAATTGCCTAACCATTTCAGCGCCATCTGGCGGTTTACGTAAAGTTCCTGCATTATGCCGAGGATAATACGGTTCATATTCTGCATAAGTATTCATAATTGGCAATCACACTTTTCTCAAACAAACATTACTTGATTAAAGTTTAAACAAATGAGAATTCGTGTTCCTGTTTACGTGACTTCTCACGAGGTTAATGTTAGACACAATGTCGATTTTTAATGTAGAGAAAAGTGGGATTGAATTAGAACAAAAATAAAAATTTCCTCAGTCTAGAAGAATCTATCCTTCACTAACCGAGAACAGAAAATTAAACCAAGTCTAGTATGAGTGTTAAGGAATGGAGAGAGAGAGAGAGAGAGAGAGAGAGAGAGAGAGGGGGGGAAGAAGTGAGTTATAGTGTAGACATGTTGACCGGAAGTTAAGATCAGTTGATTGGATTGCGTGCGAGTCATGTGATCAGGTTAGCTGAATCGTTGAGATTTGATTTGGACCATTTCACTTTCCACCTTCTGCAGGACATCTGGGAAAAGTGAAATAAACTATAGAACTAATTCCTTGTCTTGGAGTGATTGAATCTTCATCCAAAAACAGGTATCAAGTCTCCCTCCAGGACGAGAAATTCCAGATGGTCCAACATCGAAGAAGCAGAGGTAGGTTCTGAAAATACATGTCACTCACACGCGATTCCCTTTATGATACAACATAAATCTGTAATATAGCACGTCATCTCTTCTAATCCATTATTAGAGATGACACAACAAACACTCAACACTTTATTATAGAGCAACAACGTAACAACACTCAATTTGGAGCCGTAAGCGACCAGACCACCCAGCAAGGGTGGGTTTAAAAAAAAAAAAAGAACTTCGGTTACCACAGAAAAAAAAAAGAAACACAACGTTTTTTAAGGGTCCAAGATAATTAAAAAATAAATAAATAAATAATACCACGGAAAAAAGCATTACACGATCACCGAAATGCAAACAAAAAGAAAAAATAAATTGAACACACACGCACACAGAAAACTAAAGTTTACAAGAAAATATTTAAAAAAAAAAAGGCCGATATGCCGTAATGAATGATGAAAGATATACAGTCAGTTAAAAAAAAACAACAACGTAGGGTCCTTTCATTGAACAGTGAAATATATATATATATATATATATATATATATATACATGTAACGAAAAAAAAGACACATTAAAATTATGTATAGTTATATTATATGATAAATTAAGAGAAATAAAAAAACAGATAGCTCGATCGACATACAGATAACGAATTGTTGATTTTACATATGAGAACACAGAAAAACATGCTATGTTACGGTGTAGAAAAATAAACAGGACATTGAAAAAGAAAGATATATCAATCGACATACTGATAACAAATTGGTGTAAAACAAAAAGAAAAAAGAAAAGAAGAAATAGAACATATAAACTTTAGTTACAGAGTGTGAATGAGGGGACTTGTCACAATTACCAGAGAAACACATTAATCAAATATTTGTTATGGATTTATAGGTTAAACAATTATAAAGTTAAAATGTTGCAAAATTGTAAAAGCTTTGCATACTTTTAGGAAAAGACAATGTGTATTTTTTTGTTTGTTTGTTAAGAAACAATGGATACTTTCTGCTAATGTGGAATTGTTTTTTTCTTTAATTGTACGGGTTTTTTTCGTGACAATTTTTTTTTCTGGTGTGGAAAAATGTTATTGTATGTAAACTATTTTATGAAATGTTAAAATGTATGTTTTTTTTAGATTAAAAAAAAAGAAAAAACACAAGTTTTGTCTTAGGGTGATGGGATTCTGTGATTTCGAGTAGGATCAACATGGGAAAATCCATGGATGGAATCCCGATATATTTAGCTGAGCTATATGCCTTGAAAGGCAGTTGCGGTTACCGACCTGAAAAAAAAAAGAAAAGTTTTTCCAATATAGCAAAGTGAAATGTGTTTCTGTCCAGCGTCAGGGAGCAATTGGAGTTCCCCTTATGTGGCGTAAGTGGCAGTAGAGAAAATGGCAGAAAAGGCCATAATAAAAGTCACGGATAAGTAAAAGGTGATATTTTTTTTTCAGAAAACCCCAAGTGTTGAGTGACGTGGACAAATTTAGTTTCCATCGATTGTTATTTGGAGTTGAATTTTTGTTTTTGAAGGATTGTCTGAAAATTTTAAGTGGTTCTTTTTATTTTGTTTTTGGAAACGACTATGTATTTTAATTGTAAATGTCTATGTATTTTTTTGTAAATGACTGTGATTAAAAAAAATCTTTTTTTATTTTTGAGATTCTGTGAGGTGGTCAAATGTTATGTAACCTGACCTCAAAATGTGCTGACGTGGACAATTTTGGGTTTCCACGAATCTATGTTTTTGTTATTTGTAAATTTTATTGGTGAGATGAGACTTTGTGAATGATTATAAGAATTTTTTTGTTTAATTTATATTTTCACGCGATTGATGTTTTCTCACATCAGAATTGTGCAGGTTTTTTCTTGTTCTTGGACATGTATTTTTTTTTTTTCGCAGAAGGAGGAGGAGTGAATTTTTTCCTTGTGGAGTTTATTGAGATAATGATTAATTTATAAGTAAGAACATGTTGTTAATTAATTAATAATGATAGTAATAATAATGATAAGATGTTAAAAAAGAGAAAGAAATAAGATTTAAGCAGTGTAGGAGAAAAAAGATACACTACTGGGTTGAATAAGGGGTCATCTAGTTCTTAAGTTTGGAAGAGTCAAAGGTTCAGTCGATATTATTCTAATTTTCGAAATGGTTGTAGAATTTTTTTTTTTTGTCGTTTTTTCGTGGGATTTTTCTCCGGATGCGGAATTCGGCGGGAGACATAGGAAAATGCTCTCGTAATATTATCAGAAAACTCTTTTATCTCGTATGAGTCATGTGATTGTGGAAACGCGTTATAGTGTGACGAGAGATATAGTGATCTCTGCATGATCCTAAGATGCGAGATGGAGGCCATGGGGTCACAGAGAGTTGTTAACCTTCGAGGGCGCAAGGATTCACGCCACATGGTATTATTTGTAGATGTAATTTTATTTATTTGAATTATGATTTATTGAATAATGGTATGACACTTCCCTTGCCAGTGGGGTGAGCTTAGGATTCCCTTAGAAAAAGTGGGTAGTAAAAAAAATATATATCTCTGTCATACATTTTTATAAATAATGGTGGAAGGAATGTTAAGGAATGGAGAGAAAGAGAGAAAGAGAAAGAGGGGAAGAGGTGAGTTATAGTGTAGACACGTTGACCGGAAGTTAAGATCAGCTGATTGGATTGCGTGCGAGTCATGTGATCAGGTTAGCTGAATCGTTGAGATTTGATTTGGACTCAGAAGACAACGGATGGCTTCCCGTTGTCTCCTCCTCTTCACTGGAGGGGGGGGGGAACGAACGCTGACGTGTGTAAAAGAAGGACCCACACAGGCCAATTTCACTTTCCACCTTCTGCAGGACATCTGGGAAAAGTGAAATAAACTATAGAACTAATTCCTTGTCTTGGAGTGATTGAATCTTCATCCAAAAACAGGTATCAAGTCTCCCTCCAGGACGAGAAATTCCAGATGGTCCAACATCGAAGAAGCAGAGGTAGGTTCTGAAAATACATGTCACTCACACACGATTCCCTTTATGATACAACATAAATCTATAATATAACACGCCATCTTTTCTAATCCATTATTAGAGATGACACAACAAACACTCAACATTTATTATAGAGCAACAACGTAACATGAGAACAGTGAGGTTTTCTTGTGAAATAACACCAATCTTCTAACGATTCTTCCATCGTTATTTGATACTGGATTCAAATCCTTTTTTCTGATACTATCAGATTAGGCTATCTGAAGATATGGGCTGACTGACCTAAAATGCACCAAATATTGACGTTATTGATTTTTCTTTTCCCTTTAGAAAACTCAGTAATGTTCTGCAAAGCCAATAACAAAAAAACCAATAATTTTCCTCTACAAACCAACCAAAACAAACTAACCAAAACAAACCAACCAAAACAAACCAAGCACTATGAATAAATATTTGAAGATATAAAGAACTTGAAGCATAAAAAAATTACCAAAATGACAGTATTCGTCATTAAATAATCTGAAAAAGGTTGACTTGCCATAAACAGAACAATCAAACCAAACATTATGAATAAATATTTGAAGATATAAAGCATGTGAATCATAAACTTTTTACCAAAATGATAATATTCAACATTAAATTATCCGAAGTGTTGGTTTGCCATAAAACAAAGCTATCACAAAACACCATGAATAAATATTTGAAGATATGCGGAACTTGAAGCATAAAACTTTTACCCAAATGACTGTATTTGGCATTAAATTGTCCGCAATGGGTTGATATGCCATAAAACTAAACCACAAAATCAATTATTTCAACGTCTATAGTCTGACCAAACATTCATTAATTGTAGTAATTGTCTGTATTTTTGAGATGAGGTGTTTTCATTGATTGGGATTGTGGGACTGATGAATAACAACATAGGTTTAACATTAACAAAAACCAACTAAGAATTGTCCTAGTGACATATGTCCTAGACGTTGTATCAAAAGTTTGCAGTTACCCAAAGGTGCTGAGTTCAATCTTGAACGAAGGCAGTGAAAAAGTAACATTGAAAACAGAGAATCAGCAACTATGTCCCAAAGCCTAGCTGGAGTCCGAACACGGTACCCCCGTAATAATAATAAAGGGTTGAGTTCGAGACTCCTAACAAACGGTTCACCTGACGAAGGCCGGAGGGCAAAACGGCCGAAACGTTGTGACAATAACAACCAAGATGAGGAAGTCAGTCCGACAATCTCAATCAATTCATTAATTGTTTCTTCATTTTGTTAGATTGAAGTAAAACTGTAGAGGTTCGATTTATTTATTTTTAATCATTTCCACTTCAAAAATGTTAAAGAAGTTTTTAAAACTGTTTTTGTCCAGTTTTGATAAGTGCATTCTTAACAGCCTTACTTATTTTTTTTTTCGTTTGGTAAAAAAAACTGAATTCTAGCGCTTATATGCTTCATGGAATAAAACAGTGATTTCATTTTACATCTTGCTCGATTTGTTTATATATTAGTCATAAAACATTGAACTTAACGAGTGTTTCACTAAGGAATCACAAATAATCAAGACCAAAAGGTCACTCGAGGATAAGGGTTATCTGAATGTCAAGTGGATGTCGAAACAACACCATGATAATAAAGCAGCATTTGATTATTTGAAAAAGCGGCTCAACATTGGACTTGGAAACGACTATGTTGTAATTGGGTGGAAAGCAGCCTAGTGATATTGGGTTCCACTAACAGGCAATTCTAGGTAAAGAAATTTTGCTCATTGAAGTTTCACTTAGTTTTAGGTAAAGATTAGGAATAATTGGAAACTTTTTTCCCGTATTTCACATGAATGATTTCACTTGGTACACTTTTTCAAATATAAAGCATTAAATCTAGTTGTATCATGCAATATTTGTTTTGAAATAGTGTAACAGTAACGAACTATTTCTTGTGTGCAGAGAAGAAAATGCTGAGATAAAATTGCTCCATTATTAATGCATGTCATGATCTGTTAGTCGATATTTGACAGCGCATGAGTGACAAGAGAAAGCTTTATTTCTGAACTGGATGTCAATCAGAGAATATTTTTTCACCATCTTCCACTTTAACAGAACGTGAGGTTGGGAACTATGTACCATTTTCTATATGCACATAATCCCCTCACTTGACATTTTCTTTCTCACATTTTCAAAGCATTAATTAACACAATAATATAGATCTTTATATTTAATATTTTACTTATCCAAATGCAAGTATTTTTCTCTTAATATACATTGAGTTGTATTCCTATATTTTTTTTTGTGTATTGATATTCATAATAAAACCCCATTTTCTATTTATTTACAAAGAAAATACAACTTTCTTATATATGAGTCGTGGAATTGCATTATAGTCAGTGAGACATGGAAAGTTAAAGTCAACATAATTAAATTATCTTTAAATTGTCAATTTAACAATTTAAAGATAATTTAATTATGTTGAATTTGACTTTCCATGTCTCACTGACTTTAGCAAATAGGGTGCATACCTTTATAAATATTTTCTCTCCTCTGATAAGATGGTAGACATCGAAACCCTATAGGTTAAAGAGATTAATATACTAAAGTATTCTTTGTCTTGCTTAGAATAATAAAAATCTTTGATATGAAACTCAACCATTTCATTTCAATAAGGGTTTTTTGAAATTCATTGATCACAATTTAATATATATACATATATATATATATATATATATATATATATTTGATATATATACACACACACACATATATATATGTATATATATATATAGAGAGAGAGAGATAGATAGATATAGATAGATAGATAGATAGATAGATAAAAGAAAGTGAAATAAAATGTAAGTGATAAAGAGAAGAAACACTGTCATTCTAAGAGAGATGTAGAAGTAAAATCAGCAAAAGAGGGAGAAACAGTCATAAACATAAGAAATATGACTTTTTATTAATGGCGTTCATAGCATTACCATTAGGTGCGACAAGCAAAGTGTCTTGTGCCTGTCTTCCATTGGTTATTCCCAGAATGTTCTATTCCTTCCATCATTTTAAATTACATTTTCTTTTACATTTCATTTGAGAAATATTTCTCCAGAGTCTCTTCCTCATCTTTGAGTGACATGTTACCTCCTGGGCGCTCCTGGGCTTTCATGACAGCTGCCACTATCCTCGTGTCTCCTACACCTGGCTATGAAATAACACCTAGAATAAAAAAAAATTACACCTTATTCAGAAAGATTGTCTAACTAAGCGGCAAAAGTGAACGATGCAAAAAAAAAAAATAAAAAATAAATAATGAAAAAAGTAAAATAAAAAGAAAATGAAGAATAAGCCATTAAACTTTGCACCTGAAAATCAAAAATCAAAAACAAATATGAGAAAAAAGAATAAAACAATTATTAACAGAAGTATTTGTAAACTTTTGCATCGAAGATTTTGTACACATGTAAATGCAATGCAATTTGTGTAAGACTTTGGGTATTTCAAAACTGAAAAAGCAAAGGATACTTTTAAGATACTTTCATCAAATCAATGAAAATATCCAAGATAGCCCTTTTTTTTTAAATTTTCATAACACTTTGTTTAAGCAAGGTATGAAGCATCTTGTCGGATGCCAGACATTCATCCACTATCTCATATATTCCAACCAAAAGATCTTTATAGGATTCTAACCGTCCCTTTAAGTGGAATTGTTTAAATCTCGATTGCACTTGGTTCACCAGGTATAGTTGCGAGGTAATTTTTTGAATATTTTTTTATGAGTCCAGTTGTTCCTATAAATACTAAAATGATAGAGATCTTCCTAAGATTTCATTTCGTACACAACACCTTGGTATTTCATTATTTTGTTATCTTTTTCTTCTCATCATGCACTAAAAAATTCTATTTAAAACTTGGGTGAGACCAGTTAACAAATATAGCTCCTTCATTTTTTTCAGTTTATCTTAGTGTAAGTTCTCCGCTCTAACACTTGATCTTCTCTATAATAAGATACACAGATGTCAGAGTGTTCTATTATAGCTTTCAAACGTTGACTTAATAAGTGAATGATATTAATTTTCCTCTCCTCAGTTGAATTTAACTATATTATGGTATATTTTTCTTGTGATCTCATCTTATCAGAGTAAAAAAAAATCAAGTTCTGTTGTTTTTAACTGTGTCATCTATTTATTTTATCTATTGTATGCCAAACTACTTGGTGAATTTTGGATACATAAAAAAGTGACAATTTTATTCTTGTAATAATACTTCCACAAATATGCTATGGAGCGAGGGAGAGAGAGATGGTGTGTGGTGTGTAGTGTTGTGGGTGACGGCAAAACGACAAGTCGATCGGCTCGGTGTCCGTCACTCTCTCTGACTGAATTATTCCTTGGGTGGCATTTGTTTTTATTTACAAAAACTTTAGTAGAGAGGAATTTCATTTTTCCATGCTGCATTCCACTGGCCCTTATTAAATTCGTCATAGGACACATTTCAATATGACTGTTTAATAATCGATCCAGACGTTCTCTAATACCTCAGTTAATGAACCGCCCTTGATTTTACAAGAACTCTAAAAATATTCTTCAACATCTATGTTTTCATATTGCTATAAACCTTCTAGTTTAAACATATAAATTATCTCTTTTGTAAATATATGCCTTCTGGACTCATTATTTGTTTTGTTTACCGTATGATAATGTCTCTCGTTTTTATCACATTTGATTATAAACCTTGAAAACCTTTTCACTGAAAATATTTCTCTGAATCCTGCTCATCCCCAAAATATCTCCCTCCTTACAAATCACCCTAAAGTAAAACTGTTGTGGTTTAATATTGAATGAAGAACGAGAATTTGGTTGGTCTTTTTCGTAACGTATACAGTAGGGGTAGCCCATTCACTAGTGCTTACTTTCGATAGTATTCCAGCCGTTTCTAGCCGATCCAGTTCTTTATCAATTTTCTCGAATGCTGCAAACGGGACGTTTCACTTCTTGAAAACAGGTAGAGCGTTTTCCTTCAGCTCAAATCTGGCTATAACCTTGGTACATCTTCCTAGTCCCGATGAAAAAACTTCAGGAATTTTTTTTAACTTGTCATTTAATTGCTATGCCCTAGTAGATTTTTCTATTTTATGACAGAAATTGTTCATTGGTTAGTCCCAGAGTTTAAATTGCTCCATCCATTCTGTTCTGAAGAGGTTTTCAGATGTATTGAGCACAAAGACTCTTACTTTTTTTTGTGGTACCATTCAATGTTACAGAGAGTATCAGCTCTCCCTCAAATTTTATCTTATCACCTGTCACTGCACAAGCTAATTTGTAAGTTCTTCTCATAGTTAGTTTCTTCAACCTTTTCCATGTTTGTATGTTGATTAGTGACAGGTCTGAACCAGAATCAAGCTGTAAATCCACTTTCTTGTTGAAGATGTGAACAGTTACATGCTTTCACCGGTTCCTCTCCAATTCGATGTCGGATCTCGTTTGTTGTACCCTGTTATTTCTTCTGTTCTTTCTGCAATGTGTCGATTTGTGGCCTTTCCTGCCACACTCATTGTATGTTTTATTTTTGTAAAAAAAAGTTTATAGCCGCAACGACTGCATAGACTTGTGGGCGATTTTGTTTTGATGATTGGATAACCATTCTTTGATTGTGTCTGGGTGGTCTTTCTTTTTTTCTTTTTTTTTGTCTTCTTGTTTCCTTGTTTTTATTCTGAGGGAGTACTCCTTACGTCTGTAACTAGCCCTTCGTATGTATGACACGCCTGACTCCTCGATGTTTCTTGAGTCATTCTTTATGCTAACTACACGTTGGCAATCTTCTGCCAGCTTTTAGGATGTGAGCCTTTGTTTGCTTTCGAGTTTTGAGAAAACTCGTCTTATCTCTGTGTTTTTCGTCGAGACAAGACTCTCTAAAAAAATCAAACCTTTGAAATCATCTGCTGATAATTCAGCCAGACGAAACTCGTCGTAGTGCTTGTTTACAATGGACGCAAAGGTAAGATAATCTTCGTCGTTGCGTTTCGCTAGGTTGAAACATTTTCATCTCATATGAAAAAAGTTGTATTTGGGCGGAAAAGTTCAGATAACAGTTTAACCACCTCGGAGAATTCCAGTTCATTCGTTTCCTTACTGTATTTTATGGTCCCTAGTTTCCTTAAAAGTCAGCAAACCTTTTTGGCATTGCTCCATTCTTGGCAATCAACAGAGAATAAGTCTTCGTATCGCCTATAAAAAGCATACAAACGTTTTATCCTGCTCCGATACATGGGTGACCGTTTCAATCGAATTGAATATGGTGTTTGGGGAAAATCTTCGCTGTTATGACAGTGTTTCAATCTGTTCAACATTTTTAAGTAAAGTTCCTCTTGTAGTTTCTGTTGAAGTAACAATTTCTCCTCCAATATTTATTGTCGTTGTTGCTGTTTATCTTCTTGTTCCTTGGGGAACTGCAGGAAAGGTTGTTGCTGAAACTGCTGTTGAAATTGCACATGGAGCTGTCTATTTTTATCTTTTCAATTTTCCTCTGTTTTTTGCTACATCTAGAGCAACTGTGTGATAATGACCTTTCAATCCTCTTGGATATCTACTCCAAGCGAACGATAAAAAAAAACTTTTTTATGAACACTTGAAAAAAAAAATCCCACAGGGAACAAAAAAAAAATTCCAATCTTATTTTTGTGTGTATGTAAGGCTGTGTATCTCTGTGTGTATGCATAAATGCCATAAAACTTTTATATATATATATATATATATATATATATATAGTCTTTGAAGTTTTTAACATTTGAAACCATACAAAAAATTATTTTTTATCATTCGTTAAAAAGAAAAAAAAAAAATCTAGTCAGTAAGTCATTTAATCACCTGCAATCACTGCATCAACTCTCAAATTTACTATAATACCAATTTTTTTATTTTTCAAGGGATCATCAGTTGTTTACCATGAAACACTGTTTCGGGGATATATATATATATATATATATATATATATATATATATATATATATATATATATATATATATATCACTAGGGGTTTTCAAGTCTAAAGCATTGAAAGCCGAAATAAAAAGTGGGGGAAACTTTTTTCAAATATTTAACCGCAAGAAAAATGGCATCTTTGCCTTCTAGCCCCCAAAATGTCCTTTTTTTCATAAAATAAAATGTTCACTTCCAACGACAGTCAGGAAAAATATTCAAACTCGAGAAAAAAAAAATCTTGAACAAATTAAAAATGTTACATTTCATTTTTCCAGTTTGCAATGAATAAATTCAATAAATGAGTCATTGTGACTACCTAAATTAGGCCAACCTTTAAAAATGGGCAGTTTCCGAGTTCTTCAAAGTCAACAGTTGTTTTTTTCTTTTTTTGCAACAAGTAAAATAGTTAAAACTACAAAACCTTTGTAACAGAAGTCGTTTTTTATCACTTTTTCTCAAGAAAAGCGAAAAAGATTTAAACTTAAGGTTTCAGTTTTCATTTTACTTTCTCGCATTCGTTTTTTAAATTTTTTTGTGAGTAGTTTCGATGTCCGCTATGACTTTACTGGTGGGACCTTCGAGAAGATGTTTTTTTTTTTTAATCTTTTTCTTTTAATTAAAACCAGCCGAGTTTTGCTTGTGAATTTCTGCACATAAATTATTTTTGAATTATGTCAATTGTTATTTTGAATTTGAATTCCATCCTTGTTGTGGGAATGCTGTGGTATTTTAAAATTCTGTTTTCCCTCATAAGTTTTCGAAACCTCGTCGTCAGTTTGTTGTGGTTAACTGTTGAAAGAAGAACGAGAAGGCTTGGAAACAGTGAAATGAAATAAATATTAACAGAAAATACAGGAACGTATATTGGTTGAGTGGGACTTCCTTCGACTGAAAGAACAAAGTAAGGTAACGACCCACCCCCACTCATGTTCAGACTACTCAATAGCAAAAACTAGTTAACGGAAGTAACGTCCAGGATAGTCCATTCTCAGAATCTGTAAGGCTGCCCAACAACCTGACGTGAACACATTCCTAAAATCTAATGACCTCCTATCAATAACTGTTGATCGAAATTCCATAACTTGTAATCTTCATATACCATACAACCATTCAGCAATAAGAGCCAATGTCAAGATACTCCTGAACAAGGTGAGAGGTTACCTCGGCTGAAATGTTTTTAGAATAAGATCCAAGACCAGAACAATAGTGTGAACAATATAAATAATACATGTTATTAGTCCACATGTCAAAAATTCAAAAATGCTATATCAAATCGGTAAAGATCCGAATTGATACGAAAATGAAAACGATTCTTGCATTTCCTGAACACATCATTATACACTTTGAATTCTAACGACTATGATTTGTTGGAAAAAAGAACAAAACATTCTTTCCATAATTTACCAATAAGTGGCATCGTTAAGATACACCTGAAGAATGTCGGAGGTTATATCGGCCGAAACTCTCGAGTTGTAAGCCATGTTTAGTTTTAGAACAGTTTCCGATGGTTATTTGTTCTATACAAGCCCTGGAGGTGACTGGTTCTCAGTAGACAGTTCTTTTGTTCAAGTGTCTGACTTTATAATTTTGTAGCCACAGAGCAAAAGATTCTTCCCGCATTGACATGCAAGGTTGATAAAGAAAAGGTTTAATTTTTATGGAGCAATTCTGGTTTCTGATTGGCAGAACGTGAATTAATTTGATTCGTCAGTTCCTAGCAGCATCGTTTATAAATAGAATCTCCCAACTGTGAGGGACCATACCCCATTATTAGTAAAAAATATTGCAACATTATTGTGGGAATAACACCCAAGATGGAAACGGTAGTCCGAAAAATCCAAGTAATACATAAGCATGATATTTAAAATTTAAGTTTAGAAGATGAACCAATAGACTGAAATGTTTATTGAAATACTTGAACTCATCTGATAAACTAGAATATTCCCAAGTTCGAGAAGATGCGCTGGAAGTACACTGAAGGTTGCATCAGCCGAAATGTTGTGAATATAAAAACCAAGATGAGAATAGTAGTCTGAATAACCGAAATACTAGAAATTAGGTGTGATAGGCGTTTATAGCATACCATTTAATGATGAAAAATTATTGCAACTTTTTCAAAGTTTTGGATACTGATTTCAATTCTGACCATCAATGAATGTTTTTCACTGTGACAAAGCACACATATACGAGGTTCAGGCATAAATTCAATGTCATCTTCTAGGTTTACAGTTAGTCACCTCACCAATTCTTTTATCGCCATCATATGAGATGGAATTTTGGATGAATTCACCAATACATCAGGATATACGAGGGATACTTTAATGATCGTATCATTATATTAGGTTGGTGCAAAAATAATGTCGTTTATATACACACACACACACACACACACACACACACACACACACACACATATATATATATATATATATATATATATATATAGTTGAATGTTAAAAAACGACATTATTTTTGCACCAACCTAATAGGCTTTACACTGACCGGATCTTAACCTTCCACAATTTTTTTCTATGGGGTTATCTCAAACACACTATTTCTGAACTACTGAAATCAGTTAGATTCAAGTGTATTTAAAATGCTAAAATGCATATTGAAAGTATATCGACTCTACAACTTCTAGATCTTACTTTCTCACCAATCTTTCTTGTAGTCCATATATTAAATCCATTGCTCTTTCTGCTTCTCATAAAATCGCTTCTCTGCATCGCTTTAAACACTTTCTCACATCCAAAGCTATTCTGTACCGCTATAAATTTACTATCAGATAATGTATGGAGTATTGTTGTCATATTTGGGCTGGTGAATCTCTATCCTATTTGATGGTTCTTGATAAATTTCAGAAACCTATCTGTAATTGATTGGCGTCACACTTTCTTTTTCACTGCAACCTCTCTCTCACAAACGTGATGTTGCTAGTCTCAGTCTTTTCGACAAATACTATTATGGCATGTTATTCAGAATTGTCTGATCTATTCCCTGATTTTTTGGTTCCAGCTTGTTTGACTTGTTAGTTTTGTGGTCTCCATCAATTCGTTGTTTTGATACCTCATTGTAATACAACTTCATATACCATTAGCTTCTTTCCAAGGACTGCAAGGTTGTGGAATTCTCTTCCTGCTCACTGTTTTCCTTCTATCTACAGCCATGGTCTTTTAAATAGGCATCTCCTCTCTTTGTATAATCAGATTTCGTTTTTATTAGTTCTTTATATCAAATGGCTTCATGCCTTGTCTTGAGCGATTTCCAGTAGAAATTATCACTGAACATTAATAAAACAAAAACTATCTGACGTTCACGACTGAAACTTGATTAACAAGTGAGGCATATACTTAAATTTCTTTGTACTTAGTATGGTTATATTGCAGATTGATTTTATTGATTATTCCATAGGTGGGTGGCATTTTTATATGTGAGGGGTACATACTGTACTACGCAAAAATAGAACTGATAGATATAAAGTTATGGGCTTAAAAAGGTTCTAAATTTGTGGAGTTAAGAATCCTTGGAATGATAAGAATGGGCACAAACCTGGAGAATCAGTTTCATTTTATTTATGGTTTGAATCTCACTAAAATAAGAGTTTAAAAAAATTTAATGAGGGGTTGGAATCATGCCCCCCCCCAACTATCCTCTTAAAAATATATGATATGACCCCCCTTTAGAACAATTTGAATAGCTAAGGTATCATTCATACCAAATGTGAAGTTTTAGATAAAAATAGACAAACAGATAATTTTCGTCTTTTATATGTATAGATTGATAGGAAAAAAAGTATCACTAAAATAACCCAAAACAAAGAAAATAAACCTTAAAACTTTCCGATTAGTTCATTTAAAATGGAGAAGATAGCCACAAAAAAATTTTTAGAAAAAATATAAATTGTAATGGAAATAGAATTGAATTTCATTTTTTATTATTCTTTTGATGCTGTAAGATATTTTATGCTTTTCAATTTGGTACAATAAATCGTTGCCAAAAAATGCATATTTATTTTTGTTTGGATGGAAACAATGCTTATCTATTTGGAGTCTCCGCGTTTTCTTTTAGAAATGTTTAAATGTTTTTGAGGTCAGTCTGAAAAATAATAGGACAGGGTGTGTGAAAGAAGGAATGGCAGATTGTGTCATCATTGTACAGAGCGAAAGGCTCTTTTAATTGTATGCAAATTGCTTTCAAGATGTAAAATCATGGCATGTGTGTCTGTGTGCGTGCGTGAGTTCGTTCCTTATGGACGCAAAAACGGCTCGGCCGATTTTTATGAAATTTAACATGAAGGAACTTTATGTACTTGGTAGTGGTTTTATGTAGGTTTTATATCAGAATATCTTCGATATATATCGATAATCGAAATAATTTGATAAAATAAGGAACAGACGATTTTGACAAAAGTTAACACAGTTACACAGTTTAACATCACAAGTGTATTTGGGAAGTTTTATTATCACACGAGTCGAAATACCTGGTATAAAAAAATCCACATTAGGTTCTTTCATATGACAGAGGCGCGTGCGAAATGAATGTTTCTGTTCAAAGAACAATTGCACCATGATACTTGAGTTTTTCATTTTCAACTTAAATTCAAACGATTATCACCACACAAGCAGTAAAGTCAGTCATAACTTAACTTCTAAATCTGACCCCCAAGATCGCCATGGGCATGGAATATGTGCCTATATTAAAGATGGCTTTCCATGTGGTAGGGACATCTCCAGAGAAAATCCTAACTTACCCTATATGTGCTTCCGGGTTGCTTTAGCTCACACTACTGCATTTATATTTACTCTCTATCGCCCCCACAACAGCGGAGTTACTATCTTAAAAAGCATAGCTGAGAAAATTGACCAAGTCCTATCTGCTTATCCTTCAGCTAACATTCACGTATGTGGAGACTTCAATGTTCACAACGTCGAATGGTTGACCCACTCAAACAAGACCGATGATGAGGGGAGGTTCTGTCATGATTTCTCCATTGCTTATGACCTCACTCAGATTGTTCATGAACCCACCCGTGTGCCCGACAATGACGGCCAGTATGCGAGCCTACTAGACCTTTTTCTCACAACTTGCCCTGAACTATGTTCAGTTTCTGTTCTGTCTCCTCTTGGATCTTCAAACCACTCTGTCGTATCAATTAAGATGAAAATGAAATGTAATAAGTCCCCAGACGTACCTCTCCATCGTACAGTATATCGATACACTAAGGCTGACTGGGATAGCTTCTGTACATTTATATCGGATCTACCTCTGCATTCCATGTTTAAAAAGGATGTGTCCTCTATAGTATCAGACCTGACGGAATGGTTAATTGTAGGTATAGACCGTTTCATACCCTCGAAAAAGTTCCAGCAAAAACCTAACAGCCAGCCATGGTTCTCTCCAGAATGTGCTGCTGCCATTGCGCACAGAAATCACTTTTTCCACTGCTTACAACGTAATAGATGTATGGAAACTAAAGCCGCTTTCAGGACCGCCAGCAACCATTGTAAGAAAGTAATAAAGAATGCAAGAGAGTAGTATGCTCAATCCATTTAGTTCAAAGTAGCTGAGCAGCGGTTTGGTTCCTACCAGTTTTGGTAAATAGCAAACAGAATCCTGAACAGAAGCATGTGCTCTATCCCAACTATCATCAATGGACCTGAGGTAATCTCGTCAGCATCAGACAAAGCCAAACTCTTTGCCAAGAACTTTGCAGCTAATTCTACCCTTTGTGACCAAGGCCACCAACCCCCAATATTTCCTCCTGTATCAGAAAACACGCTATGTGATATATGCATATCTGTATGTGATGTTGCCAAGCTAATCAAAAACCTTGATTCCAGTAAAGCAACTGGCCCTGACGGTATTCCAATTATAGTAGTAAAAAAACTTCAACCTGAACTAGCGCCCATACTTACAAAACTGTTTAAACGTTTTCTTAAGGAGAATAGCTCCCCATCACCCTGGAAAATTTAATCAGTATGCCCTGTATTTAAGAATTCAGGTGATCGCTCATCCTCCTCTCAGTACAGGCCAATAAGTCTCCTGTGCGTCATGAGTAAGTTGATGGAATCTGTGTTAAATAGAGAAGTAATCAACCATCTCAACAAAAATAACCTTCTTAGTGACACTCAATATGGTTTCCGTTCTGCTTTTTTTTTTTTTTTTTTTTTTTTTTTACACAGTGATCACCACTTATCAAGGCCCGGAAGCCACTCAGGGATAAGGGTTATTGCAAGTACATCACGTTAGTGAGGAGATTTTATGAAGTGTTTAATTAGGGGGGCGGTTCATTAGGAATTTGTTAACATTAGACTTGAAGATATCCAAGTTGTAGTCCGGAGGGAAGCAGGCAGACGGAACAGAGTTCCACAGGCGTGCAGTTCTAAGAAAGAAGCTTTGCTCATGAAATCCGCGTTTTGATTTAGGCACAGATATAGAGTGGGGGAAATTTTTCACAGTGGATTCAGCTAGACGGGTGTTTTTCGTGAAAGTTTGGCGAGGGGGGACCAGGGATTGGAGTTCAGACGAGCACCTGCCATGAAAATAACGATAAAACAAGGATAGGCTCGCAACGTCTCTTCTGTGGGAGAGGGGTTGCAGGGTAGAGAAAAGGGCATCCCCCACTAAACCACGAAGTCTATTTTGTACTCTGTCAAGGCATGATAGGCTGTTTTTGGCAGCTCCTGCCCAGATATGGCAACAGTATTCCATCCTTGGCCGTACTTGGCTTTTATATAGATAGAGAATTGCATCAGTAGTGAGATATCTTCTGGAGCGGTAGAAGGATCCCACCATCTTTCCTGCGACCTTGGCAACAGACTTGATGTACGTGTTCCATTTCAGATCAGGAGTAAAGGTCAAACCCAGAAGCTTGTCAAAACACGGGGCCTCACCCAGACGAGAGCCATCCATCACAATTGATGCCAGCTGGGGATCAGAGCGTTGATGATGTAATCTAGATCTACAGCAGATGTGCTTACAGTTATATCTCATAGGATTAGCAAATTTGTCGACGGAGGCAACCTTTCTAGGGCAATTGCTTTTGACATATCTAAGGCCTTTGATAGGGTATGGCATAAAGGTTTACTTCACGAGATCTCCAGCTATGGTATAGCTGGAAATGTCTTCTCAATTATTAAATCATTTCTTTCTGATAGGTTCATAAGAGTAGTAGTTGAGGCGCAAAAATCAGAAGCTCACAGTATTAATGCCGGTGTCCCTCAGGGGTCCATCCTGGGCCCAACTCTTTTCCTGATCTACAGTAATGATCTTCCAAATCACATCCTTACATCATTTGTAGACATTTATGCTGACGACACTACCATCTATGGTAGCACATCTAAGACAGGAAACGACCAAGTTCTCTCCAATTCTCTCTCCTCTGATCTTGAGCACGTAGTACAATGGGGAAAGGAGTGGCTGATTACTTTAAATGCATCTAAAACCAAACTTCTCTCTTTACATCATCAACATTCTGATCCACATCTGGCATCAATTGAAATAAATGGCTCTCGTCTTCAGGAGGCCTCAAGTTTTGACAAGCTTCTGGGCTTGACCATTACTCCTGATCTTAAATGGAACACGTACATCAAATCTGTTGCCAAGGTCACTGGAAAAATGGTGGGATCGTTCTATCGATCCAGTAGATATCTCACTGCTGATGCAATTCTCTATTTATATAAGAGCCAGGTACGTCCAAGGATGGAGTACTGTTGCCACATCTGGGCAGGAGCTGCTAGAAAGGACTTGTCCTGCCTTGATAGAGTTCAAAATAGACTTTGTAGCCTCGTAGGAGATGTCCTTTTCTCTTCCCTGCAACCTCTATCTCACAGAAGAGATATTGCGAGTTTGTCTCTGATGTATCGTTATTTTCATGGCAAGTGCTCGACTGAGCTTCAGTCTATGGTCCTCCCTCGCCAAACTTTCACAAGAAACACTCGTCTAGCTGAAAACACTATCAATAATTCCTCCCACTCTTTATCTATGCCTAAAGCTAAAGTAGATTCCATGAACAACTCTTCTTTCTTAGAACTGCACGCCTGTGGAACTGTCTTCCGTTTTCCTGCTTTCCGGCTGACTACAATATGGTTGTGTTCAAGACTAACGTAAATAAGTTCTTGATGAACCGTTCCATATAAGTTATCAACTTTACCGAATTTTCATTACTAATGATTACTATATTGTCCAATTTCTACTGTACACTCATTAACCCTTATCCTTGAGTGGCCTCTTGGCCTTGATAATGTGGTGATGCCTGTGTAAAAAAAAAAGGTTCTTTGATATTACAGGGGCGCATTCGAAATGATTGTTTCTGTTTAGAGCACAACTGAAGCATGACACTTGGACTTTCGCATTTTAAACTTTAATTAAAGCTATTACATATAAAAAAATAATTTTATAATATTAATAGTAGCTTCTCTACAGTGCAAGGTAAACTAGAATGTATTGTGGACTAAGTACTATGGGATGACATGTGAAGCGTCTTCCCACTGCACCGGGATGGGCCCCTAATTAGAGCAGGCAATTAAGCGATTTGAGTGAAAAACGAAACGATTTCACCAATTTCGATGGCCATAAAAATATGGCAATGTGAAAGATTTGTTGATCATCATTCAATCCTGGGTAATGTTGAATTATGGCGGTTACCATAGCTTTTAACGAAGTTTGAAAAAGGGTCACCATTTTGGTCAGTCCCCTTCTTGGGGCACCTCCGAAATTAAAGAGACAACAAGAGTGCTGAAAAAGAATGATTGTGGAAAAGAAAACATCAGTGCGACGAGACTTTAGGATTGATGATGTTTTATAAAAGTTTCCAAGATATAGGGGTACAAAGAGGATGGTCCATTTCTTTGATAAAAGTCTTTACCCAAGGAAACTGGTCCATCGCGTGTTGATGCTTCTATCGTTTCCGCATGTCTGAGACAGATTTCTTCTTTGTATCTCCCTCCAGGACAGTCCTCTATTCCGATTAGCTTAAACCTCTGGTGACGTTGAGAAAAGAAAGGAAGGGAAAAGTAGAAGAGTAGAGAGAAAGAGAGAAATAAGGGAAGCATACTATAGCAGCATCATAGTAGTAGTTCACTACAGAATCTCCCTGCTAATATATAGATATTTGCAAAGAATTTCAATATTGTTTATTCGAATCTGCCTACTGTTGTAATACTGGTGTAAATAACTGATTTGTTTATATATAGCATTTTGGTTTGATAGATGATATGTAGGGTCGCGAAATATTGTTTCAGTCAACTCTTTAAAAGAAATTGCTTCAAAAGGTAAATGTAATATACATACATATCAATCTATCTATATATCTATAAAAGTGAAATTATCTCTGCGTGTGTGTGTGTTTGTGTGTGTACATTTCCCTAGCAAATTACTCTGACAATTTTCAGTCTACCCACTCGAGATTTGACATAAGCGGTATTGAGATTTGGAAAAATCTTTTTAATCCGTTTTCGGCCAAAAATTTGACTGTCAAGGGTTTAAAGTTCAACGATTTGACATTTGAAAACTCTAACAAACTCCTCCGCAATTTTGGAGTCTAAACAGTTGAAATTTTAGATGTAGGTTCCTTGGATATGGATCAAACTTTTTAACTTGATTTAAGCTCAAAATTATAACTGTTAAGGTGTCAAAATTGGGGTAAAAGTTTAAAAAAATTTTCCTCTGTGCCAATTTTTGGTCGAAACATTTGAAATTTTACTTAAAGACTGAGGGCAAGCTTTTGAATCAGTTTTGGCCGATAATTTGGCTACTAAGGAATCAAACTTCAAAAGATTTGACCTTTGCGGTCTCTAGCAAACTATTCAGCTAATTTTGAGTCTAAACATTTGAAATTTTACATAAAGGGTATTCAGACATGAGGCAAGTTTTTTTTATTAGTTTTTGGGAAAAAAATTGGCTGATAAGAGGTCAAAGTTGAAAGAGTTGACGTTTGCAGACTCTACCAAACTCCTCCTCAATTTTGGTTCTAAACACTTGAAATTTTAGATGTAGGACATGAGTAAAACTTTTTAATATATATATGTACATATGCACATAAAGTTATGAACAGTACATAGGGCCTGAGCAAAGCTGGGCTGAACTGCTAGTATGTATATATATATATATATATATATATATATATATATATATATATATATATATATATATATATATATATATATACTCGTGAGTAAAAAAAAATGGGCCAAACAAATTTTATACATTTTATTGCACAAAAAGCTATATTGAACAATAACAGAGAACAAGACATTTACTTTAATAAATGCTTAGGATGCAATCGCATTCTCTTTAGATTTCTTTAAAAGATCAATCCTTTTAGACATGCTCTCAACCAAAGTGGAACACTGTGAAGAGGAGATGCTATTCCATTCGCTTTACACAGCTTCCAACAGTTTGTCATTGTTCTTAAAAAGTTCTTCCATCCAATGCACGAGATATTATGGACAAAATATTCTCGATTGGGTTTAAATCGGGGCTTTGACTTGGCCAAAATATCACATTAATCGAATTATCAGAAAAACATTTTTTTGTGACTTTAGCAGTGTGTGCAGGGGCATTATCGTGTTGAAAAATAATGTTCTGAGATATTCCCAGCTTCTGGATACTTGGTAACAGTCCTGTTTCTAATTTTCGAATGTATTCCTTTGCATTGATTGACTTCTCACATCTAATAAGTTCCCCAACTCTTGCTGCAGTAAAAGTTCCCCATACCATTATTTCTCCGTTCCCGTGTTTAACTGTCGTTTTTATGCAACTTGGTGAAAATCTTTCTCCAGTTCTTCAATTGTCCGATTCGGGAGCATCGGGAGCATCAATAGCAAGACAAAATCTTGATTGATCTGACTAGAAAACATTCCTGAACCAGTCTGTATCTTTCTTGCCATAATACGAGAAAAATCTCTTTCTATCATTGATGTTCTTCTTAGATAAAAATGGCTTCTTTGCACACCTTTTACAAGAAAATCCCATTTCTTTCATTCGTCTAGATATTGTATATCTAGAAAGAGAATTTCCAGCCCCTGTTTTGAATTCTTTGCTATAGTAAATATAAGTTTTCTTTCAATCCTTCAAAACAGTTAATTTAAGCCTATGGTCGTCCTTCAAAGTGAATGCTCTAGAGCGACAGTTCCAGATTTACCAAGCATTCGACTTCGAACCTTTGACTAATTCGCTTCACTACAGAAAGAGATATTTTCACTTTTTCTTTTCTTAAAATATAAAAAATCTGCCTGTAAGTAATTTTGGACTGCCTTAATTCGTTTTTTTATATCCTCGCCAAGATTTGGTCCTACCATATTTAGGATTAATTTTTCCACTTATTCTTATATGCTATAATAATAATGGTCTACAAAATAAAAATTTTCAGTTAAAATTAACAAAAATTTATGGAAAAATATTGAAAAATCGATTTCTACCTTTCTTTCACTCTTGGCCCATTATTTTTGCTCATGAGTGTATATACACACTATATATATATAGACCTTTTAGTCCGTTTACACGGGCAACAGTTATAGCCGGTTCCCTTAGAATGAGTGCTTTATGTCAAATTGATTGAATATGATTCATTTTTTTTCATTGACTTTTTTTATTCTTATTAATTTCCGACAGTAAATATGCATATTCTCTACCTTATAACTATATTCTCTCTGCCTTATAACTATATTCTCTCTACCTTATAACTATATTCTCTCTACCTTATAACTATATTCTCTCTGCCTTATAACTATATTCTCTCTGCCTTATAACTATATTCTCTCTGCCTTATAATTATATTCTCTTTACCTTATAACTATATTCTCTCTACCTTATAACTATATTCTCTCTGCCTTATAACTATATTATCTCTGCCTTATAACTATATTCTCTCTGCCTTATAACGTTAAACAACATCTGACCAGCACTTCAATAGCAACATGAGCGAAGACTATTTCTAATTATGAAAAAAAAACACACACTTTCTCTGATGGTGGATATTTTACTGTCAGAAATTTATTAAAGTCAAGTTTAAAAAAAATATCTAATGCCTTTAAAAAAAAGAAAATTTCTTTCTCTCTTTCTCACCCCTCTCTTTGGTTTTCTTTCTCTATATCTCTCCTCCTGCTTATATATATGAGTGGTTGTATGAGGTGAAGCATGTAATTTAGTTTAAAGCATCTCCAAACAACCTTTTATTATAAAAGATTTTTAAAAATACTTGTCTTTCAGAAACGCATTTGTTCAAGTATTTTAGCGGTTAATGTTATACTTGATTTTCTTGTTTGTTTACCTATCAAAACAAAACCACTTTCAAGTCTTCCCTTTGTCTTTTTATTCTCAAAATCAAAGATACACCTAAATAACTAAAGTTATAATACAAAAATAAAAATCTTTAAAAAAAAAAATCGTTTTGTTTGATAAATTCTATGCATCAGGTTTTGCCAGATAAATGTCTTTTATCTTGAAGAAAGTTGCTTTAAATGAAAAGTGTAAAGAAATATCTATACAGTATTTTTTACTAAGTAGTCAGTATTTATCAAGACCTAAATACAGCTAGAGGATAACGGTTTAATGATTGTCACGTGGACGGTGGAACAACATCGTGATGGTTGGGGCTGATTCGGTAGAATTTAATTATTTAAGACGGTGGTTCAATGCGAATTTAGCTACATTAGACTTTAAAACGACCATATTGTAGTCAGGTGAGAAGCAGCCCGGCATTATTATGTTCTACAGCTGGACAGTTCTAGAAAATAATTTTTGTTCATGGAAGTTTCGTTTAGTTTTAGGTAGGTATGTAGAGAGTGAGAGAGTAAGAGAGAGAGAGAGAGAGAGAGAGAGAGAGAGAGAGAGAGAGAGAGAGAGGGGGGGGAAGGAGAGGGATGGTAGAGACAGAGGATAGAACTATTGACAGTGGTAGTAGGGAGAATAGGTTTTGTTGTGAATATTTTGCAGGAAGAACCATAAATGTAAGCTCAATGGAATACCTGCTATAAATATAACGTTAGAGCAGAGGAAGACTATCTGTCTGTTTATCTATATAGGTATGCAAACGAAAACAAAACCTTATACCAAGATCATACACGACATTTTTCCTAGTAAAAGTTTCCATGTAATTGAATGATTGTATTAATTTTCTACTAAAAGGTTTTGAAATAATATTGTGTGGTTTGCGTCAATGCTGGTCATCCAAAGATGACGTTTTACTTTATTAACAACAATGACAAATCAAGAAAAAACCCAGAACCACAGCTTTCAACGTAGACTTCCACTACAAGGTCTTTTTCTCTAATATCAGGGGTCTACGTTCAATCCTGCCAGAGGTTGAAATACAATTGAAATCCTTACCTGATTTCTCCATCAAATGCTGTTTCTAACTTCACCTCCAAACTCGACCCTCATGATCGCTATGGACATGAAATATGTGCCTACATTAAGGATACTTTCCCCTGTGGTAGAGACATCTCCAAAGAAAACCCCAAACATCCCTACATGTGCTTTTGAGTAGCATTTACAGCACAGCATTTATATCTGCTCTCTACTGTCCCCACACTGATGGAGTTGTTATCCCTGAGAGTAACGCTAAGCAAATTGATCATACCCTGTTTACTCATCCCCCGCCAGCCAACATTCACGTCTGTGAAGATTTCAAATCCATGATGTTGAAACAAACAAAAAACAGACGATGAAGGGAAATTTTGTCATGATTTCTCTCTTGCTTATGATCTAACAAAGATTGTTAATGAACCCACTCGGGTACCTGATGCTGACGGGCAATTTGCAAATCTTCTAGATCTTTTTTCTAATAACATATCCTGAACTGTGCTCGTCCCCACTTTTGTCTCCGCTAGGATTTTCTAATCACTCGGTTGTCTCAATAAAGATAAAATAAAGTATAGCAAAAGCCCAAATATCCATCTCCATCGAACAGTGTATTGATAGTCGATGGCTAACTGGAACAGTTTATAAACATTCATATTGGAACTACCCCTATACTGTGTTTAAAAGGAATCTGTCTGTTATAACATCAGACTTAACTGATTGACATAGACATCTATTAGGTTGTTGCATAAATTCCGCCGTTTTATTTTTAAGAAAATCAAAGAATTTTAACAGCAAAACTAAGTTCGTGTGGGACTAAAGGCCCAAGTTTTTGTGCGAATCCCATCGATTAAAGGTGGCATAAAATTGTTGCAAAATCACATCTTCATCTTTTCACCCAATTCTCTACATGTCTGATGGCCATCTTCCTTTAAAAGGACCCTGATTTGGTCTTCGTCTATCTTGATTGGTATTCCGGACGAGGAGCGTCATTGTGGTAAAAAATTACCATGTTTGAATTTGGTAAACCAATCTCGAACAGTTCTCTCAGCTATAGCGTTTTCTCCATATACAGCACAAATATATTTGGTTGCTTCGGTCGCTTTTTGACTTCGATTAAAGGCGAAAAGAAGGAGGTGTCGAAAATGTGATATTTTTTATCTACTTGACAATCCATTTGACAGTTCTAAAAAATAAGAAAAAATTACATGAGCAAAAAACGATGATCATTATCCCGCAGAACAGAATATGTGCTTTCTAATGAATTATAATACTTTATCAAATATAAAAACATGTTTTAGAACAAAATAAAATACGCATCAAGTGCCATGTTGTAAATTTGGAGAAAGATGTCTGTTTGTATAGAGCCGCCCGTTGTATCTGGCGGTTGTATTTTTAAATGTTTGAACTGTGCATAGATAGCGCGAGAATAACGTCAAAAATGAGAGTTCAATAAAACGTTGCCTTACTTTGAATTTACAACATGGCAAGGAAGAAGAAAGGGGAAAAAAAGAAACAAAACAACACACTGAAGATACAGTCTACCTCCGAAATATCTTTGTGATCAATTTCAAACAAGTAAATTGTTTGTTTATTTTCCTTATATTACGTTGTGATTTGGTTTCAAGCGCACTTGATGCGTATTTTATTTTATTCAAATTAAAACAACGTTTCCATTGAACTCTCATTCTTGACGTTATTCTCCCGTTACTTACGCACAGTTCAAACAGTTCAAAATACAACCGCCAGATACAACGCGCGGCTCTATAGAAACAGACTTCTTTCTCCAAATTTACAACATGGGAAGGAAGAAGAAAACGAAAAAAAAGAAACAAAACAACACACTGAAAATGCAGTCTACCACCGAAATAAATTTGTGATAAATTTCAGACAAGTAAAATATTTGTTTATTTTCATAATATTACGTTGTGATTTGATTTCAAGCGCACTTGATGCGTATTTTATTTTATTCAAATTAAAACGACGTTTCTATTGAACTCTTATTCTTGATGTTTTAGAACATTTCTTTTTATGAAACTACGGGAACTTATGCAACAACTTGATACATCGGCATAGACAACTAAATACCCTCCAAAAAATTCCAACAGAAACTGAACAGCCAGCCTGGTCCATCCCTGAATGTACTGCCTCGATTGCACATAGAAGCTACTACTTCAATTGTTTTAAAAGTAATAGATGCTTTGAAACTAAAGTCGCCTTTAGAACTGCCAACAATCATTGCAAAAAGCATTAAAGAAAACGCGAGAAAGTCATTTCCTCAGTCCATCAAGTCCAAACTTAAAGAACAGGGTCTGGGAAATGTTCAAAAACAACTTAAAACCCCAATAAGTGATGCGATTTTCTCCTTCCTGCAACCTCTTCTCTCTATCGTTATTTTCATGGCATGTGCTCGTCGGAGCTTCAATCTATACTTTCCCTGCCAAACTTTCACAAAAAACACTGTAGCTGCAACGACTACCAACTATTTTTCTCCACTATCTGTACCTAAATCTAAATACAATTTTCATGAACAAACATTCTCTCCTAGAACTGTCTACCTATTGAATTCTGTTCCAGTTAACTACAAGATGGCCATCTTTAAGTCCAATGTAAACAGGTTTTTGTTGATTTGTCCCCTTAAATAATCAAAGTCTACCAAATTTCCTCCACTAATGATTACTATACTACTGTCTCAGTGACCACCCATTAACCCTTATCCTCGAATGGCCTTCGTGCCTTGATAAGTGGTGACTCATTTCATTTATAACTCGTTAATTGATTATAGTTATAATAATAAATTATAAATGAATAAAAAAAAGTAATATGAGGTTCAAAGCTGGGAGTAAATATACACATGGGTTCTTATTTATTCCTGGCTAACATCTGAGTGCGAGTCAGTTATGTATATATATATATTAGGAAAAGCGAATAAGAATTTTTTTTTTGTTGTTTTTATTAAGAATCATCACTTATGATGACAAAGAAAAACATTTTTTTTAAATACTTGTCTTTCAGAAACGCATTTGTTCAAGTATTTTAGCGATTAATGTTATGCTTGATTTTCTTGTTTGCTTACCTATCAAAACCAAACCACTTTCAAGTCTTCCCTTTGTCTTTTCATACTCAAAATTAAAGATTTTAAGGTAGTCGACGAGACAAGGTGAGGATTAGTATTGGTGGAAACTAGGTAGAAGTTTCTTATTTCATTTAATTTATTATTTAAGAGGACAGTTCAACAAAAACTTGTTTACATATAGACTTGAAAACAACTATGCTATAGTCAGCTGAGAAGCAACCCAGTGATAATTATGCTGCAATTCCATAATATCTGCAGTAGAACTATACTGTTTACAATACAAAATTTTTCGACTGGTTTTACAACTTATTTATCTTGTCAATATTAACTTTATACAATTCTTCTTCGTTTCTTTTTCTAGCTTTGTGGATTGCATGATCTGCCATTTAATTTTTTTTCGGCCACTGTAAAGCCATTTCATGCTGGCGGCTACAATGGTTAAGTCTTTGTAATGCACATGCAATTCTGACCTATAAACTTTGGTGACATTTAACAGAATGCAATTCTTACAGATTTCGCTTTAGTTTATCTTGTACATATTCTTGTTTTCTGTCTTTTTTTTTTCAATGTTATTCAAGACATTTACTTTCTTTTTACTTTTTTTGGCGCTTCCACAAGTCACATGTTTCTTCTTCATCTTTGGTTGCTGCCATCTTCACGCTTCAGCTTTCGTTTATCCTCGCATTATAATGAGCAGAGGTTAAAAAATCATAAAAGATATATCAGTACAGTTGTAACTTTTAAAGTTAACGCCTAAATTTAAATGCCCGTAACAATTCATTTTTCTTATATATACCAATCTTGACGAAAAGTTTTCAGTGTTCATTCCACTGTCACCAAGTAAATTTTCCTCTGATAAATTTCCTTCCGAACAGATTCTTCCATTCTTGCAACAATTCAAAATTCCCTCGACGTAGAAAATCTGGAATTGAAATCAGCCCTTTAAAATTTTAGATTCTAACAAAGAGACTGATTTTACTCACGAGAAAACGATCAACCTCACATCAAATGTGTTTCATCATAGAAATCAAACGATCTATCTATCCATCTATCTATCTATCTATCTATCTATCTATCTATCTATATATCTATTTATCTATCTATCCTCTCTCTCTTTCTCTCCCTCTCTTTCTCTCTCTCTCTCTCTCTCTCTATATATATATATATATATATTATGAATTAGTTGAAAAGCAATAAAGTACTCGATTGTAGGTTCTACAATAGCTAATATAAAGTATTTTATATAATTTCTCAAAGCTCTCATCTATTAGACAGTGCTGAAAAGTCATTCTACAGCTATAAACTGGTTTCTACCCAAGATTTGAAATGATCAAATCAATGAAAGTTATGTACACCTACTAGATATTGCAATATATAGGTTTTTAAAAAAATATCTATAATATAAATTCCACCTATCTGTTTAAATGCATGTATGTATCTATGCCTAAAACTTTAGACGGATTTTCACAAAATCAGTATCTTTTTTAAGCTCGACTCTTTGAACGATAAATATCGAAAAATTGGATAAAAACATTAATTTCTTCACTCTCAACTGGGCACTTTTCTACAGGGAGGGGTAGCTTTTTTCGAAAGTCATCCCCTCTCTTCGACTGACTAGCCTTAATTTAAACATTCATCAGGTTTTTTTTCTTTTTTACATTCTTTTCCTCCTTCGCGGTACGGGTTCGAGCCTGTCTGCTTAATAACACTATTTTTTTTTTGCTCAACACACACCTCTAAACACCCGGCAAACATCAAGCACCCAAGATACTATATATATATATATATATATATATATGTATATATATATATATATATATATATAAATCAGTACGAAAAGTGTATGCTTATATCTTTTCTCCATTTATTACTTATTGTGGCATGTAGGAATATAAAACGCTTTTGAAACAAAGATTTTTTAAAAGAACATAATTTTACCTTCGGCCTTCGTCATATATATATATATATATATATATATATATATATATATATATATATATAAATATATATATATATATTGTAATAAGGGAGTAGTCAGCAACAATGTGTATTTTTTAACATTATTTTATTATTCCGTATCTTGCTTTTTCATTGAGAATTATGTTTGGATCATTGTAATAATGTTTTTAAGTCATTGAAATCGTTTACGTACGTTTCAGACGGTCTGATGCGTCCTTGTCAAAAATTATTTTCAAATGTGTAAAAATGGCGATTTTCGTTAGTTTTAAGGTTTTCCAAGGGGTGAGGGCTTGTAAGTGTTTATTATACATTGGTATGCTGAATTTTTATTGCTTTTTTTTATTGCTTTTTTATTTGGTTTGTCCAGGGAGATTTTGACCTGGCTGTAGTCAGTCGTTATCTCTTTCTGCTAATGTGTTTTTCTTTTCCTTTAGGATGGGGTAGAGTGTGTGTGTGTGTGTTTGTGTGTATTTATGTGTGTGTGTGTTTATGTGTGTGTGTTTATGTGTGTGTGTGTGTGTGTGTGTGTGTGTGTGTGCGCGTGTGTGTGTTTGCTTTTATTGGTTTGGGAATGTGTATATTGTTTTATAGTATTTTGGTGTTATTTGCTTTCTTAGGAAGGCGGCTGTGGTCCGAGGTCGTTACTAATGTGTATATGTGGGGAGGGGGGGACTGGCTCTTCTGAAGTAAGGGTAGGGGTGCTTTCATTCTATTTTGATATTTATTTTTTGGATTCTTGGATTTTAGTATTGTGATTTTTCGTTTTAGTCTTATATTATGTTTGTTTAGAAAGAGGGGTGTATTTAAAATAGGGGATTTTTAATGTTTCTATTTATTTGTCTCCCCATGTGAGAAATTGATCCGAGAATATCAAGAAGGAATCGACAAGTTCATTTTTTTTACAAGGTGGTCACCACTTATCAAGGCCCGGAAGCCACTCAGGGATAAAAATTATTGCGTGTACAGTACGTTAGTGTTGAGATTTGATAAAGTGTTTTACTTAAGGGAGCGGTTCATCAGGAATTTGCTTATGTTGGACTTGAAGACATCCAGGTTGTAGTCAGAAACAAGCAAACGAAACAGAGTTCCACAGGCGTGCACTTCTAAGAAAGAAGCTTTGTTCATGGAATCTACGTTTTGGTTTTGGCACAGATAAAGAGTGGAGAAAATTTTTGCCAGTGGTTACAGCTAGATGGGTGTTTATCGTGAAAGATTGGTGAGGGGGGACCAGGGACTGGAGCTCAGACGAGCACTTGCCATAAAAGTAACGATAAAACAAAGACAGGCTCGCAACGTCTTTCCTGTGGGAGAGAGATTGCAGGGAAGAGAAAAGGGCATCCCCACTAAGCCACGAAGCCTATTTTGTACTCTGTCAAGGCAGGATAGGCTGTTTTTAGCAGCTTCTGTCCAGATGTGGCAGCAGTACTCCGTCCTTGGACGTACTTGGCTTTTATATAGATAGACAATTGCATCAGCAGTGAGATATCTTCTGGAACGGTAGAAGGATCCAACCATTTTTCCAGCGACTTTGGCCACAGACTTGATGTACGTGTTCCATTTCAGGTCAGAAGTTAAGATTAAGCCCAGAAGCTTATCAAAACATGGAGCTTCTCCTAGACGAGAGCCATCCATTTCAATTGATGCCAGATGGGGATCAGAGCGTTGATGATGTAAAGGTAGAAGTTTGGTTTAGATGCATTAAAAGTAACCAGCCACCTCTTCTCCACTGCACCACGCGCTCGAGATCAGAGGAAAGAGAATCAGAGAGAACTTTGTCGTTTACGGTCTTTGATGTGTTGCCATAGATGGTCGTGTCATCAGTATAGATATCAACGAATGATTTAAGTATGATGTAGATCAGGAAGAGGGTTGGCCCCAGGATGAACACCTGATGGACTCCAGCATTAATACTGAGGGCCTCTGATTTTTGCCCATCAGCCACTACTCTTGTTACATGATAAGGGCTATCCCCTTTTCATGTAAGTATAAAAATAGAGAGATTTAGTTAAATGTAAAAATGAAATAGAATAGACGAAATTCGAACCTCGTAATTTAGGTTTAGAAATAGATTGCGAGAGAGAATTAGAAAATGGAATGTAAAAACAAACCATTGTTTAGCTTAGAGATAAAATAGTTTTAAGAAAAGGAATGCAACTATAGAATAATTTAATAAACATGTTTTTAACATATTGGAAATATAGGTTACTGGAAATATAGGTTAAAATTCCTTTTGTAAACAAAGGAAATGTATTGGACAGGCATTTCCAGAACACGTGAAAAAAGACACATGTTTTAACATGTGTATGACGTCATGGAAAATGGGAAGTTCTTGATATAGTTAGTAGAGAGAGTCTGAGGACGAGACGACAGTCTGGAGTCCAGACATGGACATTCGAACGTCTGGAAGCGAGACGGTCACCTTTAAAACATAGAATGTAAAACTTTGAATTCCTGACTAAGAAAATCACCGACCGGTCGAAGAAGAAATAAACGCGTCATGTGTTTTTATAAACGTCGTCTTTGTGTTGTAATTCTACCAAAAGGTAAAGTGAAATTGTCATTATATGTCTTATATATCCTGTGTTTTAAAATGTCTTCACATACAATGTCTCTACACCTCATATCTACAATGTGAACATGAAGAATGTCTCAACACTGTCTCCTCACTCTAAGAGCTTCTTTCTACTACACTTCTAAGTATGAACATTTTATATATATGAATCTCTTCATAACACGAACACAGAACGCAACATCTCTCTTAATAAGACTCTCTAAGACTCTAAGACGCACTTTTAATAAGACTTAATAATAATAATAACTATATATAACACTCTTATGAGCCTATCAGAAAGAAATGATTTAATGATTGAGAAAACATTTCCAGTTATACCGTAGCTGGAAATCTTGTGAAGTAGGCCCTTGTGCCATACCTTATCGAAGGCTTTTGATATGTCAAGAGCAATTGTCCTAGAGAGGAAGCCTTTGTCAATCGATTCGCTAATCCTATGAGATATAGCCGTTAGCACATCTGGTGTAGATCTGCCCGGACGGAAACCATATTGCATGTCACTAAAAAGGTTATTTCTGTTGAGATGGTTGACTTCTCTATTTAATATGGATTCCAGCAACTTACTCATGACACACAGGAGACTTATTGGTCTGTACTGAGAGGAAGTCGACTTATCACCTTAATTCTTAAATACAGGGCATACTGATGAGGTTTTCAAGGGTGTTGGGAAGCACTTCTCCTTAAGGCAACGCTTAAACAGTTTTGTAAGTATGGGGACAACTTCTGGTTGAAGCTTTTTCAGAACTATAAATTGGAATACCGTCAGGGCCAGTTGCTTTACTGGAATCAAGGTTATTATCTAAAGTATGTAGAGAAATATTACACCACTTAAAGGATGAGTTGCAGTTATTACAAAACGGTGGACCGTACAACGTAATTATCTAAGGAGACTAGAAGGATTAGAAAACAGACCGAAGAGAGCGCTGATTCCTATAATGGGCAAGGCTTGAGCGTATGAAAAGTCGAGAGGGTGTTGATGCTATAATTTCCCAATTGTAGGACCGGTATGAGGAAATATTCCGAGAAGTATCGTTAACGAAATCCAATATGAAGAAATATGAAATGCCTCTTGCAAAGTAGCGACGGGAGCATTCTGTGAAGTGTCGTTGACGAAATCCAATATCAAGAAACATGAAACGTTTACTGTAAAGTAGACACAGTATTGTTGAAGAAGACTCGTATGACAAAATACGAAACGACCCCTGCATCATATAGACGGGAATATTCAGAGAAGCATCGTTGAAAAAAGTCCATTATGAAGCAATACGAAACAACGCATCTGAAGTAGAGACAATATTGTTGAAGAAGTCCCTTATGAAGAAGTACGAAGCGCCTACTTCAAAGTAGAGACGGAAATATTCAGATAAGAAATATCGTTGAAGCAGTCCAGTATGAAGGAATGTTGAAATATCTCCGGTACTGTAGAGACGGAAATATCCAAAGAAGAAATCACCAAACTACAAATAAAAGATTCAGAAAGGGGACAACACCTTTGGTCGAAGTAAATCAGGAGGGATTCTCGATATAAACTATTACAAGCGTGGGAGGGAGAGGGAGTTCTTGTTGCCTGAAAGTCCAAGGCTTGAGTTTATGGAAAATCAAGTAAGTATAGATACTATAATTGGCTATTACAAATCCTGATGAAAAATATTAAATGTTTCCGGTAAGGAGGAGACGGATGCATCCACAGAAGAAACGTTGTTTCAGGAATACGTCCCGTGAGTTAAATGTGTTGATTCGGCTAACGCCAACTAAGCTGTCCTGAGTTGTGTGAACTGTACATATAAGGGTGTGGTTAAATGCCCTGGAGTTGAGACATTTAAGTCTCAGGTTTCATAGTTGTCCATACAAACGTAATCCAAACTTGCGTTTGGAGTCAGTTATTCGTCGCTTATAGAACTTTATTAAACTGCAGATGAATTATACCAAATTGAAGTGATCTCTTTCAGCGAACAGAAAACAAGAGGAGAATGTAGCCAATCTAACGCTCTGCATCTAAGAGGTTCATTTGAGTAATTTGAGACTTTTTTTTTTAATTCTTTACCTGCGAGTCGCTGTTGAGGAAAGAACTACAAAGATCTCACACTAACTCCATCATCGTAAAAGCGACCGAGATGCTATATTGGGCTTCCGTGGGTGCTGGAATCGGAACCACCTAGGACTACATTTATGTACCAATGAACACTACGGTCTTCCTCGTGTTATATCTTTGCCTAGAGGAGGCTGTGTCTTCGTCGTATCATAGATGGTATAAAACTCTGAATCATTGCGATTAACAAATCGGAGGTTACACAAAATTTATTTTTCTGTAAAATTTTCCAAGATCTGGAACTGTCTTAATCAGCGTTTTAGTATCTATACTCTCTGCGGTGAAATTCTACTCTTAGTATCGCCCACACAGAAAATTGAACTTTCAATCGTCAGGAGAGTGTCACTTAGAATTGAATTTTACTCAATACGTTATCCAAGGTTTCACGTGTTCTTGATGACAATACCAAAAACTTAATAATGCCGCAATATCAACCACAAGTTATTCATTTCAAATATATCGATTATTAATAGATTAAAAATGGCTATGTGCTAACCACGCTTTTATTTAATTATTCAAAAGTAATATTTTAGCCTTTAAACTATTGAAGATAAAATAATGACTAGCTTGACTTATTATTTTTAATGCAAACATGAACTGATGATTGTTGTTCTCCTTGAGCTTCACCAAAGAAAAACAGTAATTTTCTCAAGTACTGTAGCATTTATGAACTAATTTTCATATTTGTATTTCTTCTTCTTCTTCTTCTTCTTCTTCTTCTTCCTCTTCTTCTTCTTCTTCTTCCTCCTCTTTTTCTTCTTCTTCGTCTTCTTCTATATTTTGCTCTTACTCTCACTCATTTTGTCCCTTGTACTTTGGTTTTCTTTCTTCTGTCCATCTTCTGTACTTCCCTCTCTTTCTCTTTCTCTTTCTCAGCCATTCTGTTCTTCGTGTTCCTATTTTCATTTCATCTCTATCTTCTTCTTCTTTTTCCTATTTTCTCTCTCAGCCATTTTCTTTCTCATATTATTGTATGCTCACTTTACTTTGATGTCTCAAACTTTTGCCTACCCACTCTCACTTTCGCCCAACAGTTTACCGACAACCCCCATGTCTTATCCCCACCCCCTTCTTTCGGCATAATAGCGTCTCTCTCTGTTCTTCTTGCATCAATTCCGGTTTTCTTTGGTGAAATCAAGTTCAGTGCAGTTGCCTTTCAAGGTGGGGGTGCGGTGAACTGTGAATGGCGACTGATATTTGGAGGAATTTAATCTGGCTAGACAGAGTGGTCACTTGAAAGGAAGACAATTTGCCAGTTCGTGTTGTTTTTAGTAGTTTAGCAGAGAAAGAGAAAGGAAATAGAAATGGAAGGAGGTTGATGTTAGTGATAGACAGAAGGAGGAAGGAGATAAAGAAAGAAGACAAGGTAGAGGGAAGAGGAAAAGTCCAAGGGAGTGGGATGATACAAAGGATAAACATTTACAACTACAAAACTAGATAAATGAATAGACAAATAAATAAATAAATTATTATTATTATTATTATTAATAATAATAATAATAATAATAATAATAATAATAATAATAATAATAATAATAATAATAATAATTTGCATAAAATCTTAAGGAAATTCTTTGAATGCGGCGCCCAACCCTCATAAACTACGAATTCTAACCAACCACAGAAAACTACAACAGACATAAAAACAACCCCAGCGAAACTGAAACTGCATTACATACCATCTTATATAAATAAATGAATAAATAATGACATAAATAATGAAGAAAGAATAAAAAAATAAATTATGTATATAAAATTTAAAAAAATAACATTAGTCTCAGCTAATACCATACAAAATAGTTGTGAAAGCTTAAAGAGGATGGAGAGATTCAGGTAAGAGAACACTAATTAGACCTCGACTGAAAGAATGCAAAGAGAACTAGACCTTTGGAGAGGCCTATGGCCACTCAAATCCCAGTAAAGACTAATAGCTGCTGCCAGTGAGAAATCAATGGCAAATGACTGCTGTGATAACGGAAAATCATTTGCAAAGTTTTTTTTGAAAGAAGTAAAGCATACTGGAAATCTGGCGCGACTTATTATCACTCAGACTCCAGGGAACAACATCCGTTATAATCAATGAGCAATCTCTAATGAGGAGCTGTGTAAGAACTCCTAAGAAGTACAAATAATAATAATAATAATAATAATAATAATAATAATAATAATAATAATAATAATAATAAATTGTTGTGTCGACAAAGAATGGTGCCACACCAAATAGTTGTGAAGGGTTAAGGAGCAAGGAAAGGCCAAAGAGAGAAAGTACATACCAGACCTGAAGTGAATGAGTGCGAACAGGAGTGATACCTTGAGGAAGCTTGGTGCTACCCAAATTCCAGTGAAAGTCAATGGTAACTGCTAGCGAGAAACCAATGGTAAATAACTGTTACGATAACGCAAATTCATTTGCAAAGCTTATCGAAAGAGGTGGAAGGCACTGTAAATCTGGGAAGACTTGTTGTCACCCAGACTCTAGAAAGCACCATTGTTTTTTGTCAGTGAAAAATTTCTGATGATAACATGTGTGAGAACTCCTTGTGAGTCTAAAAATGATAATAGCAGTAAGAAGAAGAAGGGGAGGAAGAGGGGGAGGAAGAGGAAGGGGGAGATAGACACAATAAAAGTAACGAGGAAAGAGAGAGAGAGAGAGAGAGAGAGAGAGAGAGAAAGAAAGAGAATAAATGAAGCTAAAAAGGAAAAGGAAAACAATAAACAAAACGAAGACAACAATATTATCCCAAAACAAAAATAGAATGAAAACATAAAAAAAGTTCACAAGAAATAAAGAAAAATAGAAAGCATGGAAGAAAACTAAGAAACACGCAATATAAAAAGCAATTTCATGACTTGTATGATATGATTGCATGAAATAAAAAAAAGAAAAGAATCAATAACGAACAAAATAAAAAAGTCAAAGCAAAAAATGAAAAGAAAATAATCAAGAAAAAGTTGCTCGTGTTCATCAGTGAAATTTCCAATTTCCAACAGTCTGCTCAAGGAACTAATATTTATTAGTTCAGCGATGCAACCTTGTCTTGCCATGAGGACCAATGTCAGGTCTCTTTCATCGTTGACTTAGAACAAAACTACAGATTAAAAATCGGCGCAAGTAATAACAGCATTTGCAGAGGAAACAAATGCCTATATTGGCTTTGGCTTTCAGTTCATGACTTTTTGTTGAATAAAAGCGCATTACATGGATCGGAAATTAAGTGGAGTTTAAGCGAGCAAAATGAAAAAAAAAAAAACATCACAGAACAAAATTGTAAGAAATAAGAGTGGAGTAGCCGCAGTCAAGAAAAGGCACTGAATTGCAGAAATTAGGAACTCGTGATTTTTAAGCAAATTTATTACAGTATAGTAAATAAGGGACAATCAACAAATCCTTCAATATCGAATAACCATGAAATTGTTTACACAGTAACCGACACGGTTGACCTGCTTGCCCGGGGGTTCACCTGCAACTCCACTTTAAACCCGACAAACCACTCCTTCCCAAATTTGCCTTTGAAGACTGAAGCCACACTCGATCTGAAAATCACCCCTTTTCATGGTCTATTATTGTGCTAATCGGTCAAGATGGCTGCGATAATAAATGTTATATTGCGAAATATAACATTTATTATCATTAACACAGATATTAACAGCAGTAGCCAAGCCGTGACAGCAGCAGTAGAAAAGCCATCACATCAGCAGTAGCCAGACATAACTAATCATAGCTGGAGCAGTGGCAAGCGAAAGACAATATCAATATATAAACAATAATGGCGACCGTTTGTGTCACCCGGCATTATTCGATCAAATGTTAACGACAGCTAAGACATCAGGGACTATCTTCCTTGTGCCCATCTTTCCATTACGACACACAGATTATTCTAGCGAAGAATTATCTGCCATAACACATTCGTAGAAGGAAATAACTACGCTAGAGAAGGTAGGCACCTCATTTCCATCAACTGACTACGAGCATATATTGATAATAGAATAATTATAAAAACAACGTGACTGAAAAACTTAGTGTAAATCTGTTCACAAACACACTTAAGTTTGATTGGATACAAACAAATGCAGACACTGGCCAATCACAACAAGGCCAATCATGACCTAGCAACACATTGACAGCGAAATATTTTCTTTTGACCATAGCACAAGCTGTTTATTTACAACTACGTCCGCGTCATATAAAGTCCGTGTCATCAGCTGACAGCAGTAGTTGGCGAGAGAGGAAGCCAGTTTGTCTTATGAACTATTCTTTCTCCTACGTCACCGCCGATGACGTCTACCTCTTCACTATAACAGCAGCAACTCGCTAGTATGCCAGTAGACGACGTCTCCGTCTTCACCCTAGCGACAGCAGCACACGAGATTACAACAACTCATATAAAACTGTTTTTTTCTTCTTGTTTGTGCCGGACCTAACATCTACAAGTTAATGCGCAATGAGGATACAGTAACAAGGGCAATTTTAACCCTCCTTTCCTTGGGGCTTCAATATTTTTTAAGCAATGGACATTACTAATTTTCTTTTATTTTCAGCACACCCTGACAACAAGAGTCATTACTAATTTCCTTTCCTTCCCGGGACATCCTAATAGCAAGAGACAATCTTAATCATTTGGTTTTATCAAAATAAATATTTAAACTTAATATTCCTGTCTGTCTTTCTTGCTACCATACGCTCATTTCTTGTTATAATTGTCGACATCAAGTGTTGAGATATAACATTTATGACAGCAATATAGCAATTGGTATCGATTGCTAATGATAACAATATCACAAATTGGTGTAAGGCGTTCGGCAAGATCAATACAGACAGTTGCTAAAGACAATATTACAATAAGACTTGGTAAATACACTCTTTTATTGAAGACGCCATTTCATGAAGAACGATAATGATTAAGAGCAATAACTCTGCTCAACCTCCGACTTATAACAAGGGGACATAACTATCATAACATCTCAATTTATAGTGAACTCAGCTAATTACTTAACAAAATTTTATTTCATTTTTATTTATTTATTTTTATTATTATTTTGTTGTTGTTGTTGTTGTTGTTGTTGTTGTTGTTAATATGAGAACATAGAGACTGTTCTTCTAAGGGTGTCGGGAGCTTCATAGATCTAGTCTCTGTGGGGCCTTTATACATCTTCAGGATCTTCTTAGCTCGAAGGTAGGTATGCAGGATCAACTGGTGTGTGATTTCATAGTTGGCTGTTTTATCTGCGTAGGTGATGCCTGGTTTTCAGATTTGATAGATGCTGGCAAAGAGTTTGGTGATGCCCTGTTATGAAGTTTGTATGGTGTTGGAACATTGCTGATGTGCAGGTTTTTTTGCATAGGCATAACCACTTATCAAGACCCAGAGACCACTCGAGGATAAAGGTTAAGAGTGTACAGTAGTCAATTGGACAATATAGTAATCGTTAGTAATGGAAATTCGGTAAATTTGTTAACTTAAGTGGAACAGCTCATCAAGAACTTGTTTACGTTGGACTTGAACACAACCATATTGTAGTCAGCTGGAAAGCAGGAAAACGGAAGACAATTCCACAGGCGTGCAGTTCTAAGAAAGAAGCTTTATTCATGAAATCTACGTTTAGGTTTAGGCACAGATAAAGAGTGGGGGAATTATTGATAGTGTTTTCAGCTAGACGAGTGTTTCTTGTGAAAGTTTGGTGAGGGGTGGACCATAGATTGAAGCCCAGTCGAGCACTTGCCATGAAAATAACGATAAAGCAGAGGCAAACTCGCAACATCTCTTCTGTGAGATAGAAGTTGCCGGGAAGAGAAAAGGACATTTCCTACAAGGCTACGAAGTCTATTTTGAACTCTATCAAGGCAAGACAAGCCCGTTCTAGCAGCTCCTGCCCAGATGTGGCAACAGTACTCCATCCTTGGACGTAACTTGCTCTTATATAGATAGACAATTGCATCAGCAGTGAGATATCTACTGGGTCGATAGAAGGCTCCCACCATTTTTCCCTTTGTGATGACATTTTTCAGATATGTGTAGTTAATCATATCTACCTTCAAGTATCAAGTGTCTTCTAACCGGAGATATCTTCTTTATAGCCAACGACTGTGAAGTTGGGATGTGAAGATCAACTTGATTGTGATATAAATTGCACATGTCCATTAAGTTATAGAGATAACTCCTTCATACATGGGTTTAGAAAATGCCCACAATGCATCAACACTATTTTCCTATGAAAAGTTGAACTGAAAACATTCTGATGTCAAATCTGAATTGGATGAATTGAGAGCTAACAATTTCAATTGTACCGTTTTCAATTACTGCATCACAAAATTTTCCTTTCTCCCACGACTCCGTCATATTCGCCAACTTTGACGATTATGAACGACATCGGAATGAGTTGAAATCTCGGCAGGTTTTATTATGGTTCTAGCAACATTTCGATTTGTGAAGAGATAATCATAGGAACGTATATTTGTAATCCTGAATTTTTATCGCAGAGGAAGTGCTTTGTAATCGTCTACAAAAGCAATATCATCAGATTTGGATTGCCAAACATTTTGTATATTTTTGGAAAAAGCGGCTTCTTTATATTTACGTCCAAGATTTCATCAATTCTGGATTTCGGAACATTTTCATTTAAGTTTCCTTTATAACATGATGTTGGCATTGGAATTGGTTTTGTATTCTGCCAAGATGCTTAGTTATCGTTTCTCTGTACCTGACGATATTTTGTAGCAGTAGCGACTGATAAGTTTCGAGTTAAGTTTCGAGTCTTTAACTCTAACTCCTGTTGTCTGTAGCTCTATCAATATTAGCACTTTTGAATTTACAATATGCACTAACAAATCTGTTGCAGAATCTCACTCCTAACCGACAGTTCCCTTCTTGATCATTTGTTGTTCTGCCAAAAGCAATTAACCTTATTACTGTCGCTTTAAGTGGTATTCATATAGTTTTTATCTGCAAACGTTTGCTCATAGAACCTGTATCGACCTTAGTATTGACGTCTATTTGCATTTGTCTTTTGCTAATTTTTAACTTGGCCTACGTCTCTATAGTAGTTGGCAACCGCTGAACTATATGGAAATACATATCTTCACTCAAATCACTAACTTGAATTTCATTTTATGTTGCAATATGGATTCTCCTGTTTTTGTGCCACTGTGCTTGTGCCATTTTTTTACGTGTTTGTTATTTATCTCCCATTTTAGAGCAGCAAACAACAGCAAAATGTTCATTGTTTGTTACATTTCATGCATGATCTTCCTTTTGCTAGGAATTCTCCTTGACGATGGCGTTTGCCACAACATCCACACTCTGTTGACTTTTTATTATTCCTAGCCTTAATTGCATACGTACTGCTCTCTTTTACTTGCCTCCTCTGCTTCTAATATGCGTAGTGCTTTTGCTATAGTGAGATCATTAATTAAGGATTTCTGTGCTGACTTTAAATAAATGTTGAATATAAAGAGATCGACTATAAGGGTGTCTTTCACCATTTGCTCGTATTGACACTGTTTGGCTTTTGGGCAAAGTCATTTCAAAAACATGTGTGCCGATTTGTCTGAATTTTGTTTGCCTGGAACAATTTGTGTCTTGCTATACAAAAATTCGACATTGGATTGGCAAAAATTACGTTTCGACGTTCCTTTCTTCTTTATGCCAAAAAACAAATGTGTCACTTATTTTTTGTCCCTCGACACCGGCCCATAATAAAAGATATGTAAGATTGACGTCGTCGTCAACGTCATACATGAGACCTTCAAATAAAGCTTAACTTGTATAAATCTGTTCATTGATTTAGTAAGGTTTGCCCTGGACTAATCTATTGTTGGGAGAGCATTTGATATGAAGCTGCCATGCTAAATCTTATTATATTTTATGGTATAAAGATCTTACACGCGTACGTTTGTTTTTATATCCTCGTGGAGCAAAACAAATGTCACGGCTAATTCATTATTCCAATTCGCTTCAGTTTTGGTATGTGCCTTTATAACAGTATATTATATTACAATGTTAATCGGTCACGATGGTTGCGTTAATAAATGGATAAGATCAGAGATAGGTAAACATATGTGTTTATTTAAGACGCCATTTCATGAAGAGCGATAGCTAAGAACAGTAACTCTTCTTAATTTCAGAGTCATAACAATGGGACATAACTACCACAACACCTGATATAAAAAACCTCTTAGTCGTGAACCTAATCATATCCCTACTATACTATAAAAAAAATACCCCGCTGAGGTTCCACCAGTTATTTCCAGAACTCTTCAACAAATGCTTTACTGACTTACCGTAACATTAAATAAACTAATTTCCTGATTGTTTATGTTGCTATATCTTAACCGTTTCTTTGTTAGTTGAGCAGTTTATGTAAATATATCAAATATGTATATCTTATTGTTTATTGTAAATTGTAAATATTTATTCTAATATGATATTGCTGAACAAAATTCCAAATCCTTTGCTATTGTAAACTCTGTAAATATTTTATTGCGACTTGAAAAACATTTGACTCATCTGTAAATTCCAAATCTGTTAGTGTTTCAAATATTTATCCTCTAACATTCTTTCTGCTATTGAAATATAAAATATTTCAATAATATTGTACATTAGTTCAGTTGTCCATCGATACCTGCAGTTTCATGAAAACATTAGAAATTTAGTCTGTAAGCCTAAAAGACTATCCTGCGGGGCCCAATATATAACATAGTAGTGTGACCTTCAATCGCTTTCTCTTCATTTTCAGTGTAGGAAGAACTAAAAAGTTGAAATAATTAAGCATGGGCTATTATTAACCAATATTAACTACAAATTCTAATTTTGCTTCTTTTTTTTTTCAGGCGAGGGGAGGGTAACTTTTAAATTTCATAATTATTTATTTAATTTATTTGTTTGAATTTTTTGTAGAAAGTGGACTTTTTACTTATTTTTTTTTTGTTAACTTTTTAGTTTCTTCAAAACTGAAAATGAAGAAAAGGCAATCTGTGTGAGTTAAGTGCATGGCTGTCGCCTACTTTTTTCATCTTCAAGGGTCTCATTACCGTTACAGGATTTCTGAATTTAGCTTTGTGCTGTCCAATCATTTATTGACTTTCCCATCATTTTGTTGGTTTGAGTAGCTGCTTGAGAAAAACTATGACCGCGTATGAACTCATGCAAGAAAAATATATTAATTTCTTTTTTTTTTTCGTTCGTTTATCGTAACATCTAGATTGGGCATTTTAATTTGCCAATTGGCAAGACATGTAGTAAATTAAATCACATATGATCAGGAAGTTCTTAAATGATTCATCAAAATTAACATTAATTGAAACATTGATTGGAATGCATATTACATCTGTGTTCAATCATACTTGCAAAATGTAACTGAACAAGTACAAAATAAATGTTACAACATTACAGAATAAATGCATCCATTTTTAATTCAGTTTAATTTTTGTTTCATTTTATTTAAGTTGAAGTTCTCAGAAAACAAGGGTCTTCTTCCTGGTTCTAACACTTGATCTCTATATGAGATACATAGGTATTTGAATACTCCATTAAAGTTCTCCTTTAACTCTCAAACATGGATTTAGTAAAGAAGTTGAGAACGATTTTTCTTCCCCCAATTGACCATAAATACAATCACATGTTTCGTTCAAAATAATCATGTATTAAACACAAGCCCATCTGTTTTCCGACGTTTCAACATTTTTATTGCTTTGTATAAGTAAAGTGAAAAATGTTAAAAAACAATCTGAAAGTTACAATCTCATTTGGTATTTCAAATTTTAATGTGACAGGTAAACAAAAATACTATTTTGAACAAGAAAAATGATGAAAATGTTTTCACAAAACTCATTCTTTAAGGGGAGATGAAACATAATTCAACAAGAAATTTTTGTCAATTAACTGTTGATTAAGAAAATCAACACATAAATTATAAAAACTAGCAAAAATATGCGACTGGAAAGAGAATAGCTTTGCTAGTATATATATATACCGGTTGAGTCGATTCCATAGTTTTCATTAGTATCCATTATGCCAGCATGTAACCGTTTGAAAATATTATAAAGAATATGTGAATATCAGATGTTAAATTTGTGCTTTGCAAAAATCACTTAATCGAACATGGAGCAGAAGGCCTCGGGTTCTACAAGTAGATTTTGTAATAATATTTCATTGAGAGAAAAAAGAAAAACATTGATTTCATATGAGAACGGCTTATTGAACAGTAGAAACAAGTCCAAAAGCAACTCTTCAATTATTGATCTTTGGAAAATAAGATTTCGGAGCAGTTGGTCTCACATTTCCATATCGAATTCCTCCATTTCCGATCTTAAGTTACCTCAATTCCATTAATATTCTCGATTTTGCAGCGAGTAATATTTCCTTGTGATATGAAAGTTTGAGGAAATGGATAAATACTCAATGCTAGCTTTTAATCAGCAAAAGGAGCATTTGTCTTTTATATATATATATATATATATATATATATATATATATATATATATATATATATATACACCAGGCTCGTTCCAAAAGTATATTCCTATTGTTTTTTTAACTAAAAAAGTTGAAGAGCTACGAAGACAGAAGTCGTATCATTAAAACGAGCCACCTTTTGTGCTCCAGAACTTGTTTTTTTACATAATCACTCCCATTTTAATACACTTTTTCCAGGAATACAATGATACATCTCTGCTTCTGACGCACGTCAATGATGGGGATGCTTTCTTAGAGTCTCACACCGTCAATATCAGCAATAGATAGATGAAACTTTCAGGTCACCACGATTCTAACCCAAAACCTTTAGATAATGAGGCCGCGCTCTAAGCAACTGAGCTAAGACGACGTCGACGAAATTGGTTCGTTTTTTTTAATATTAAAGTAAATCATGTTCCGACGACGTATGACGCATGCGTAGAAGCGAACTTGTCATGAGAGGACTGTTTTTGCTGACCCCTCCCTGTAGAAAGCTGATGATTTTAGGGTGAAGAAATTAATGTTTTTGGCCATTTTTTCGATATTTGTCGGGCGAAGGTTGGAAGTTTAAAATGATACTGATCTCGTGAAAATCTGTGACCCGTGTCGAATGTTTTTGCGAGACACACAAACACACATACATACATACAAACACACATTGTCGCTTTTATATATAGAGATTATTATTATTATTATTATTATTATTATTATTATTATTATTTATTTATTTATTTATTCATCTTATTTTTTTACAAGATCTTATTATTTTTTATGGACTTGTATTTTTATTTTATGTTTTAGGAACTTTCTGTTTTTGGGTTGGCAGATTCGTGGAACATGTGGGTTTAAAAAAAATCATTAAATTTAAATCAGCGAAAGATCACTGATTTAAATTTAATGATTTCTTGTTTAGTTAAATGTGAAAATATTGATTTTTTCAAGGGGAGTTACTCTTGAATTTTATTTTTCTCAAAATCAGGCAATATTTTGTAAGCCTTCATATTTTACGCGGGTATACACACACAATATGCTTTTTTAAAAAAGTTTATACGAATACAACTATGCATACACATATTTGTTTTAATATTTTGTTTTATTCATATACATATTAAATTTTATTTGAAGAACTAAATTCTATTCATTTATTTTATGTCAGGTATGATTATAAAAAGGAGGAAGTTTCGATCCTCATAACAAATAATAACAGTAAAACCTTGTAAAATAAAATTGATTCATTGTAATTCTTGCAGTGTTTAGAAAGATCTAAAAAATCGCATTTCCTTTTTACTACAATTGTACAACAAAAACAAAAACGAAATGCAAATAATAATAACTAGCGGGACCTGGGGAAATTCCACAGGGGACTCATTCATATGTAATATATTGATGTTGGTATTCATGGCATAAATAGAGATGCACTGATATTATTGTAACTCTTGTTAAAACTACAAAAGTATTTATCTAAGTTAGCAAGGACGCCCGGCGTAGCCAGGTCGTAAAGTACGTTTAAATATGATATTTTAATTCTTGTAGATTTTGTATATATTATAAAGTTAATATTCTATCGATTTTTATATATTATAAAGTTGCGATTTCAGAAATAAATATATATATATATGACTTGAGTGCATCAGCTTGAGTTCCTTCAGCTATAATCGAAATCGAAACCAAAACTTATGAAAAATTCTTGGAAAAATTATTTATAAGAAAATAAATGACTTGAGGGCCATCAGCTATAATTGAAACCAAAACCAAAGCCAAAACTTATGTAGAATTCTTGGTAAAATTATTTATCATAAGAAATGGGAATCTTTAATTAAACAATAGTCACTCAGGTGTAATCGTGACACACAAAATAAATAACACACACGCTATTGTATTAATATATAGTATTTTTAAAAGTCATAAAACCACGCCCCTTTCCTACTACTACCCCTAAGTAGGGGTAGCAATGCGAAATTATAGCAATTACATGTGATTTTATGATTTTGCTGATCGGCCTTAGAATTAGTGGTAAAAATTATTTAACTGCTTAAAAAGTTATAATGTACCGAGATTGGATCAGTTTACATTATACTTATATGCACAACTGAACCCCAATTCTAAATTCTAAAATAACGTTTCAGTGTGCTCACACATAATCGCCTAAAAAAAGTAGAATCTCATGTTTAGGGTATTTTAAATGTAAATGAAAGTTTTTTTGTAAGTTAACAAACTTCTCAATGTTTGCTCTTCCAAAGTTTTGATAAACTAGTGAGATTTCCATCTATATTTTCACTTACAAAAATGTAAGGAAACACGAAATATTTCAAAGGATGTGGTGATCATACAAAACCAGGGAATTTAGGAAAACTGGTACCCGGAAAACTTGTACCCGGAAAACTTGTACCCGGATAACTCGTCCCCTTTTGCTAGGTAGGAAAACTGGTCCCTTATTGAATAAATATCGATTGAAAACACATTTTATGAGCGTTCTTGAAGGGGATATTGTTTTTAAAAGAGACTATAACCCCCCCCCCATAATATCTTTTAAAATATTTTGACTTGTTTACTGCTGTTTTATAAAAAATAAAGTTGATTTTCTAAGTGTCAGTTTTCTACCTAACTGGCTAAGTTGTTAGTGGTTTCACTTATTTTAAAGCGTTTATTCTGTTTAAAAACGATACTACAAACTGCATAATATTTTAAAGAATATTTATACTAATTTACTGTTGTTTTTAAAAGGACGAAATCGATTTTTCTACCTAGCTGGCTAAGTTATTAGTGGTTTAATTTATTTTGATGCGTTTATTGAGTAAAAAAAAAATAATAATAGCGTCGAGTGTTGCGTGAGAAGGGGAAATAATGTCCGACATGAGGGGATCACATCTTAGGGGTTTTGATAATCGCTAAAAATATAAAATTAAAAAGAATACTGAGGTAGATATTGTTTTAAAACGAGTCCCTCCTAAAAAAAAAAAAAAAAATTGTATACTTTAGGTAATGTCCAAGATCACTGCTCGGAAAAAAAATCAAGCTACCGTAAGTGGATATGGTTAATTATGTAACGAAACTAGTCGGAAGACACGAAAAACGAAACCATATATTTTAGAAAAACAAACTTTATTTTTAAACATTTCTTGTGTTATTACAAAACAAACAAACAAAAAGGAGAAAACACTCTTGTATTATCAAATAATATAACAAATATTTTATTTAGAAAAATTACTTTAGTTTTAACACTTTTTGTGTTCACAAAACAACAAAAGGCACTTGTGCAGTATGCGGACGGCGGCCGTCTTTTCTTGGTGCGTTTCACTGAACTGTCACCAGGTGGTGCTTCTCGGTCAAAAAACATTTAGGGTTTGCATTACTGTACGCACAGATTCGAAAAAGTTGTCAAAAACAAATATATAACAAATAAATGTTATTAAAGGCAAGATAAGTTACTTTTCTACCTAAGTGGATAATTTTTTAGTGTCACCTCGAAACTCCATCCTTTGCTCGAAAAATAGCGAAAAATTGGCCAAAAACGTTAACTTTTTCACCCCGAAATCGACAATTTTCGACAGGGGGGTCAATAAAAACGGTCCTCTCGTGACAATGACCGATTCTACGCATGCGTCAGATGACGTCGTGACCTGATTTACTTTAAATAGTTGAAAAACCGACTAAATTTCATGTACGTCGCGTTAGTGCAGTTTTTTAAGGCCTTGGTTCATTATCTAAACATTTTGAGTTCGAATCGTGATGTGAGATGCTTTTTTGTTTTTGTTTTTTTTTTTCGATTTTTTAAATTTAAATATTGAACCAGTGTTATTTAAGCCATTTTTTACGTAACGTTCGTTTTTCTGTTTTTTATTTTACTTCGCTTATTCTTAGCGACACCCAAAAACACCGATTTTTTAAATTTTAATATCGAAACAGGCTTATTTAAGCCATTTTTCACGTGTTCGTTTTTCTGTTTTCATTGTTCGTTTGCCTTACGTTAGTTTTTTTTTGTGTGTGTGTTTTTCTTTTGTTTGATCGCCGCATAGCGGGGAAAACAGAAACTGGCTTCCGCAACTTGACGTTACGTCAACTTAACACACTTATCAATTCATCTGTTCCCATGGTCGAGATGGTTAGGTTGCAGGTCTTTTTTTCCATTTCCTTTCCACCTCCGCGTCAAACGTTCGGGGTTCAAGCCTACCTTTATACTAAAACTATTTTTTTCTTTTACACCTCCAAACAACCGGCCAACGTTTTTTTATTCTTTAACAAGGTTGTTTTAATCTACCCCTCCCCCCACCAACACACACCTCCAAACACCCGGGCAACCCCGGGTACCCCCGCTAGTATGTTATAAAGGAACAACTTCTAATAATAAAAAAAATGTTCCTTATTTCATTTTTTATTTAAAATCTTTTTAAAGAATCGGTTTGCAATCGGAAATTAGACTATAATTTTTCCGATTCCGATTCCGATATCCCAAAAAGTTCCGATTTTTCCGATTCCCAATTCCGATTAATCGTCCCAAGACTAATATATATAGCAAGGGCATTAGGTGTATCAGAATTTTTGTAGGAATTTTTGACACTCCTAACACGAAACTGCGAATAAAATATAAAAATCTCGTAATTTCTCTGTTAAAAATGGGTTGTTTATTTTCTTTATGGATTATACTTCCAAAATAAACTATTAAAGTTGTTTTAAAAGTAATAGAAATATTTAAAAAAAAAAAAACAGTAATGAATTTTCCGAACTCTATATTTTTCAATTTTTAAACTTTAAAAATCTACCAAAATTTTTCTACTGATTCTATTTTTACGATATTTTCAGGGTCAATGTGAAATTTTATGTTCTTTCCAATAAACCGAATTTAATATTTTAGACAAACGTTTTTTTTTTAATTCACGCCCCCCCATTTTCAAGTGTCTATTAAAAAGTAAATAATTAATTTACTCACCGAAAAGTAAATAATTAATTTACTCACAAATTGAAGAGAAAATGTCAATAAATAATATATTCAAATTTAAAACAAAAAAAAGCGGAGTGTTTTTTAGAATTTTACCTGTAAAGTTTGAAGTTTAAAACCTTTTTTTTTAAACCACGTTATTTGTTTTTTCTTTTTTTTTTTAATGGAACCTTGGTTCTTGCTCCTTTAATTGAAAAACAAAATTAAAATTGAATTACATTAAAAATTAAATTGAATTACAGTTTTCGAGGAGTTATAAGCTTGGAAAGACAGGGGGTCGAATAATTCACACCTCCCATTTTGAAATGTCTATTAAAAAGTAAATAATTAATTTATGTACCAAAGTCTTATATATCACAGATTGAAGAGAAAAGGTCAATAAATAATATATTCAAATTTAAAACAAAAAAAAAGTACTGTTTTCTAGAAATTTACCTGTAAAGTCCGAAGTTTAAAACCTTTAAAAAAAAAACACGTTTTTTTTTTGTCACAATCTAAAATAAATTACCCTTCACTGACCGAAGCTAGAGCAGATACTACACTTTAATTCGATCCCAAAGGCCAAGCTCAGTGTTTGAGTAAAAGCTTCTTTGTTGCAATGTACATTTCAACAGAGTGCTATGTGAAAGCTTGTTCATATTTATTAACAGTCGCATCGAGGTTGCATTTTCCTTTTATTTTTTCGAAACCATTTGGTACACAATCGAATTATTTTTGGTTTCCTTTCGTTTTTTTAATGTTTGTTTTATTATTATAAGAAAATAATTGAATTAATGTAAAAATATATTTTACATTAATTCATTGTTGAACACGATACTCAAAAAAAGTATATTGTAATTTCCTTAATCCGTGCAGCTTCAAAGAAATGAATATTTTCTCATCAGAGATGTTAGCAAATTAATATTATAGCAAAGCTATGAATTTGCTGTTACTGGCATTAATTGAAACCACATTCAATGAAAACAAGTCATATATGCAAAAAAAAAAAAAAAAAATGTCAGGTGTGAAATGGAGCTTGTTGAATGTCGAGCAGTGATCCGGTTTTTGTATTTGAAAGGACGCACACCACAGGAGACTTTTGATGAAATGAAAGAAACTTATGGTGATAATGCCCCATCATATGACCTTGTAAAACGCTGGCATTGTGAATCCAAACATGGCCGGAAGTCTGTGGAAACATCTCCCAGACCTGGTCGTCCCCCTTCTGCCATTGATGAGGCATCTGTCCGTCTAGTTGAGGCTGCCAATTTGGAAAATCGGCGCATTACTATTCGCCAAATAGCCCAAGATGTCAAAATTAGTACAGGGTCTGTGGAAACTATCATTCATGACCATTTGCATATGCATAAGGTGTCTGCCAGATGGATTCCCAGGTTGCTCACACCATTCCAGAAGCGAGAACGCGTTGAGTGCTCGAGGATGAATTTGGAGATGTGCCAAGAAGATGAGTTAAAGTTTTTCAAAAGACTGATTACACAGGATAAAACCTGGGTCCATAACTATGATCCAGAGACCAAAGCCCAGTCAATGCAGTGGAAGCACTTGGACTCACCACCTCCAAAGAAGGCAAGAGTGCAGCCCTCCGCTGGCAAGGTCATGCTCACAGTCTTCTGGGACTAGGACGGAGTAGTGATGACAGATTTCCTGGCAAAGGGTACCAAAATTACAGGAGCCTATTATGCTTCACTTTTGAGGAAATTAAGGGAAGTTATCAAAATCAAGAGGCGGGGCAAGATCAGCAAAGGTACCCTCCTCCTGCACGACAATGCTCTGATCCACAACTCGCATGTCGCCAGATCAGAAGCACGGGCATGTGGTTATGAAATCCTTCCCCATCCTCCCTACTTTCCTGACCTTGCACCCTCTGACTTTCAGCTCTTCCCAGCCATGAAGTTGTTTTTGAAACAGATGATGCAGCCTTGATTTCTGAAGTCATGTCGTGGTTGGAGGACCAACCTGGGGTGTTCTACAAAAACGGTCTCCAGAGCTGAATCAAACGATGGGAGAAATGCATAACTCTGGGTGGTTCCTATGTAGAAAAAGACTAATAACTGTGCCAAGTTTTGTTGATCTACTGCTTTGGGAAGTGGGTCAGGGGCATTACTTATTTCACGCCCCTCGTATAGAGATCCAGTATTATCATTATGAAAAGATGATAGGAGATAATGTTCCCATCAAAAAAAAACGGAATTATGCTGTTGACACACAGAATCAAATTAAAATTCAGAATGTGTGTAGTAATCCAAAAAGATCGCCATAATTCCAAAAGTTTGTAATAATCCAAACATGTGTAATTCATGTTTGCAGAATATATATATATATATATATATATATATATATATATATAACTACTTCATTTACTCACATAAATTAATATACGAGACTATAAATTTATGCATAAACTTTTAGCATTTACTTCAACAGTGCTCAATACGTAGGTAGAGCTAGTTAGTAAGTTATAAAATATATATAGCGATTAAGCTACACAGAATATTCCGCGTTTCATCCACTCTATCACACTTCAGCCTGAAGAATCCTAGAGTCAATGAAATGTGGAATATTCTGTGTAGCTTAATCGCCATATATATTTTATAACTTACTATATATGCATATATATACACACACACACACACATGCCTTACATCCATTTTATATAGTTTTTATGTTAAAACTTAACTGAAAGTCTGTTGTAAATTTTAAATTTTATATATATATATATATATATATATATATATATATATATATATATATATATATATTACAATAATAATTTTTAATACCTACAAACACTAGTGTTTCATCCTTTCGGGAATCATCATTGCAGGGTGACACAATTACTACTGGTCGGGAGAGTCAAACCCAGCCACAAAGCCATCTGTAACTCCATTAGCAAGGAACAAACCTCACAACCAATCTCAACTTAGAGAAATATCGTTGAAATTTTAACATTTATTTTTTAAATGTCGTAACATGTGGCGATATGGATCTAATGATTATAACATCATGATCTTTGCATGCATATATATATATATATATATATATATATATATATATATATATATATGGCTAGCCAAACCTACTCTCCCAAAAGATTAAAGTTTTCATAAGACACTATATTGTTCTCCATAAAAATCATTATTAATATTTCACAATTGGATTAAAACTGCTTCAAGACAACATATATCAATCCTGAATTCCATGTAAATAGTAATTCTTCCAGTTATTCTTTTAATCTTTTTATGTCTTTTAAAACATTTCCTCTATCTTTAATGCTATATTCATATATATCGTATATTTCATATTCATATATACCGTATATTTCCTATTCATATATATTCTATATTTCCTATTCATATATATTCTATATTTCATATTCATATATATTCTATATTTCATATTCATATATATCGTATATTTCCTATTCATATATATCGTATATTTCATATTCATATATATCGTATATTTCCTATTCATATATATTCTATATTTCATATTCATATATATCGTATATTTCCTATTCATATATATTCTATATTTCATATTCATATATATCGTATATTTCATATTCATATATATCGTATATTTCCTATTCATATATATTCTATATTTCATATTCATATATATCGTATATTTCCTATTCATATATATTCTATATTTCATATTCATATATATTCTATATTTCATATTCATATATATCGTATATTTCCTATTCATATATATTCTATATTTCCTATTCATATATATTCTATATTTCATATTCATATATATCGTATATTTCCTATTCATATATATTCTATATTTCATATTCATATATATCGTATATTTCATATTCATATATATCGTATATTTCCTATTCATATATATTCTATATTTCATATTCATATATATCGTATATTTCCTATTCATATATATTCTATATTTCATATTCATATATATTCTATATTTCATATTCATATATATCGTATATTTCCTATTCATATATATTCTATATTTCCTATTCATATATATTCTATATTTCATATTCATATATATCGTATATTTCCTATTCATATATACTGTATATTTCCTATTCATATATATTCTATATTTCCTATTCATATATATCGTATATTTCATATTCATATATATCGTATATTTCATATTCATATATATCGTATATTTCATATTCATAGCTGTATAAGATAGGGGAGATAATTTATAATTTTATTTAAAATTATTTTCGCGTTTTTTTTTTTAATTAAAATAAACTTTTATTTTTTTGAATGTTTGTGATGAAGATTGATAATTTGTATTATTTTGAATATCTTGTTCCTATCTTGTTATTCTTACAATGTTTTTTGCCGACGTTACCTTTGACCCTCCTCTTGTGTGTCTTGTTGAACTCAGGATTCTGTAAGGAATTTCTAATTAAACCCTTTATTTAATCCGTGTAGAAATCTTAAACAATTTTTAATTATAGTCTTACTATCTCTTATGGTTTGAATTGAACCTTAAACCTTAAACTTAGAACTGATTATTACTTTAACACTTTATCTGCTGCATCGGTCCTGGATATGACCTTAAACTATATCCGATGGGGAGGCCCCAGCTTGCAGGCCTTAGGGAGTGTGGAGCCACCCTTTAATTGCCATTGTTCCCAGGTCCACTCTGACCCGGAGTGGTAGTACCTGTTAGGGTCCCAACTATGGGTTAAATAGAATACGACTTAAAAAACAAATATACTATATTAAAAAATCGTTCTTCAAAATAACCAGATTCGGCATTAAATAACCTGAAAAGGGTTGATATGCCGTAAAACAAAACAACCAAACCAATTATCTGCTGCATCACAAGTGCTGAGAGGGTTGTAGTGCAGCAATCGGTCTCTCAAAAGATTAACAGGCTTGCTAACAGCTCTTGAGGAACAGAGATGCAGATGTTATGTCTGTCAGCTTTAGCACTATGCTACTCGACCGCAGAATACTGTGCAGCAGCGTGAACTCATTCTGTCATTCTGCAAAGCTTGACGTTGAGCTCAACAATGCATGCAAGATCATTACCAGCAACGTGCAATGGGTCAACCTGCCATGTGTCTATAGGATGTCCAAAATCATTCCCTACAGATCCATTGAGAGGCAGTAGTTAAGGCAGAGGATGACAAGTAGAGCAACAACAATCGCCATCCCATATTTGAACATTAGGCGGTACTGTAATGACTACCATCTTGCAAAAGCTTTACCACTGTCACAGACCTCGGACAAGCACACCATCGTCCTTGTGCCTGTGTTTATGGAATGAATCAATCAAAGACAACAACAAATTTCGCATAAGAAGATTCCCAGAGTAAATTAAACAATAAATTTGGCCAGAAAACATGACTAAGGGTCGCATGCTGAATTTCGTGTGGTCGAGTGACAGCAAACAAAAAAGTCAGTCACAAGTCTTGCAAAGGCCTGGGAGATGACGTCAAAGCAAGGTCAAATATTAGGTAAATACCTGTATTGAACACCGCTAAAGCAAAGGAAAATGGTAGATTCAGCAGTAGATGAAATGATGCGGACAGTGTAATTGAAGAACAAACAGCCCGTGGAGTTACTCTATCGTATTAGTAGAAAAGAAAGATGGTAGCAAGAGATTTTGTGTAGATTTTAGAGCATTGAATAAAGTCACAAAGAAGTATGCCTGAGCATTAACAGTTATTGACAACATATTAGCCTCGCTTGGGTCAGCAAAATACTTCTCAAAATTAGATTTAATGTCAGCTTACTGACAGGTTAAACTGAATAAGAACGATAAAGAGAAAACAGCGTTCACCTGCAACCGGGGTTTATTTCACTTTAATGTGATGTTGTTCGAACTTGCGAATGCCCCAGGAATTAATGTCCATAGTTTTACAGGGACAAGAAGAGTTTGTGTTACCATATGTGGATGACATACTAATATTCTCCAATACGAAGGAAGACCATTTAAAGCACATAGATAATGCATTAGGTAGTTTACATAAACACGACCTCAGGTTAAAAGCCACAAAGTGTGAGTTCTTTAGAAAAGAAATACAGTATCTGAGTTTCAAGGAGGGGTATACAGCCAGACCTGGACAAAGTCAAATCTATAAACTCAATTTCAGCTCCAGGGCTTTCATCGGTATGACTTCATACTATTGGTGATTTATAAAAAAATTTCTGATATCGCCGAGAGATTAGTCCAGAAGTATGTGCATTTTCAATGGGATGATGCATGCCAGTCTGCCTTTGACAGGTTAAAAACGAAGCTCACAAACATATAATACTAGCATATCCTGATAAGAACTACAGATTGTATACAGATGCCTCCGATCATTACACTGGGGCATATTTGACAGGGTATGGCATGAGGGTCTCCTCAAGAAGATTAGATCATACGGTATCACTGGTAGAATACTTAATATAATTAAATCCTTCTTAGATAAGAGAAAAATCCAGGTTGTCCTCGACAGTCGTACATCGAAACAACATGATATAAATGCGGGAGTTCCCCAGGGGTCTATCCTTGGACCTCTACTGTTCCTGATATTCATAAATGACCTCCCCGACAAAATTGCCTCTGAGATGGGTATATATGCTGATGACACCACACTCTATAATAGGCACGGCAGGAAAACAAATGAACACATATCTAAAGAAATGGCAGAAACACTAGAGGATGACCTCCAATCTGTAGTGGAATGGGGACAAAAATGGATGGTCACGTTCAATGTCGCCAAGACTAAACTAGTTTCATTCAATAATTACAAGAAACCTTCTCTACCACCTATAGCAATGGCCAACGACTCTTTATCTGAGAGTACATCTTTCAAACTCCTTGGCCTAACGTTCACACGAAACATGAGTTGGAACAATTACATCGAAGGCATCGCCAGGGCCGCTGCAAGGAAGGTGGGATCTCTCTACCGTGCTAGAAAACTACTAACACCCGAAAGTATCCTGTACCTCTATAAGGCCACCATTCGCCCATGTATGGAGTATTGCTGTCATATTGTGGCTAGTGCATCTGCTACTAGTCTATCGCTCCTTGACAAGGTTCAAAAGAGAGTCGCAAATCTGATAGGCCCTGAACTGGCATCTAAGCTTCAGCCTCTGTCCTATCGACGAAACGTTGCATTCATCTGCCTGTTCTACAAATGAATGCTCTGACGAACTGCAAGCACTTGTGCCCCCACGACGTGAACACCCTCGATAAACTCAACAGGCTGCTAAATCCCACCCCCACACAGTAGAGATCCCTAGATGTAAAAGATCTTTCTTCTCCAGTAGTTTCTTCCCCAGAACCGCTAGACTTTGGAATTCCATTCCAGGTCCCTACTTCCCCAACTGTACTGACATGCAGAAGTTCAAGTGCAACGTGAACCGTCATCTTGCTGCCCAAATCCCTACATAGTACCCCAGTAGTTGTTGCCCCTGATAGTAGCCCCCTACACCAAAGTGGCAATGTGCCTTGTTTGGTGTGAAAATGTAAAAAAAAAAAAATATTTGTCGTAAAAGGTCTGTGATGAAGAGAGAGTAAAGAGGTAAAAAAAAAAAACAATCTATTTTTCATCTCATCAACTAAGTAACACCCAGACGAGATGACCAACGATAGAACAGGAAGCATTTATATTTCAATTCAAAATGGGAAGTAGTAAAATACGGTTTGCAAATTTTTATGTTTGGAAATTTCTTCTATCTGTAGTTCTCTAATTTATTCCTTTTTGTTTAAGTTGTTCACCGACTTTCCTATATGCTGTATGTTTGTTAGAATTATCATCTTACATGTAAAGGGGTTAGAAACCTAGGTTCGTATATGTATATATGAGAAGCCTTAAGGAGAGTGAAACTGTAGTGAAGCCAAGACTACTATTTCTCCATTACATGTCTCTTTCTCTCTACTCTTCCCTTTCCCCCTTCCTTCCTTCCTCCTTTCCTCAAAAATGTGACCAAAGGTTGTAACCAATCAGGACGGAGAACAGTTCTGTGGGGAAGACAAAAAGAGATACAAAAAAGTGTTGGAAGCAAAAAGATGGAGACGCGAGTGGTTCCAAAGTCAGGGAACCTAAATGAAAATCACAAACTTTCTATAACCCGATACCACTTGTATGCTGAAATGAGCACCCTCGACAAACCCGACAGGCTGCTAAATCCCACCCCCACACTATAGAGATCCCTAGATGTAAAAGATCTTTTTACTCCAATAATTTCTTCCCCAGAACCGCTAGACTCTGGAATTCCATTCCAGGTCCCTGCTTCCCCAACAGTACTGACGTGCAGAAGTTCAAGTGTAACGTGAATCGACATCTTGCTGCCCAAATCCCTACATAGTAACCCAGTAGTTGTTGCCCCTGATAGTAGCCCCCTACACCAAAGTGGCAATTTACCTTGTTTGGGGTGAAAATGTAATTAAAAAAAAAAAAAAAAAAAAAAAAAACGTTTCGTTTGGAAGTTCCTTTGTTTCTTTATTATTATTATTCCCAGGTCGGTTTCTACTCCTGACTTATTAATTTCGACGACTCCCCAAAAGGGGGACCCGCCGAAATGGTGACCTACCCAACAAGAATTACATTATGGTAACCGCCATAAAACTAGAGTCTGTGGTTTTCGATTTTTGGCAGTTGTGGTTTGAGGTGGCAATGCTAAAAGAAAAATAGCAACTTCGGAGTGTGATATGTAAATTTAAATACAATTAAATAGATTTGATTTGATTGCTGATTCAATTTTGTAGCATATTATCTTATTATATTATATTTTAAGATAATATCACTGATTTTAATCGACGCATAAGAGTTTAAAAGAATATTACAACAGAAATTTGTTTAAAATATTAAATCTTCTTCTGTTGCAAGGGAAATAATCATTGATAGATAAAGAAAAGAGTTATCTCCCATGAATAGTTTTTCATTTTATGTTTCGATTCATCTGCCTACGGACACGGGCTTGATATGATATAAGGATCGAGCTTACGTTAGGATAACCAAAATAAACCCAAATCAGTATTGAATAATTCTCCGACATAATTTATTGCTTATAACATTTTACATTTATAGATTTCTTTTATTATTTATGCAATAGCGATTTAATATTAAGATCTTTTTTAATTAATCAATATGCGAAATGGATTTATTTATTCATTTCATTACTAAACACTTTTATTTTAAACTTGTAATGAAAAATGAAATATGTATAAATGTTATCTCTTTATGCTATCCTTAAAAATAATGTAACATTTTAACTTGAAGGATAAGAGAAAAATAAAGTAAAAACACTTTATAAAATATCAATAAAGTCTTAAGGTCAAAGGGAAATAATTCATCGTAAGATTAGGAATGAGTTATCTCCCATTTTTGTATAAATTCAGTCATAAATTTCATTTATAACGAACTGTGTGAATAAATTTGTGAATAATGGGAGGTAATCATTCTTAATCTTAAGATGAATTATTTCCCTTTGACCATGAGCATTTTTTTTTGTACATTTTTAAATACTAATCTTTCGCATAAATTTTTTTTATTATTTTAAAAGATAATATGAACAGATATTCTACGTGTTGCTAGGATAATAAAAGATAGCGAAACGAAGGGTATAAATAAGATTAACTCTTAAAGAAGTTTTTTTGTCTATTCGTTAAAACACACGAATATATTAATGCGCAACCAAAGATTAAGTAAACTCTTAAACTGCACTAAAATATTTATATTTTATATGTATTTTGCTATAAAAATTGAAAGTTAAAATAAAAATGAATAATTATGGTTCGCACCGTAATTACTTTTAAAAAATTTCTGTAAGTACAGGCAAAATGAATGCCGATGCTCCAAATGTATAAACATTTTGATCCCTCCCTTTACTTAAAAATTCACCAAAAATCAGGAAATTAACCAATTTTAATGAAATTTACAGTATTTATCAAATATATAATATGATGAACTAATATTTTTTATTTGAATCTGAGTGGAAATTCTTTACTAAAGTTATAATTTTCAGTAGTAAATAAAAACCTTTAGTATAATTTTCAGTAGTAAATAAAAACCTTTAGTATAATTTTCAGTAGTAAATAAAAACCTTTAGTATAATTTTCAGTAGTAAATAAAAACCATTAGTATAATTTTCAGTAGTAAATAAAAACCATTAGTATAATTTTCAGTAGTAAATAAAAACCATTAGTATAATTTTCAGTAGTAAATAAAAACCATTAGTATAATTTTCAGTAGTAAATAAAAACCATTAGTATAATTTTCAGTAGTAAATAAAAACCATTAGTATAATTTTCAGTAGTAAATAAAAACCATTAGTATAATTTTCAGTAGTAAATAAAAACCATTAGTATAATTTTCAGTAGTAAATAAAAACGCAAGAATTTATTTCTGCTTTTTTTTTTTTTTTTAAATAAATAAAGCATCGTAATTTGTAAAAACAATAATTTTTTTTTTACAGGAACATTACGAAAAAAGTCCTAAAGTTCGTATTAATGAATTCGATATAACTCGGAGAAAAATGAATTTCTCGAACTATCGATATTACCATTGAATTAAGCATTGCTTATTTAATATTTTCACACAGACACAAAAATTATAATATCAAAAATATTTCTACTTTTTTTTTAAATTACAGATTTCGCTTAATTTTTATATGCAAGATTTTAATAATTTCCTTGCTCGCAAGATTGTGAAACTTTCGGCGTAACATAGTTTTTATATAATCTCGAACAATAATTTTTAAAAATATTAATTTAAAAACAGGAACATAAAAAATAATTAAATTAAAAAATGATAAAAATTGATACAAACGTTCAGATAGGAATGTATGGATGCACGTCTGGAAAAAAAAGAAGAAGAAATATGACACCCCTACCTCCTTTTACTATCATGACTTCATTTTGAAACAGTGTTTCGATTGGCTGAAATTTTGGGCCTCCTTATAATCGTGTTTACATTTTTTTTTTAGTTTGTTGCGTCTTTGGCGAACAGTAAATTACTTTCTTTTTTAGGGTTAATTAAGTTTGTTTTTTTGGGGTTTTTTTTTTGCACATACAACGTGTTTTTTATTATTTAATTCAATATCTTAGGACTTTACTAATTATCTTTGAAATAGACCCAGAAAACTAATATTTGTCTTTTAAAGGATTTTTACAATGAATTTATTTAACTTCAAAATTTAGCTGAATTGGTTAGCTTGCCGTGAAAACATTTTTCATAACTATTTTGTTCACGAGTACATATAGTTTTTCCTGAAGGAAATTAACTTTAGTCTCTAATCTTTCAAATACAATCAAAACGTAGTCGAAAACGTACAAAAAAATTATGATAAATTGGCTTTCAAAACTATGTCCCCCTATTTTTGTCCACCTATTTTAATAGTAATCACATATTAAATAAATCTCCACAATTATATAAATGCAAATTTGTCTATGTGTGTGTATGTGTATGTGTGTGTGTGTGTGAGTTCATTCCTTATAGACTCTAAAACGACTGAACAGATTTTCTTTACAGCACTTTTGTTTAGTTTTGTCTCAGAATACCCCCTATAATTACCGATAATTGATAATCGAAACTGTTATTTTAATTCATCTATCATCAGTAAAGCCATTTTTCCATGTCGTCGCTTAGCAACAATGATAAAACAACAGGTCGTGAAAGTTCTACTGTGGGTAAGTTGATAGCGTGTTTTTATTTTTTTATTTTACATGTCGTGGTCTGTAGGTTCAAACTCCGTATGTAAATTTCTTAATTTTTTTTCATTAACTGTAAAGGCGCGAAACTTTACATGTTTTTTTGGGTTTTTTTTTTTGCATGACGTGGTTTGTAGGTTCAAACTCCACACATTTTTTCGTTAACTGGAAAGAAGTTTATATAAAAGACATTTATAAAAGAAACAGATTCTCTAGAGTGTGTGGGAGTTAAAACTCCCAGCCTAACTCGATTGTCGCCCTTTAACTCAGAAGAGCGACCTAGCTATGTCACTTCCTTTTTCCCATATTTCTTTCTCTTTCGCGCTGGACCCTCAAGCAGTCAAGATGTAATAAACACCGGTCCGGAGTTCATTAGAATAAGAGTTCATTAGAATAAGAGTTCATTAGAATAAGAGTTCATTAGAATAAGAGTTCATTGAGAGATGAGTAACGTTCCTTGCACTTGGTAGCTGCGAAAGGCTGACTGGCTAGTCAGGGGGTTGTGGTGGCTCATTGCCACTGGACCGGTGTTTGTTACATCTTGACTGCTTGAGGGTCCGGCGTGAAAGAGAAAGAAATATGGGAAAAAGGAAGTGACGTAACCAAACCAAACACAACAAACTAGTGATTGAAGATACAAAGAGCTTGGAGAATAAAAACCTTCTACAAAATTTAAAAAAAAACAAAAAAAAACTCTATGAATGGGTGTTTAGTTTTCTTTTTTTTTCCAAAGCGGTCGCCACATGTCAAGGTCCGGAGACCACTCGAGGATAAGGATTAATGTGTGTATTGCAATCATTGGAATAGTTGTGTAATCGTTTGTAGAAGTAATTTGGTATAATTAGATCATTTACAGGGACAGCTGAACAAGAACTTGTCTACATTGGACTTGAATGGTTATTATATTGTAGTCAAAGCAGATAAGCGGAACAGTTCCACATGTGGGCAGTTCTAGGGAAGAAGAAGCTTTATTCAGGGAATTCATATTTAGGTTTAGACAACGATAGAGAGTGATGGAATTTATAGATAGTGATTTTGGCTAGACGAGTGTTTTTTTGTGAAGGATTGGCGAGGGGGGGCATAGATTAGAGCCCAGTCGAACACTTGCCATAAAAATAGCAATAGAGCAAGAACAGGTTCGCAATGTCTCTTCTGTAGGAAAGAGGCTGTAGATAAGAGAAAAGGGCATGGCCTACTAGATTACGAAGTCTGTTTTGAATTATGTAAATGCAGGATAGGGTGCTTCGAGCAGCTCCTGCCCAGATGTGGCAACAGTATTCAATCCTAGGATGTACCTGGCTTTTATACAGGTAGAAAATTGCTTCAGCAGTGAGATATCTACTGGAGGGGTAGAATAAGAAGCATGAGACATGGAACCTTTTTTCCAAAATTACTAGATTCAGCATTAAATAACCCAAAAATGGTTGATATGCCGATAAACAAAACAAGCAAAATTTAAATATTTCCTCGGAATAAAAATTCATATGACACCGGTTTCCAATAATTATAAAGGGTGTGTTTTTTTGTTTTCACAGGAACGTATTTTTATTATACAAAAATTTGGTTTATTCAAAAGGTTAATTTTTGGTATTTATAGTTTAAATACATATTCAGGTATTGTTCCCCACCCTGTGGTTCGCACGTATATAACGTAATTTAATGTTCCAATTTTCACAATCCTACGTATTAAATTATACTGTATTTCGGCAAGAATGCATTGAATGTTGTCTTCTATATGGTTTATTGTGTCTAGTTTATCAATGTAGACATGATAATTCACATACCCCTCCCCAATTTCTTGCAATTATTCGTTCATCAAATGTTTCTCTCAGTAAATTGATCGTATTGCACGCCTTGTAGCATGTGGCTCCATCCTGCCGAAACCATATGATGAATTGCTAAACCAAGCTGAACTCAAAGTAGCTGATACTTGATAAATCTGCAGTTAAAGAAAATAAAGTTTGTCACCTCTGAAAAACACCCTATGTAACTATGTAAATATAACGATACTTAGATATGATTAAAACACATAGTGACATCTGCTTTACTGAAACGATACTTTCTTCAAAAGGAATCCCCGAACGTTTTTCACCATGTTTTTATCGGTGAATTCGTTTCGAACCTCCGATTTGTTTTCATTTTGTGTATCTAGTTAGAGAATAAAGTGAGGTGAATGAAATATGCTGGTCTCGAAAGAGCTGTAGAGGAGAGGGGCTAGCAAATGTTAAAATGAGCGATGGATTAAAGTAGAAATAAATTTAAGAGAGAATATAAACGGATAGATAGTAATCAGCATTAAAATGTGGTTCAAAAGGAGAGAATTGAAAAAAGAAGAGTTAAAAGTTAAGGTAATAAAGAAGATTTTGTATCGCTTAAATAGTTTTAGAGCTAACAAAAACAATAGAAAATAAACAAATAAATAAATTAAATAAACATGAATATATATAAACGATCACACATATATGTATGTATATATATATGTATATATATGTGCATATATATATTTAGGTACACATATGTATATTTATATATAAAAAAAGAAGAAAATGTCTGCCTTAAACCACTAAACTAGTTTTAAAACAGATCCTTTGTTCGATAAAATGCATGCCCATTGGCTGATAGGAAGGGGCGCGGTGGATACTAGAAAGCTGATTGGCTAACTAAAATCCTCAACAGAAGAGGACCATATAAAAACGATAAACAACCACAGAATTCGCGCATAAGCCTGACGAATCCAAGAGTGGATGAAACGCCGAATATTCAGTGCAGCTTAATCGCCATATATATTTTATAAATTACTATATATATATATATATATATATATATATATATATATATATATATATATATATATATATATATATATATACATATATACACGTGTCTGTATTTCTTACTTGTGTCTATCGTTAAGGGGTGTATATAACAGTATTTTTGATATCTAATAGAATGTGTGTACACAGAGTATAGAAATAGTCATTGTGTCCTGCATGTATATTAAATGTTAATTATGTATGTGGCCGCTACTTCACAAACATACGCGGCACAAAAACTTTTACAGACAGCTTTTTACAATCAAGCGATAACGATGTCTGCTTGTCTCAAAACCAAAGGAATCAATCTCATTCGGCCAAACCTTAGAAGAACGCCATAAAAATTAGTTACATATTATTCGTCTTATGGATTCTCTTGTAAGAGTTTTACATACGGAGTTTCTTTCTACATGTTTATTCGTTACCCTGTTCACTTCCTAAAGAATCATTTGCACGTTTGTTCACTAATGCGTTTCTCGAAAATTCATCAGTTTGATCTCTGATAGCTAACAATTACGTCAGCAAAACAGACCAAATCACGTATCGTTCAGATAAACTAAAACTTGTTTATTTAGTCACATTCCAATCTATTTTAAAATTCCTTAATCGACTTTGTATATTTAATTTCTGCTTACATTCCCGACTAAACATTCCAAGTTGTAAATACACATTAATTTTCCGAAATCTAATTATTTTTCCTCCTCCTCCTCCTCCTCCTCCTCCAGGAGCAGCAGCAGCAGCAGCAGAAGCAGCAGCAGCAGAAGCAGCAGCAGCAACAACAACAACAACAACAATAACAATAATAATATTAATAATAATAATAATAATAATAATAATAATAATAATAATAATAATAATAATAATAATAATAATCGACCAGCGTTGTCTAGTCAATGTCTAACCTCTCTCTTATACGAGCTCGACTTGCTGGCTTACTATCGCATTGCAAATTTCGTATTAACCGACCTGTATGCTGTTAACGTGCTGAAACTGAAAGTTTTTTTTTGTTTTGTTTTTACACAGTAAAAAAAGGCTGCGTTTTACCTAACTAGAGTGAGGGCTCCATTCTTGAAAAGTTTAAAAATCATGACTTATCCTATACTAGTGTTATGTTGTGTCCCCTTGGCTATGATCACAGCGTAGTATCTGTATTATGTTGTGGTGAACAGTGCGAAGGGTCAAGGCGATTATTATGATTAATTGTTAAATTATTTAGGTTAAAAAGATATTCAGAAAATGGTTTTCAAAAATATGTTAAATATTTAACTGAGAAATTTTGACTCAAGGAAAAATGTTATGAATAGAGGAAAAGCATAAACAGAGCTAGTTTGGAATTTTGTTTAGTAAACAATGATGTGGCTTACGTAACAAACAAGATTGTTTACTCTGGTTGACGCAAGAATCACGTAAGCCAGGAGAAATCAGAATTAGTAGTTAGTCTGCAACGAGATATCGTAAAGACGAGTTGTGTAATTAGCTAGCCACTGAATGTATCTTTACTATGTTGTGGTGAGCAGTGCGAAGGGTCAGGACGATCTGCGCACATCCTTTTAGAAAATATTCGTTTATGATCTAGCAGACAGGAGATGTCTGTGATCCGATGAGATAAGGGAGATGTAAGGGAGAAGATTAAGAACTGCAAACTCCGAGACGTTGAACATTTGGAAATAAAGATCTGGAAATGATAAATCGGCGGTTTGGGTGCTTCATTCGAAAGAAGATGCCCTCATTTCAGATGCCTGTCGCCAGAGGAGTGGGAGACAATGAATAAGGTATGTGACCTGTTGGGTGTGAAGCAGACAAGAGTGTTATTCGTCATTGTTAAAGACTGTCCGTTTATAGTCCTGTACGTTATTGTCGTAAATATGTGAAAACACCCACATACATATAGAAAGACTTTAAATATACACGTAACAAATCGACACGTACAGATACCTCATATACAAAGAAAATTAACTGTTTTTATAATTCTAGCCACTAGACGATACACGAGCATCGATTACAGAAACACGTATATCCCATATACACTAGACATACATAGACACGGTTATATATACACGACAATACAACACTAGCTCTAAGTCGGAGTTGCAAGACCCGTCTCGAAAATAAGGTTATTTATTGTTATTTTTTGTTTACAATTGTAATAGGAAATTATTTTTATTATCAATAATACTTTTTATAATTGATAAAAGCTTTTTACAAATAATCTATTTTATTTGTTTATAATCAACGGTTTTGTTTGAAAATAATTAAAACATATTTTAAATGTATTTTAAATAATCTAATAGTTTTTGATAAACAGGAATTCAAGAAAATAATTTAAATATATACTATAAATCGTGAAATGAAAAACTTCCGCCAACGACAAATGTTATAAAGAAATTTTTGGATTACTTAAATTTTGGTATTTAAAGAAAACAACGTTATTTTTAAGTGAAAATTATTACCCCAGTTCAAACTCTAAAATGTTTTTTTTTTTTTTTAATTTTCTTTAAGCGGATATATTTTCATACCGTTTAAACGAAATCGCCCCTTTCCAAATTATAAGCTTAACAAAAAAAAATATTGGTAAACATTGTCGTATTTAAAGAATATAATTTGTTAAAGCGAACTATTTGTTAAAGTGAGAATAAATTGTAAATTGATCACCCAGTGTTAAATTCAAAATTGTTTAAAATTTTTAAAATTAAACGGATATATTTCATAGTGCTTACACGTAATCGCCTCCAAATTTAGAACTACTTTTTGTTCTGATTAAACTACATCGTATTTAAAGTAGGGAATTTGTTTTAAATGTGATCCTGCAGTCTGATACGATGAGTATATATTTTAAGAGTCATTTGTATACACGTAGTCGCCGCAAAAGAAGTAGAATCTGATTTCGTTATCCTGGATAAAGACCTCGTATTGAAAGAAGACAATTCAAGTAAAAATCAACAAAAATACAAGATAACAGCGACTTATTTGCGTTAAAAAAAAACAAGTTCTATCATCGAGTAATGATGGAGAAACTTGGAGAAAAAAATCATATTGTAAATAATTTGTAGCATTAAAAACTCATTGTATGGTGAGGGAATGCGTATTTCGTTTCGGTTCCGTGTTTTTCACAGATGAAAAACTGACCCTGTGTGTAATTCTAAAATTGCATGCTTTGAGAGACATTGTATACAATTGCCTAATAGTAGTTATAAGTAGACACGAAGAAAAGACCAACGTCACAAAACGTACTTGCGTTTAAACGGAAATCTGGCCTACAACGAAACATATAAGTTTCAAACAGCCGACATAGCCGAATGATATATTAATAATTTGAAATATAGCATTGTGTAAACTGTAATTCTCTTCTATTAAAAAAAACAAAAAAAAAAAACTGACATTAAATTTGAACTCAACCTCAGACCAAAAGTCTCAAACTCAAATCCAACTGTTCTCTTCTCTCTGCACTTTCCACATTGACGCCCAAAATAAAGAAGACGGCTATTTTATAGAGAGACCCAACCACATCTCATTTGCATACCCCCTCCCCCCTCTCGTCACATCACGTGATTTTCAGTCCATAAATACCAGGAGGCGGCCATTTTTATTTTCTCTTTTTTTTTCCTAACACGAGCCGCACAATGCATGAGGTAAGGTTCTTTACTTTTAACCACATGCCCCCTTGATCTCTAAGATCAATAATTAGTATCATAGTCCGCCATCCACGCTGGGCGTCTTCGTTCACGGTGCGATCGTCGAAGAGGCTCTTCTTCAGACACTTCAACATCAGCATCAACCTTCCCTTTCTCTGATGGTAAGGAGACTCTCCGTATATCTAAAATGTGACGAGGCATTCCGTCAATCGCTACCTTGTTTTTGGAGAGTACTTCAGTCACTGTACCTTTTCCCCAGCGAGTCGTGCAACGAGAATTGGGTGGTTTCACCCACACCTCTTCACCAACTGCGATGTCCACGCAGGCCATGGATCGACATCCATTCATAAGAAAAATAGACCGGTGCGGCACTGAATTTTCGTCTTGACCAGCCTTCGGCGTCATATTGTACCAAAAAACTGCTTCTTGGGGCGAAATCTGGATTTTTGATGCCACAGCTTTTATAGTGCGATGGTGCCTCTCTATAATTCCATTTCCACTTGGACGGTATGCAGCTCTAAAATATAGCCCCACATTCCACTTCGCACATAAGTCTCTAAAAACTTCCGAGCGGAAAGACGTACCATTATCCACCAACACCTCTTCTACTGACCCCCTTTCCATAAAAACCTCATCGACAACTGTCTTTACCTCTTCTGCTGTTTCATTCTTGATTTTCCGCCATATCGCTACTCTCCCAGGCCTACAATCAGTCATAGTTATATGTGGTTCATGTTGATAATGTGTGATGCCAATGACCAATCTCCGCCAATTCTCTTCAACATGCAGTTCCCCTTTTTCATGTCTAGTCGGTGCAGGGTCGATTGATTGGCATTCCCTACATTGTTCCACCACCTTTTGGCGGTCTTACATTGTGACGTGCGGATTTACTTTTCTTGCCAGGTAAAGGGTCCGTTCCTTTCCAAAATGATGCAGGTTATGCAGGTCTTTTAAATTCTCTACTGTACAACATGCTGGAGCCCCGTCTCTTTCCTTGTGTAGAAGGCTTTCTTGACTCTTGTCAGCCCATCTGCTTTATTTTTTTGTGACGGAACTAAGGTAATAGTTACCTTTAGTTCGAATTCTCGAACCAAGTCTCCCAGCGCTCCAAGTCTATGCTTGAAAAGCATCTCCGCTGCTCCTTTTGTTTTGATCCGCTTATCACCAGACAGCTCCGGTTTAATCCACGACATCACTGTTGCAGAGTCTGTTTTAGCATTCACTATCTGTAGCCCCCATTTTAGAGCCAGATTGATGCCTTTCATCACAGCATCGAGTTCCGCAACATTGATATGGGCGCTATCATCCTTTTTGCGTAGCCAAGTAGCATTTTCAACAGCCACTTCTCCTATTTCCAATAATACCCCTAATGTTATACTGCTAGCATCAGTCGATATCACCCCTTCATGGCCCTCCTTTACATGCCATTCTCCTCTCACAGGGCCAATTTTTTTCACTTCTGCAATGACTTTTTTATCATTAGAAGCACTTTTTGATCAACTGCATCTTCCCAACTGTCTGTCCCAGTCTGCCTTTTAATAAAACTGCACGCAGTTCGCAGCCATCCAGCTATTGGGTAGTGGCCAACCAGCTTTCCATATATAGAGAAAAGCTCTCTCTTGGCTAGGTCAACCTTGGCTTCAGGAATCTCATTTCCTCGCCCAAACATCAATTTTCCTGCCTTATTGTTCTGTAATCGAAATCCCAAAGCCATTCCGTTTTCCAGTGACTCAGGCGGTTTTTTCGTCAGTCCATATGCTTTGATATGCTCTCTCACTCTTTCCGCAGTCACCTCTGTTTCGTCCACTAGTACATCGTCGATGTAAGAGCAGGTGCCTCTCTTAACTGCATCGTCTTTGGCCAACACTGTCTTAAGAACTGCCGTCATTATCGTTGGTGCGGAGTTCAGACCAAATCCTAATCTGGTCAGACAATAAACTTGACCTTTGTACTCTACCAATTTATATTTCCACAATTTCTCATCCACATGAAGTTGGAGGCAGGCTGACTTCAGGTCCACAATTTTAGTTGCCTGCTTCATCCTCCTCCATTTCCTTACTTCTTCACACTCGTCGATTCCGTCCTTCGTGTGACATGTGTGACAAGCGACAAACTTGTTCAGCTCACGGAAATCCAACACTGGCCTAACTTTCTTCTTAATAGGTTGGACTACAGCCATGAGTGGCAAAATTCCTTCAACTTTCCCTGACCACGGCATTAATATTCCTTCATCTATCCATTTCTCAACTTCTTTTTCAAACTGCGGCTCCGCAGCTCCTTTCAGTGTGCTTTTATAGCAGCTGACCCGATTCGTCAATACAGGTGGCTCGGCGGTCCATCGCCATTCTACCATCCATTTTTCGCCATCGAAGTAGGCTCGAAAGTCATCATCCTTAATCAGACATGGTCGGGGTTTCGACGGTTGGTTGGTATCAACCCTGGTTACACTTCCTGTTATTCCCGGTGCACTCTAATTGCCAAACTTCACCTGGCCTTTAGCAATAGTAGCTCCTCCCAGTCGGTCTATCGCGTCCAGGCCCCGCACCATATCAATTCCTGCAACCAGTCTATCCAGCACGATCACTCTTAGCCGCAATGGCATATTCCTTACTACAATCTCCGCATCGGCCTCTCCACAGCATTCCACTTCTTTGCCATCCACCGCTCTAACGTTGCTGGTTCCATTCCAAGAGTTGGGGACGCTCATAGTAATAAGTGTTGTTGTACATCCAGTATCAACAAGAGCTCTAGCCCTCTTTCCATTGATTGTGATCACTAACTGTGGCAACAAACTCTCATACGCCTGTTCAGTATAAAAGGGGTGACTATTGGCGCAATAGCACCCCTTTACTCGTTTCCCGGAAGGCCACACCAAAAACAGATAATGTCTGGCCGTGGCTCCCTACAGTCTCTCATCAGGTGTGGTCCTTGACATCGAAAGCATTTACCGGTAAATCCACGGCCTTGCTTCATCACTGGTCGCTCCTTTCTGCTTACCACAGCAGCCGCGATCGCCCCCAGCTCACCGGACTGTTTTGCCAAAACTCTAGCATGCCTTAGAATCTCCTCCACCTCCATGGTTTCAATATCAGTAAGTCGTTGCAGTTCCATGGAGATGCGATTTTTTTTTTTTTTTTTTTTTTTTTTTTTTTACACAGTGATCACCACTTATCAAGGCCCGGAAGCCACTCAGGGATAAGGGTTATTGCAAGTACATCACGTTAGTGAGGAGATTTTATGAAGTGTTTAATTAGGGGGGCGGTTCATTAGGAATTTGTTAACATTAGACTTGAAGACATCCAAGTTGTAGTCCGGAGGGAAGCAGGCAGACGGAACAGAGTTCCACAGGCGTGCAGTTCTAAGAAAGAAGCTTTGCTCATGAAATCCGCGTTTTGATTTAGGCACAGATATAGAGTGGGGGAAATTTTTCACAGTGGATTCAGCTAGACGGGTGATTTTCGTGAAAGTTTGGCGAGGGGGGACCAGGGATTGGAGTTCAGACGAGCACCTGCCATGAAAATAACGATAAAACAAGGATAGGCTCGCAACGTCTCTTCTGTGGGAGAGGGGTTGCAGGGTAGAGAAAAGGGCATCCCCCACTACACCACGAAGTCTATTTTGTACTCTGTCAAGGCATGATAGGCTGTTTTTGGCAGCTCCTGCTCAGATATGGCAACAGTATTCCATCCTTGGCCGTACTTGGCTTTTATATAGATAGAGAATTGCATCAGTAGTGAGATATCTTCTGGAGCGGTAGAAGGATCCCACCATCTTTCCAGCGACCTTGGCAACAGACTTGATGTACGTGTTCCATTTCAGATCAGGAGTAAAGGTCAAACCCAGAAGCTTGTCAAAACACGGGGCCTCACCCAGACGAGAGCCATCCATCACAATTGATGCCAGCTGGGGATCAGAGCGTTGATGATGTAAGGATAGGAGTTTGGTTTCAGGGAAACCAGTTACAAGCGCCAGCTTTACAATTTTCTCAAGGCTGCGTCCCCCATATCCAGCCAATCCTGCTAGTCGCCTTATCTCTGCCACGTCCACGTCCACAGACTCCCCAGTCCAGATGACTCTTTTGAGCTTGTTGTAAGCCTCAAACGTGCTCTTGGAAAATGCGGTCTTTAACCGGTTTTCAATGTTCTCAGCAATGGCTGGATCCGTCTCTCCCATTTCTAGATAGACCGCTAGAGCACTTCCTTCCAAATACATTGGTATTAACGTGGCTACATCCTCGATCTTTGCAGCCTTGCCACCAACTTCAGCTTGTTAAGCCACGCAAACACGTCACCTTCTCCAGTAAATGGCCTCACGATATCGCTGCTCAATCTTACTCGGTCTCCCATTTTTGTCACTGTGCCAAAATAGCTTGACGTTAAATTTGAACTCAACCTCAGATCAAAAGTCTCAAACTCAAATCCAACTGTTCTCTTCTCTCTGCACTTTCCACACTGACGGCCAAAATAAAGAAGACGGCTCTTTTATAGAGAGACCCAACCACATCTCATTTGCATACCCCCTCCCCCCTCGCGTCACATCACGTGATTTTCAGTCCATAAATACCAGGAGGCGGCCATTTTTATTTTCTCTTTTTTTTCTTTCCTAACACGAGCCGCACGATACATGAGGTAAGGTTCTTGACTTTTAACGACAAAAACAAAAAACAAAGTGATGAGAGCTGCTGTTAAAGTAGAGAATTAGAAGTGGGTGAAAATGGTGGCCACCTTTTTCTGATGTATAAGAATGAGAATGAAACGCGAAATATTCTGTGTAGCTTAATTGGCATATATTTTCATAACTTACTATATATATATATATATATATATATAATAGGATAACAATAGGATTACAAGAGTATGACATGAAGTCACAAAACATTATATATATATATGTATATATATATATATATATATATATATATATATATATATATATATATATATATATATATATCATAGTGTACCAGGTCCGCCCAAAGTAGCAACTGTCTCAAGCTATCATCGAAACTTGTTGAGGCTTCCAACCGTTACGCTTTTATAACAACCATAAAGGACGTAGGCGAAACAAAACGCCTCATCCCTATGTGTTTTCACACATAGCATTGCATTATTTGTTAGCGATAGTTTGTTATTTCCGCAGCAATATGAGCGAACCAAATTAAAGTGCATTTATACTCACCTCGCGGCATCACAACCAGACCAAAAAAACCGTTATATTAAAGTAAAGTGTTGTGTTGTTTTCTCAAGGTAAATCAAGAAGACTGTGTGTCTATTTTTGATTTTCTACGTATTTTCATAAATCATCTATGAATCTACCCTTTTTACGACATTAAAGACAAAACAAATGTTAGTACGAGGAACAGGAGAGATATATTTATGACTTTTTCGAAAACAAGTTTTCGCCTACATCGCTTTCTGTATTCATCTGCTGTGAAATGGAGTAGGGGTTAAAAACACCGGCTATGGAGTAAGAAATATATTATGTTCATGTATGTCTTCGTTTTTGTATTGATTGCTGAGACTGATCCATTCTTTAAAGATGTAGTGTTTTATGAGAAACCGACATTGAGTACTGCATTATAATCCTTGAGTTAGCGAAAATATACTTAAAAATGATTGGGTCGCTATATCACGCATTTTTGCTGTAGCCAACAAGTGAGTATAAGTATAATGGGGGGTTCACCTCAAATACACAAACGGAATGTTCAAGAAAGATTACCGCTGCAGTCTCTGTCTCTACTCTCGTTGCCTTCTCTCCTGCCTGATCGGGAATAATCTCCCAGCACCGAGAAATGAACATCGTTTTATAGTTTCCATCTTCACGCACACAAGAGATTACGCGAGAACGAACGAAATAAAAATGCTGGCCGCCATGTTTGTTCTTCCTTTTCTTCGCCTGAACTCATTCGCTGAGCACCCACGGTAAGACTTGTCTTTCTTGCTTCTAACCACATCTGAAAAGTTGTATTTGGAATAGTTATGTATTCATTATAAAATAAGATTGAAAAGAGAAAAAAAAGCCAAAAACTAGTGCATAAGTTCAGGAAACAGGCTTAAGAATTTAGGCTAACTACTTGATGAAACAGGTAAGCTTGGTTTTGTTTTGTTTTTTGCTATTGTAGCTGACGCTGTTGGGGATAAATCAAATCCATTTCATCATATGAATACATTTAACATTAATAAAACAACATGTATGAAAATAGAAATGCCAAAATTCTCGGAACTTCGACAAATTCTATCGATTTCAGTTGTCAATTTGAATTTATATGGTGGACGAGAGGCCACGTCACTAAAAGTCACGTGACCTGCCTACGTCATACGTGTAGTCTAAAGTCACTGACTATTATAAAGGATCTTTTTATTTTTATTTTTCAATTCTCAAAGAAATTTATAGGAAATTCATAAAACTGGTCCAAAAGTGACTTTATTTTATTTTCGGAAAGATAAAAAAATATTTTACATTCGGACACGTGCAATTAAAACGGAATTTTTTGGCGGGAAAATACTGTGAAGCTTTATATTTGTCAAAAGTGTATTTAATAACTCATTAGTTTATTTACTTTAATTTTTAAGTTAAAAATGCACCCATTTTAAAATATTTCTTAAATCAAATTTCTTTACAGTCCTTTTTATGATAACGTTGGATCATCGAAGTTAAGCAACGTTGAACCTGGTCAGTACTAAATGGGTGACCATTTGGTACTGACCAGGTGCTGTATGTGCTCTCCACTTATTTCGGCATTGTTTCCAGTCGTCCTGGACTTCTCCTTGTCACTGGACTCAAACAGTGCCGATTCAGGAGAGGGGCGGTTGATGATTGCGCAACCCTTGCCTCACAATTTCACGCACAGCTGCCCCTACAGGGAGTATCCTTTGTCTTTCGAGACTGAACGGATATATCGATGTGTATATTTTCTTATAAGAATATAAAAGCTGAATGTTTGGTATGAAAGCAAAGATAGTGTCGACTATATTCATTTCTTTCTTTTAAATTTATTAAATTCCATCCATACGTTTTGTAATTATTCCTACATAGTTTTTCAGTTTTGGTGCTAGTGCACTTACTGATCCGCGCTATTTTTTAAACCGTATTTCCAAGTTTAATTAAAAATTTATGATATGTTTTTTTTTATTCTTTTGTAAGGTTAAAGTACAGAATAGGTACAAAACACCCTCCCCTCCCCATGTTAAGAATGACTTTTTAAATAATAACGTTATTATTTCAGCACGGATCAATAAGTGCACTAATACCTTAATTTTGTGCATCAACAACAAGTTTTGTAACACTTACAAAATTCGGTTCTTATTCAGAATTTGACTTATAATGCATGTACTCATCACGTATCATATTCCAAAAATCATATAAATTGATCAAGTAGTTTTTTTTTAACTAAGAACATCAAAATTTACGATTTTAAGCGAAACAAAACGTTTTAATTATTTTTTACTAGAAAATAAAACCTAGGTAGTCGAATTGAGTATGCTCCAAGTTTATTATTTCTGACAAGAAGTTTTTTTGTATAATAATATTTTTAAAAATCCAACAGATATTTCTGTTTGATTTAAAAAAATATATTTCTGCAAAGACTACTTTGTATTTAAATGATTTCTTGGATTGTCTTCCGCTTCAACCGTACATAAGTTAACACGCATAATTATTTTTATTTATATTTCAATTTCAGTATAAATCAAATCGCGTTCTTTTCATTTTAAAGCATTTTTTAAGTAAATAATGAACGAATTTTAGTCTTTAAAATTTATGAAACAACGAAATGTTTATTTGCCTTTAACGAATAAGCACGCAACTTTTCCTATTTGAATTCCTGTGTTTAAAATTAATATCGAATAAGTTCCAGTATAAATCGTGTTCTTTATTATTCTATTTTTTTTTTTTTAAAGTTTTCTAATGTTTTTATGTAAAAATCATTCATTCATTACAGTCTGACTGTTCGACAGATCTTGCTGGCTAGGACCTCAGGCATGATGTGAATTTTCAGTGAACATGCCTGAATCTGTATTTACGTCGGTCGTATCTAAACCCGTATGGATCAGTAGAAGTGGCTCTGACTTGTCTCATTTTTTGTCTGGCATGTAGCTTGAAAAGAAAGGAAATGTTGAAATTATATGTTACTAGTTAGGATCGAACCCATAACCCATGAGAAATAGAATAACTGGTTATTACATGTCATTAAACAAATTAACATTAATTAAAAGAAAGTGGACTCAGAATTATCTGTATTCTTATTATGTAAAACGAATTAATTGAGATTATTTAATGTCTGAAACCAGTTGACTTGATAAGCAAAGAAAGCCTAACATGCCAGATGAGGATACGTCTTCAAAATCAGTCCGACAGAAACCGGGAAATTTTGGCGGACTTTTATCGGTCGAATTGTGACATTACCTTTGAGTAGTGCTAAGAGATACATTCTCCTACGCTTTACCTTTCCACTTATAGGACGAGTTAGTTCATGGCTAACTGTAGTGGAGTCGGAAAAGGTGAAAGTATGAACACAACGACTTGGTGAGAATAAGAAGAACTTTTATATCAAGCAAGGGTTAGTGGTACAGAAAAGGTTAGTAAGTCCGTGGGGAGTCGTCTCGGCACGACATCTGGATAGCTCTCATTGAGCGGTCTAGACTTGCTGATTATATGCCTAATGGACAAGTCCATCTTAGCGATTATAAGGGTGTGTCTGTCCCCACAACACTAACTACATTGGGCGTCTTCACCAAAAAAAATGTCAATGGGCTGCTCAGGCAATTTTCTAGGGCCAGAATAAGCTGTCTTATTCTCCTTACATTCCAGTCTCGTGCCACACCTTCGTATGGTAGGAGGGAACTAAATGCAGAGACAAGAGAAGTTGAAGTGAGAGAAAATGGCGCTCATTGTGAGCATCATCATTTTTGACTGCGGTAACAAGTCAATTATAACTTTCATATTAATCCGGAGAAATTGATCTTTAAAAACTCCATTTAAGTCACAGTAGTTTTAAGTAATAGTATCCTGATTGAATTTCAAACCTTTTTTTTTAATCTACTAGGACATTTTTTTCTTCGATAAACAGACTTTAGTTAATTCATTTCAAATTGTGTATAATTGACGCAAGCTTAACTGGTATACATAAATGTAGAATGAAGAATAGAAAATTATAAAAAGGAAACGGAACAAAACAAAAAGAAAACAAAAAAATGGTAGTGTAAAACCGTCCTCTTGTCGATACAACGCATAAAAGTCTTTTTCCCCTTCTTTCCTCAACTTGCAATAAATCCTCGTGTATTCGATATTATCTTTCACCGTTCGTTCTCGTTCTAAGCTGTCTAACAAAAAAACTTCACTCAACCCCATGCGTAAGAATTCACTCCATTTCACAGTTACCAATTGTGTACATTTGCAAATTAATGACATGCATTCACCAATGAGCAACCTACAAAATCATGCTTGCCTTTCCTTTCTACATTTTCTGCTGGCATTTTATAGACTAAGCAAACACGAAGTCGTTTGTGAGAGTAATTTATATTACAAAAATCCATCTTTCAAAGTTCATAGCAAAAACAGATTTTCTGTTGTAAGCTTACACATTCAGATATCCATCGATACATGAAGAGATTAATCAATTGAAAACAATAAAACATCAATATGAGATGATGTAAAGGCAAGTACAGTACTATTGACTTATTGGCAAAAGAGAAAATAAGTTTAGCAACATAAAAAGAGCACATCAGTAGATATGGTGCAATGCACGGTGAGAGCGAATGATCTTTAAGTGAAAACATGTGTAACTGATGATCATAGAATATTAACATTGACTATCATACGATATTAACATTGATTATTATACAATGTTAGCAAAAGCGTACAATATTAGCATTGATTATTATACAACTGGGTATGACATGATAAAACTATCATACAATATTTACACTGACTATCATATCCTATTAACACTATTGTACAACATTAACACTAGATATAATATAATATCAACACTATCATACAATTTTCAGGTTCTTCCGCTAGCTGACATTAATATCCAACGAAGAAGAGAAAAAAACCATCTATAACAATTTGTTGAAAATCGAGAAACAAATTAATTATCTGCAGTGAGTACTTTTCCATGCATACATGAAGACACTAACCAGTTACAATAGAAGAATTATAAAACGTGAGTAATTTAATATCGCACAAAAAGAACGATAAACAGAGACAACGTACATAACTATTTGATTAAGTAATGGGACAAAAAAAAAACGTATTTATACTAGTAGTTGTTAATATCAATCCATGTTATTGGATTAAACGATCTCCTGCGTGTTCTGCGCACATCATTATAGAAAATATTCGTTTATGATTTAGTTTTGCAAATATTTCTTCTTCTGTTGAGAAGGCATAGTTTCTTTCAAATAATCTATGTATCTATAAAAGTGAAAGTGTCTGTCTGTCTGTCTGCCTGTGTACATTTCCCTACACAATAACTCCATCAGCTTTCAGTCTACACTCGAAATTTGATATATAGGGTAGTAAGATCGGTTTTCGGCCAGAATTTTGGCTGTTAAGGGGGTCAAAGTTCAACGATTTGACCTTTGAGAACTCTACCAAACTCCTCCGCCAATTTTGGGTCTAAACACTTGAAATTGTAGATATAGGTTCATTGGACATGGATCTAAATAACTTGATTTGAGCCCCAAAAATAAATGTTAAGGGGTCGTAATAGGGGTAAAAGTTAAAAAAAAATTGGACCTCTGCGGTTTCTATCAAATTACTAAAGACAATTTCTGGTCTAAACATTTGAAATTTTACATAAATGGTATTCAGGGATAGGGTAAGCTTTTTACTCGGTTGGGGTCGAAAATTTGAGGTACCAATACATAACTGTATGTATGTATGTTTGCATGTCTGCCTAAAACTTTCGACAGAGGTGACAGATTTCCACAAGATTCATATCGTTTTGAAGCTCCATCCTTCAGACGACAAATACCGAAAAATTGGCTAAAAACATTAATTTCTTCACCCTCAACAGGGCACTTTTCTACAGGAAGGGGTCGCTTTTTTCACCGATATTTTCGAAATTCATCCCCCCCCTTTTCGATCATCTAACCTTAATTTAAACCTACGTCTATTTCGGTTTGGCGGTGGGCGCAATAGCAAATATGTCAGGTTTTCACGTTCTTTTCATCCTTCGCGGTCCGGGTGCGAACCTGCCTTCCTACTACAACATTTTTTTTTGGCTCAACATACACCTCCAAACACCCGGGCAACGCCGGGCTGAAATGCTAGTATAAAATAAAACCGAATAAACAAAACTGATTATATATATATTATATATATTATATATATATATATATATATATACTTTCAACAGAGGCAACAGATTTTCACAAGATTAGTACCGTTTTGAAGCTCCATCCTTCAGACGACAAATACCGAAAAATTGGCTAAAAACATTAATTTCTTCACCCTCAACAGGGCACTTTTCTACAGGGAGGGGTTGTTTTCTTTTTGCCGATATTTTCGAAAGTCATCCCCTCTTTTCGATTGTCTAGTCTTAATTTAAACCTACGTCACTTCCGGTTTGGCAGTAGTCGTAACAGCAAAGACGTCAGGTTTTTTCCCGTTCTTTTCCTCCTTCACGGTGGGGGTTCGAGCTTGCCTTCCTACTACCACTTTTTTTTTTTTTGCTCAACACACACCTCCAAACACCCGGGCAACGTCGGACACGCATGCTAGTTATTAATATAGGTAGAAGAATCAGCGCATATCCTTATATTATTATTTCTCTTTACATACACAGTAGACACTTTCCAGGGTGTGTAGTGCATTTTTTTCTATTACATCCTGCTTTGCTAGTTATTTTCACTTTTTATCAATGACTTATGCTGACGCCTGGTCTTTTACGCCAGGAAACTGATATTTCATTTTCTTTCAACTTGAACTTTGCATTAACTTTAGAACAAAATCCAAGTCTTTCCGCCATTATTTCTGGAGACCTTTCTTTTAAATCTTTTTTAGTTTTTCTGAATATGTAGCACCATCTATTTGATTGCATAAATTATGTATTAGAATGTTAAATCAGTTGAATCCTTTCATCCCATTAATTCTCAATAAATTCTGTAAATTTCGTATGACAAAAATTTTAATTATTTTTCTTTTCCACTGGAGGAAATATTTTAGCAACTTTCACCCATAAATGTTAATCTGTTACTAGCAACACTTTTTGCAATGTTTGTTTAGTTGATTAGGGCTGGACATTTTTATTTTTGTCTCAGCATTAAATATTGTTAAGTTCGACACAGTGTCTACGTAAAATGTTATTTTTCTTCGTCCTCCTCCTCCTCCTCCTCCTCCTCCTCCTCCTCCTCCTCCTCCTCACAGTTATAATTTTGCTTTGTGCCTACAGTGAGGGAATGTATGTGTGTAAGTCACATTTTGTTTTGTTTTCAAATGAACAGCTTTGATATAAATGTAATTCTCTACAGCTCTAATACACATTAATTTTAAAATAAGTTTTTTTTACATCGTGCCTGGTTTTTTATCGTGCGGATATTTGCTATATATCATATTCTTCGAATTTTGCGTTGTCCACTCCCAAGTTTAAAATCCTCTGGCATTTTTCTATTAAATGTCGGAGAGTAATGTTTTGATTCTGTTAGTAACCTCATTTATTTTTTCTGATGCGAAGATTAAGCCTTGTAGTATCACGTATTAGACATTTAAACCTGTCGGACATTATCTCGTTTAACCGTAACTTTTCATAGCATCTATTCAGTGAACTGGCATACGTTGTGCAATCCTCCGAATATTTTTCTTCGGGTTTATGCATTGTCATCGAGTATTAAATAGTCAGTTTTGCTCCGTTGATATCTGTGTTGTTTCTTGGAAAATCACGTAACTGGGGTGGCTTGGCAAGATAAAGTTGCATATTTTTCACGTTCTACTAGCCTGAGTGTTTAGGGAATGTTGATGTATTATTAATAATCAGTGATCAGTATAAATGCCACCACTGTTAAGATTGTGCTTGGTAGGTTATGGTCTTAGATGATAACTGATAGGTGTATTACCAGGTGGGTGCAAAGTTTTTGCCGATTTAAAATTTCATCTTGAAAATGAAAAACTATGTTGTTTTTAGTCTTTATTCATAACAATAACGATTTTTGATCTCTATAATTTGGTTTTGTCCGTCATCGTGCTTATAAATGCCTCGTTTGTAAAATTATTTAAGTTTTGATGTGAAATATGTATCTAACTCATGTTTTATCTTATCTCATGATATTAACCTAAGGTTATCTATATGATTTTGTAATCCTCGAAATAAATGATAATCCGAGGGATCTAGATCAACAGAATATGTGGAATGGGACAAGATTTCTTAACAAAATTCTCCTAGAGGATCTTTGGTCAGTAGTACTGTGTGAGGACGAGCATTATCATGATGGAAGATGGCTTCCTTTCTGTTGACTAAAGGCAGTTATTTTTGAGTCAGCATGGATGAGAATATTTTTTTTTTTTTTTTTTATTACATTTTCACCCCAAACAAGGCAAATTGCCACTTTGGTGTAGGGGGCTACTATCAGGGGCAACAACTACTGGGGTACTATGTAGGGATTTGGGCAGCAAGGTGTCGGTTCACGTTACACTTGAACTTCTGCACGTCAGTACTGTTGGGGAAGCAGGGACCTGGAATGGAATTCCAGAGTCTTGCGGTTCTGGGGAAGAAACTATCGGAGTAAAAAGATCTTTTACATCTAGGGACCTCTACAGTGTGGGGGTGGGATCTAGTAGCCTGTCGGGTTTGTCGAGGGTGCTCGCGTCGTGGGGGCACAAGTGATTGCAGTTCATCAGAGCATTCACCACCAAAATACTTGTAGAACAGGCAGAGGGATGCAACATTTCGTCGATGGGACAGAGGCTGAAGCTTAGATGCCAGTTCAGGGCCTATCAGATTTGCGACTCTCTTTTGAATTGCATGAAAATATGAATGATGATTTAATAATCTGAAATAAAAAGTTATGTATTAATCATATGATATGTTTCAATAATATGCATAAAATGAATTACAATGGTTTGAAGTCACCTTTCTATAAAGCGACAAAACCTCTTGCACCGACCTGATAAATTACCAATAATACAAAAACAAATACTTATGAAATAACATAAAAGATATTGGGAATGGTTTAATAGAATGTGTGACTAAACTTACAGAAGTGTGCTGATGAAGATAATGTCGATTCTGATTTGAGTGTTAAGCAGTTCTCCATTGCGTGTTTTATACTCTCACCCAATTGCAAAGGAAAATAATTAATTCGGTTTCATGAATTGTTGCGCTTTACAAGCGGTTGAAAACAAGAACATTGTTTAATACTGAAAATACGTAAACAATTTAGTGCAATTCCAGTATGGTTTCACCAGAGATGATGAGAATTATAATAAAATGTTTTCGACCATTTGCTGTAGGTATCTACGAAAATAAAAGTAATTATTCATTGATGGACCTTGCAAAGGCAATTTTAGTAATGCAATTTGAAATCTGGAAACTGCCATGAAGAGAGTGAATATTTCCTATGTAATTGTTGTGTCTGCACAAATAATTAACAAGAACACGAAAGTAAAGGTATAACAATAATATATTAAGCAGAAAAATGATATACATATTTACATGTCTTCAGATATACTTCAGTTGGAGATATTCCGGCAGGTGGCGTGTTGCATGTCTTACTTGAGACAACATAGGCGTCTTACCTATTTGGCGGTCGTTGTAGAACTCTCCCGGTATTGGTGATTGATACCTTTATATATCTCACTTACCCACCTATGTTAATTAGTGGGCGTCTCCACAACAGTATCATAGCTGCTAGCTGTAATGTTGAAAATTATGAGCAAAATACTCTAGCCGTTGTATGACTAATAAACATATCGAGGTATGAGGCCTTTATTTGGCTAACGAACTGATGTAAAAAATAAAATTGTTTAATGAGCGCATTTTCAAAATTAATGAAATAATTACATACTAGCGGGACTTGTGGACGTTCCACAGCGACATCTTTCAGTATATTGCTGCTGGGCATGCTGTGGACATTTAGCGTCAATGGAGACCCGTGATATTATTATAGCCCTTTTTTTAAACCTGTAAAAGTATTTATCTATGTAATCTAGTTAATGTAGTGTCAGAATATATCTGGTTATTACGGTTTATCTCCATTATCTTTATAGGCGCCTGTGACATTATTCTATTGTATGAACGCCCGGCGCGAATGGAAACCCTACGATAGCATCATGCCATTTTTAGACAGAAAAGGTACTATCCTTGAATCCTAGCCAGAAGACCAGGTAAGTATATTTTAGCTTTATGTACGGCTCAAAATCAACATACTTTTTTTTCTTGTGTATTTTTCTTTTTTCTAACATTGCGTCTTCGGTGATCGGGAGATCCTGTTTATTGAGGATGGAACATAAAATTAGTGTATCTGTATACTAATAATTTAATATTCGCAGTATGTTATCACCTTCTATCCCCTTTTTAATAAAAAGGGTCTTCCGGTCGAATAATTTATCTGGAAACCGTGACACACATACGTACTGACGTACGTACGTTAAAGGTACTACGGTATTAATATATAGATTCTCCAAACATTTTAAAACCGTCTATTTCGAGCAATGAATCTCAACATTGGTAGAATGTGTGAATTTGAGGAGAGAGGTATATACGATTAGACACCTTGCGCGATGTTACTAAGCACTCTTCTGACGTAAATGGTCCCTAGCTGAAGTGACGATAGCACTCTCATACTCATTTTTCCCCTCTTTTATTGTATTCAGTGTAATGAAGGATAAATATATTATCCAATGTTATTATTGTCCAAGTTAGGATGAATAAATCCGATAGGATTTGAACCTTGTTTTGCCGATATGCATATTCTCTCTCTCTCTCTCTCTCTCTCTCTCTCTCCTTCTCTCTCTATATATGCATATGTATATTTGTGAATAGAGATGTAGTGGATAGGTATTGAGTCTCTACGATTCCAAGTGAGCATTGTCTGAAGATAGCGGTTTCAATCCTGCCCAAAGCAGGTCAGAGGATTAGTCGGCCAAAACGCGGTGAGACGTCAACAACTATGGGAGTAAGTAATTACTGAGGATACAGCTAAGAGATTTAGCATTTCTATCCCGCTACCGTTAACCACCTGACGAAGGCCAAATGATTACCTGGCCGAAACGTCGTAAAACAATAATTATGGATATAAGGATAACAGTCCGCAAACAACTAAATAAAGATGGACGTGTATTTTGACCATAAATTATCGCCAATCCTATTGCCTCTCCAATCAATGTGAAAGATACTATTTTAATATTTACGTTGTTATTTCAATGTCAGTTAGTAAAGTGCAAGGTGAAAGTTTGAAAATTGTTGGACTAGCAATATACTAAATGTTAAATGTAGAAGTGGTTTGTCATGCACAGCGGGGTTAATAGGTATAGCGGGGCTTAATTTGAACTCAACTTTGGTGCATATGATCGTAAATATATGATTGATTGCTATAATAATGCTATATATAAAAGATGTAAACTTGGGGTTGTGCAGAAATTTTATTTTTCATCTTCTGTCTTTCTTTCTCTCTCCCTCCCCTTCTTTACCCCCCTTTCTTGGTGTATCTTGTGCTGCTACTGCTTGTTAAATTACGTGTTGAATGCGTGCCTTTCGATTGATAAAAGGTGATGTGTGCGCTATTTTGTGGAAAGTTTTGAATACGAGGAAGAAGTCGGCTCGCTATCCCGCGTTATGAGAAAAGACGTTAAAAATCGCTAGTTTAAACAAGAGAAACCAGTGGTTTGGTTTCTTTTTATTCAATCGGGATTCGTCAAAGAAGACCACACAGGATTAGTCAGAAAAGACTGTTTAAAAATCAGTTGTAAACGAAATTACAACGACTCTTCATCGAGGAAGAAAGTGTTATTTTAAGGCCTAGAATTGGTCTTGTAAAAAAAGAATACTAAGTCTAGTGAGGCGTTAGAACTCACGTCAAAAGGAACCAATAAATCTTCTATAGAAATACATTACACTACAGAAGATTTGGATTATTTTCTTGAATTACAGAACCAAAAGGATTGAAATTTTCTCGAATGAGAACATTTAAGTTAATGGCGCAAGGGAGGTAATTTACATACATCCTCTTTTAAAAAGATTAAGTGTTGACGTGTTTTATTTAAGTTCTTTGACACGCAGTAAGTCCTGACTACACCTATATTCTTACCCCTACTATTCCTTACAATATTGTTAATGGAGTTCTTTGAGAACTGCCAGAGGGACTAATTTGGCAGACACTATTATTGGTGAACATAAAACTGATTATATATTTCTGTCCCTATTTACCTTTCCATTTATTAAAAAAAAAATGTTTATCGTAGTATTCTTCGTTTTTTTTCTTCTTGTTGTGCAATGGGATAACCTTCATTGGACGTCATGATAAAATTCCCGTTAGTTGTGAGTTGATGTCCGGTGGGAGTTGATGTTAGCTTAGATCCGCGATTATTAGATTATTCAAAAAGCATACGAAAGCATTGTTTAAAAATACATCTAATCTATTTTAATAATAGTTTCAAGCTGTTAAAAAGACATATATAAAGATGGTAAAAAAACGTATTCCAACACGAGTTAAAAGCTGATGTAAACGGCCAACGAATCAGCGGACGAATGTTCTAGAATGAGAAAAAAGAGAAAAAAATAACATTAGAAACAGGATAACCATTTAAGAATAAATGTTTAAGGGTGCACTAAATGTATGTATAAATACACACACAAAAAAGGACTTTAGTTTTTATTTGAATAATATTGAATATAACAATTTTTTAAAAATAAAATTAAGTTGTTGGTGATAACCATTATATAAACAATGTGTTCATTTTTTTTCTTGAAAATAACCAAAGTTGCATGAATCTTACTTTTCTACATCTTCATCGATTGATAATCGGTTAAGAGGAAACAATTTTCCGAAAAGACATTAAATAGAGCGTAAATTAATATATATATATATATATATATATATATATATATATATATATATATATATATATATATAAGAAAGGTCACCAACATTTGTTATGTATTTTTTAACATTATTTTATTATTCCGTGTTTTGATTTTTCATATAAAAAGGTATCATATTTAGATCATTGTAATAATGTTTTGAAATCATTGAAATAGTTTTTTACGCGTTTCAGACGTTCTGTGTAGCGTCCTCTTAATCACTTATAGAATTAACATTTCATTTTGGGATGGTGATTTAGCTGAGAGTGTTAATCTACACTTATTATTATTATTATTATTATTATTATTATTATTATTATTATTATTATTTGCATCTCGATTTTGTTTTTACAATCAATTTAATAACCCACCAATTTTTTATAATTAAAATAAAATTTTCACTTCATTCAGAAGATAGTGAATAGTTAACAAAACCCACACCCTCTCCATGTTAAAAATGGTTTTCTAAATAGTAACATTATTATTCAGAAATTCGTGCATAAAAATAGGAGGGGTGTTGTTAAATATTTTGTTCTTACATCGTTTTCTTATTTTGCCTTCCAATCGTCGATTATTTTCAACTGTTTATGAAAACTTTCGAGTAGCATGTAGCATGTTGTACACTAACGACAAAGTGATACAATCTGATCTGGCTTTGTTTTAAATCAAAATAAATCCTTTGTTGTCTTACAATTTTCAAAACAAGGAAAACATTTCAGAAAAAAACATATATGCGGAAATTAGCGGGGCTTATGTAATAATTTAAAAATTTACAAAAACCAACAAATCTCTAATGAAATATGTATAAATTTTAAAAGAATCAGAATCAGAATCGGGAATCATATCGGAATCGAAAATTTAAAATGGAATCGTGAATTATATCGGAATTGAGAAAAATTTTGGAATAGTCCCATCACTAATATATATATATATATATATATATATATATATATATATATATATATATACACACACACACACACACACACACACACACACACACACACACACACACATATATATATATATATATATATATATATATATATATATTAGCAGGCTGCCCGGTTTCTCCCTGCTTCTCATCTATCTGTGCTTCTGCCATTGTTAATCCTAATCATTACTTCAATCAGTATCGCCGAGATGATTCAGAGGCTTCTAGACAATTTAAAAGCTAGCAATGCCTGCAAGGAAGCAATTCCTGAAGCTAAGTCTGGCTACTCTCAAAGGAGCCGTGACTATCTCATCTCAAAGGGTTGTCTCTCATGATTTTAATAGTGACAAGTATGATCCCCCTCCTTTATTTAATAATCTTCAGTTTATTGTATCGTCTATAAAGCTGTTTGTTTGTCTTTTTGCTGACAATTCCTCTACCAATGATTCTGGTGTTGTTCTTCCTGATGTTCCTTTGAAAACTATTATGTCTCTTGATCCTATAATTATCATTTCAAAGATGGTTCTGAGAGTTCTTTCTGATCCGACCACTCTAAGGTTTCTGCTTCTGATTTAATTTCTGTTATTGTTCTCAAGCGATCCCGAACTTTCTTCTATTCTCTCAAAATTATTAAATCTTTGTTTAATGTTTTTGACTCCTGATGGGGGGTATGAGACCAATGATTTCGAGAATCGTTTTATAACCACAAGTCATGGTGAGCAACCAATGAAAAGCTTCTAAAGCTACTATAAAAAAAGTATCGAATTTTCGATTCAATCAGTTCGCCGCCATCTTTGTTACTGGCAATTACACTCAGGATCTGATCTGAACTACACTGCTTCTTCACCGCCATCTCTGTTCAACATAATGTCTCAACACTTAACAATCTTTGTTTAATGGCCTACCTTTCTCTCTTAATTCACTCTTTTTTTCTTCTTTTGTAACTCTCTCTTTTTTCTTTTAATTTAAGTCAATACGCCTACTAGTAAATTCATCTCAGCGTACATGCCACACGTCTCTGTCTCCCTTCTTATTCACACACGCAACCGACTACAACACTGTTGCAATCATACTCCCACTCTACTCTCTCTCTTTCTTTTGCTAATCAAGAGAGACAAACTCAAATCGTTACTGAAAACAAGGAAAACTAAAAAAGAAAAAAGAAAGAAAAATCTGTAATTCACCTACCGCGTGTTGAATCTCAAAGCGTATAGGGCGTCTTCCCATTAGTTCTCTTCACTTCTTCGAGAAACCAAAGAAAGTATTCTATATTGGTTTTCTCTTTTATTGTCTCTTTTCACTGTCTTTTTGTCCGTTCGCGTTCCCTTCGTTGTTTTTTTTTTGTTCGAGTCTTTCTTTTACGCTCTTTCTATTTTATCGTTTTCACTTCTTCCTTTGTTTTGTATTTTTACAATCAGTTCACTATATATCTTTTTTTTTTTTGTGCCGTAGGTTTATATTTTTCTTAGTTTTGAGTCTTTCCGTCTCTCTCTATAATATATTTATTTGTTTTGTTCAGTTGTGTTTGTTTCTGTGTTTTTCGTTTCTTTGCTTTTTTTTCTTTTTAAGTACTTCGTTGCACCGTGGTATATTGTTCTCTTTTTGTTTGTTCGTTCTCATTTTCGAGTTTTTATCGATTCTTCAGGGTCTATTATCCTGGTCACGGCATCAAATTTAAAGCCTTCCTTACACCGGTCACTAGATGTGACCCTTGACCATGTCGAAGCTGCATTAGTCGTGATCGTCCTTCTCCTTCGAGTTCTTTACAAGATTCTTCCACGTTGCAGGCCTCGTTGTCGGTTCAAGATGCCGGCGTTCACTGAAAATTAATTAGCTTCTCATGCAGGCCAAAAAGAAAACAAACGCAGAGGTTTCTAATCTACTAAAAGTTAATTCACGAAATTTACAGGTGTCTTACATATGTACAATTGTTCAGTTCGATCTCGTTACATCAGAAAACAGTCCAGAATTTTTATCTTCGTTCTCTACGGTGGCGACGATGGACGAAAGGGGTGGTTGGCGCCTTTCTGGGTTTTGTTCTCTCTCGAGATTCGGCTCCAATCTGCTCCTTTTTGGTCCAGGCATTTGCTAAGGGTTGGTTCGGGTAAACCGCTAGACCAATCATCGATAAATACGTTATTCCGGAGAAGTCCCGATGCCTTGCGCGGTCTGAAAACCTGTGATCACAGCTACATCTCATTCACAAGCTCACAGGTGTTTAATCCCGTCTAACCTTACACTCAAAAGCCAGACGTCCTTGAGTTGGGTTTCGCCAGACCAAGAACGAAATTATATTTCGTTCTTGCTTTAAAAATGACATCTCTTGTCATTTTTCTCAAACAATAAAATTATATGTCTGTTTTACAAAAACAATAAATTTATCCTTTCAGCTAGGTTACCCGCTGCTGCCTGAGCATCCAATAATGCTTAACAGACAATATCAGCATAATTACCCGGCCTGACTCGGTGTTTAGGGGGGTTTAATCTCCTCCATTGGGGAGATCTATCGCTCTCTGAGTCGGTCACGCCATACTGTATCAATAATCGTTCAGAGAATATTGTTCAGAAAATTAATATTTATGCTGATGATATTATTCTCTATTTTGGTATTGCTTCTCGCCCATCTCCCACGGATCACTTAAAATATGCAACTAATCTAGAAGTTAACTTGGGTTGAGTTTTCGATTGGGATACGAAATGGCTTATCTCATTTAATCAAGACTTTGCTTGTGTCTTTTAATCGTGGGCATGTAACTTTTCTTCTTAGGAATCTCTCGTATGGCACTGCTCTTGAGGAAAAATCTATTCTGCAATTTCTGGGTCTTTATTTCTCGTCAAATCTTTCTTGGAGTACATATGCATTAGATGCATTGCTCTTTCTACTTCTAGCAAAATAGGTTTTCTATATTGTTGTCATATTTGGTAAATCTGTGTCCCATTTGAGAGTTCTTGATAAGGTGGTGATACTATATGCAATTTAAATTGACCCCACTCTATCTTCTCCTCTGCATACCTCTCTCTCACAGACGTGATGTTGCCGATCACATTCTTTTCTATAAATACTATTGCGGCATGTGTTCTTTAAAATTGTCTGATTGATTCCCTAATTCTTTTGTTCCGACTCGTTTGAATCATTGGTCAAATGGTCTTCACCAATTCACTGTTTTGATACCTCACTATAACACAACTTCCTAATCCAGTAGCTTCTTTCCCAGAACCGCAATTAATTGAGCTACTTAAAGCTATTAATATCTAATTTTGCACCTGTGCAAAAGTTAGAGCGGAAGTAACAGATTTATTTGATTTATTCCTGCAAAGGTTAATTGTGTGTTTTGTTAAATTTTGAATCTGTAGCATTTATTTTGACTTGCTAAAAGCAAAATTGAAACTGTTCCACAGGTTCAAATTCCCTATATATCAAGTTTCAAGTCCGGAGATTCAAAATTCAGAGAGGAGTTTGGTAGATATATTCCGCACACAGAGAGAGACAAGGTCACTTTTATATATATACTAGCTGTTTGATCGGCGTTTCTCAGTAGTAAAATACGCATAAATATTATATTTTAATTTATGTGGATTTCTTTATTATTATAAAACCAATTCTGTTTGCTTATTATCCAATATATACTAATGATTTGTCTTAAAGTTAATATAAACTCAAACATAAATTAGTTAATTTCCTCGACGATTTTAAAAGTGATAAAAAATATGTCTTAGGTACCATCCGCTAGAAGCGAAACGAGAACGTTTATCACTCGTTTTAATAATTTTTGATTCGAAAAAGTGGACTTTTAATATCAATGTAAGATTAATTGTTTTCATTTCTTTGAAAATAATTTTTTGGATTCTATCACATTTAGGGCTATCAGTATTTTTTACGACTAAGAGACCATCATCCCTATAAAGGTCGATAATATCTTCTTTTATATCTCTAGTAAGGCTATATAGCATATACATATAAGCCAACAAAATCCGTCATTACAAGAGCCCATAGAAACATCAAAGAGTATAACCTGTTTCTTTTTTAATACATTGTTCATCTCTGTTAATTAGCACAGCATTTTTACACTTACAGGTAATTTCTATTTCGTCATTAGAAATGTCAGATGCAAAATCTATTTTATTTTCTGTACTAGAAAACCAGCTAAGCGACTACAGTAGAGTGAATTTATATGTATTTTATTATCTATGAAGTAACTTTTTCGAAAATACTTTTGTTCATCTTTTTGTTGATTTAGTAGGGTCAATAAGTCTAGTGGCGGGTTTATTTAGGAAATCTGTCTTGTGGTCTTTAAGAAGAACATAAGCTTCCTTGCTTTTGACTTTGTTAACTCTAGTACTAATGTCTAGTTTAATTTATTCTTTCTTAGTTGATATCTCTTTACTGCACTACTTTACATCAATCAGAGAGATTAAAAAAAACTTTACTTTCACCACTTTTATATGACAACATTTATAGCTAGCCATACCTAATTAATACTTATGGTTCTAGTTTCATGTTCATAGGAATTTCATGTTCACTCTGATGTAAATTCGTTGTTTTTGTTGCACTTCCATGTGTTCCGTACATTAATTTATGTGTAAGCTTATTTTTATTTTTGTATGGTTTTTATTTTCGTTTTGGGTGTATATATGTACGCGTTCCTGTTGTTTTCTATAGGTTTTTATTTAATACTTACACTATTATGTTTACCTTATTCCTGTTCCTCCAACATATTGGCTGTAAAATTGCAATATATTTTTACCTGTTTTTAATTACCATATAATTATCAAGTACTTAAAAATTTCCCCTGACTTTATTTTTAATGTTTTAGTTAAATGTAAAACTTTATAATGTTTAATTTTTTAATTATTTAACCCTAATCTTTAATTTAATTTTTAATCCTTACCATGTATATTTAAAATTACTAGTTACAATACTATGCTAATTATATAGGTTTTAAACATATAATAGCTCACATACTTGACTTTCTAGTTTTTTATTTTATTAAGTGATAATTTTAATTTTTAATCTCAAATTGTAAATCATTGTATTATATCTTTAATTTGTAATATTCGATAATAAGAAAATTTAAATATTAATGTAAATGTTTCTGCAGCAGTTCAACCAGAAATAGGATAATATAAATATACTAATAATCAACAATATTGTCTTATATTTATATTTATTTTCTTCTTTTCTCTTTTCTCTTTTATTTTTCCTCCTCTTTTTTCCAAAAATTTAAAGCCGTTTATTTTGACATTAAATTTATTTTATTTCTAAAATCACATGATTTTTTATCAAGCAAAAATCCATGTGAAATTGTCTCAAATTTTTATTGAGAATTTGGCGTTTATAAAAGCAACATCGTCTGAGAATGTCTCTAATGATTTATAACTTTTTGACTGAAACATATTCATAACTGTGAAACGATGTCTACATGTTTATTTTAAAACATCTTTAAAGAGGATATCTTGCTCTACTTTGGTATTGAGTACTTTAAAAAGAATGGAATCTGAATCGGTTCTTGAATCGTAAACAGAATCGTAATTGTATTGGAATTGAGGAAATTTTGGAATCGTCTCATCATGAATATGTGTATATATATGTGTGTGTGTGTGTGTGTGTGTGTGTGTGAATGGGGGGAGGGTTACTGAAATAAATGGAGAATGCATGACTTACCTTTCTCCCATTGAGTTCCTTCGGTTTTATTAGAATATATGATGTACGGATAAGAGGGGCGTTTTTCCCACGAACAGATATATTTCGGTCCGACGACAGCGATCCAGCCTATATCAATTGCACAACCACCGTGGCTTTTGGCGGCGTAAAATGGTCTTATAGACCACCTGGAAATAACAGTCTTGGAGTCATTGCTAAGTGGTTATCAGGTTTATCAGTACATAAAATGTCAATATTAGCTCTCCACTTTGTAAGATTCCTCCCACCCAATGTATCCTCAGAATTTTAAGTAATTAGAATTTGCTATACATGAATAATAATATCAACGATCAACTATGAATCTCTACGCCTTTTTTCATTCATATATTTAACATGTAAACCTAGATGGTGATATTAGGACATCTAGAGTAAAGGAAATTATTTCTTACCAGCATGGGTTCCCTGCGTTGTCCGGGTGTTTGGAGGTGTGTTGAGCAAAAAAAAAAAAAAAAGTGGTAGTAGGAAGGCAGGCCCAAACCCGTACCGTGAAGGAGAAAAAGAACGGGGGAAAACGTGACGTCTTTGCTGTTACGACCACCGTCAAACCAGAAGTGACGTAGGTTTAAATTAAGGCTAGATAATCGAAAAGATGGGATGACTTTCGAAAATATCGGCGAAAAAAGCGCCCCCCTACCTACAAATAAGTGCCCAGTTTAGGGTGAAGAAATTAATGTTTTAGCCAATTTTTCGGCATTTGTCGTTTGTAGGGTCTAGCTTCAAAACGATACTGATCTAGTGAAAATCCGTCGCCTCTGTCGAACGTTTTAGGCAGTCATGCAAACATTTATATATTTGTAGTTCAAATTTTCGACCCAAACCAATTAAAAAGCTTGCCCTATCTCTGAATACCCTTTATGTAAAATTTAAAATATTTAGACCAGAAATTGTCTGAGTAATTTTGTAGAAATCGCAGTTGTCATTTTTTTTTAGAACTTTGACCCCTATTATGATCCTTTAATATTATTGTTTTGGGCTCAAATCAAGTTATTAAGTTAGATCAATGTTCAAGAAACCTATATCTAAAATTTCAATTGTTTAGACCCAAAATTGGCGGAGGAGTTTGGTAGAGTTCTCAAAGGTCAAATCGTTGAACTTTAACACCTTAAAACTTAAATTTCTGGCCGAAAACGGATTACAAAGATTTTCCCAAATCTCAATACCCCGTATATAAAATTTCGAGTCTGTAGACTGAAAATTGATAGAGTTACTGCATAGGGAAATGTACACAGACAGACAGACACATTCACATTTATAGATATGCTAGCATTTTAGCCAGGCATTGCCACGTGTTTGGAGGTGTATGTTGAGCAAAAAAGTTGTAGTAGGAAGGCAGGCTCGAACCCGTAACGTGAAGGAGGAAAAGAACGGAAAAAAACCTGACGTCTTTGCTGTTACGACCACCGCCAAGCTGGAAGTGACTTATGTTTTTATTAAGGCTAGACAACCGAAAAGAGGGGATCACTTTCAAAAATATCGGTGGAAAAAGCGATCCCTCACTGTAGAAAAGTGCCCCGTTAAGGTAAAGAAATTAATGTTTTAGACAATTTTTCGATATTTGTCGTCTGAAAGGTCGAACTTCAAAATGATAGTAATCTGTTGAAAATTCGTCACCTCTGTCGAAAGTTTTAGGCAGACATGCAAACAAACATACATACATACATTTATATATTGGTAACTAAAATTTTTCGACCCAAACCGATTAAAAAGCTTGCCCTATCTCTGAATACCCTTTATGTAAAATTTAAAATGTTTAGACCAGAAATTATTTGAGTAATTTGGTAGACGCCGCAGAGGTCAATTTTTAAAAAAATTTGACCCCTATTATGACCCCTTAATATTTATTGTTTTGGGCTCAAATCAAGTTATTAAGTTAGATCCATTTCCATGAAACCTGTATCTAAAATCTCAAGTGTTTAGATCCAAAATTGGCGGAGGAGTTTGGTAGAGTTCTCAAATGGTAAATCGTTGAATTTTGACCCCTTTACCAGCCAAATTTCTGGCCGAAAACGGATTACAAAGATTTTCCCATATCTCGGTACCCTGCATATCAAATTTCGAGTCTGTAGACTGAAAATTGAGTTATTGCGTAGGAAACTGTACACACAGACACACAGATACACACACAGACACGTTCATATATAGATAGAGAGATAGATAGATTAAACAAAAATATATACGTATACATAAACATATATGGAAACAATTTTGTGTTTTCTGTAAACTTTTTACGCAAATATTATGTAAGTATAAATAATGTAGAATATCTGCATGAATATAATTACACGTAATAGTTAACTAAAGATGATCATCACATAAGAAAACCGAAAAAAACTAATAGGGAATTAATTAAAATGAATGTTTAAAAGAATATGCAAATTAGCTAGATCTTTTGCTAGTGAATGCAATTCCAGAACCCATATATAAGAAAATTGTATTTTCTTTTTAAATAAATAGAAAAGAGGGGTTTAATATGAATATCAATACACACAAAAGAAAAACGAATTTATAGGAATATAGATAGATAGATAGATAGATAGATTCTACAAAGTCGTGATATTTTCGTATTAAAATTTTACCGATTAATAAGTAAGCTTTGCAGTTTAAAGTAAAAATAACTTTCGTAGGTTTGATCTGCAAAAGAGGGAGATTTGAGCGATGGAAACTTCAGTTAATCTCAGATTATTCCGTGGATTTGATTCATGCAACATTTGTGGGATGCTGAAAAAGAGTACAACTTACTTTCAAGGGTGTGGGTTATACCTAAATGTTGAGTTTTTCTCGCTCTGATATCAAAAGCCTACTTTTACTATTTAAAAAATATTCAAACGAACTTTTTAATATACTCAGTAATGGATATGTGAGGGACTTCATGAAGGTTTACTAATATTCATATTCTTTGAAAAAATGAGTATTCATTAATTAAGTATACATTTTTATAGTTTTCTTATTAGATGATTGGTTTCATTTAACTATTACACTTAATTCTTTTTATGTATAGTTTCTACATTGAGCATAATTGAAGAGAATTTAGGATGAAAACATTCTTATATATTTATGTCTATATATATATATATATATATATATATATATATATATATATGAGTTGCCTTAAATAAATTTCAAGACCTTTTTCGTATGGGCACTTTTATTGATAGTTCACACATGAAACTCTAGTCCCCTTCGAAGTAATCTCCTCCAGCTATAATGACCTTGTGGTACCATTCCAACAACTTCTAGAAAGCCCTATGTTAGAATCTCAATGACTCTCATCACAGCCTCTTTCATCTCCTCAATTGTATCATAACAACAGCCCTAAGATTTGCCTTGAGTTTAATCAAGTCACAGGGTGCAAGGTCTGGACTATATAGAGGGCGAGGAACTGTCTTGATACCCGTCTTGGTCAAATAGTCTGTGAAAAGGATGGAGTTGTGGACTTGTTCATTGTCCTGGTGGAAATGTTACTGTACCGATTTGAAGAGTGCTGGCCTCTTCTGATGAAATCTCCTTCTGAACTCTCTTAAAACCTCGATATAGTATTCCTTGTTGACTGTCTGTCCAGTGAGATACCAATGCATGTAGATCATGCCCGTGCTATTAAAAAAGGGGGATCATCATAAGTTTCTGGGTGGATTTGCTCTGTCTAGCCTTCTTGGGTCTGGGAGAGCCGGCATGCTTCCCCTGGGAACTCTGTCTCTTGGTCTCTGGAACATAGCAGTGGATGCAGCTTCCATCGCACATCATAAGAGCATCAAGAACTGCGGGATCTGAATTGATCAGCTCGACCAACTCCCTGTTAACACAACAACATATTTCTTTCTGATGTTCCCTGAGCATCATTAGGAAGAAACTCTGCGCAAATCTTCTGCATCTTCAGTTCCTCACAAATAATTGTGTGCACAGTTCCCACACTAGCATCAAACTGTGCATGTATTGACTCTATAGACACACGACGGTACTTATCTATGAAATTCTTTATTTGGCCAATCAACTCTAGTGTTCTGACTTCCTTACTTATCTCACACCTCTCGTCATCCCTCACAGACTCTTTACCTTCCTTGAATTTCTTATGTTACTCAACTAATGCTCGATTCATGCATAAAGAATAAAAAAGAAAAGGAAAACGAAAAAGAAGAAGAAAAAGAAAAGAAAAGCCGATCTCTTTTTCCTTCTATCTTTCCTCCTTTATGTTTCCTCTACGGTAGACAAAACTCTTTCGACATGTTAACTTCCAACCATTATTCATAGATGATTTCGAATGTTCCCCCCTCTTCATTTCGTGTGGCACTCTAATCATGCTGATCCCTTATTCCTTCTTTCACATCTCTGTTCTTTTCTTTTTTTCTTTTTCTTTTTCTTTTCATTCCTCTTCTTTATCCTTTTAAGTCTTGACGTGCTCTTGTTCCCTATCGCTTTCTATGTTTGGAGTCTAAAATGCTACTACAGGAGCTACTACTCCTGTTTAAATTCAACATTTTTTTTTTATAGATAAAAAACATTTAATTTCTTTCAATTGAGAACCAGATGTCTTCAGCGTCACATAAGTTTATTATGTCGCCTGACGAGGACTTTTGGTTCCGGCCAACCAACTGTCCAAAACCTTAGCATGTTCAGTGTAGTGACTATGTAATATTTGTCTCCATATATATATATATATATATATATATATATATATATATATATATATATATATATATATATAAGTGAACGTGTCTGTCTGTCTGTGTACATTTCCCTACGCAATAACTCTGTCAATTTTTAGTCTACAGACTCAAAATTTGATATACAGGGTACCGAGATATGGGAAAATCTATGCCACCTGTTGTCGGCCAGAAATTTGGCTATTAAGGGGTCAAAGTTCAACGATTTGACCTTTGAGAACTCTACCAAACTTCTCCGACAATTTTGGGTTTAAACACTTGAAATTTTAGATATAGGTTTCTTGGACATGGATCCAACTTAATAACTTTATTTGAGCCCAAAACAATAAAGTTTAAGGGGTCATAATAGGGGTCAAAGTTAAAAAAATTGAGCGTTTTTTTTTTGCTCAGCATACACCTTCAAACACTCGGGCAACGCCGGGCCCCATGCTAGTATATATATATATATATATATATATATATATATATATATATATATATATATATATATGTGTGTGTGTGTCTGTGTGTGTTTGTGTGTGTGTGTGTGTGTGTGTTTGGTAAAATATTATTTTTCAATTATATTTCGCTTTTTGTGTATACTAATCCTTTTCGTTTAGAAACTGAATGTTTGTTAAATATAAAAACAGAGCATATATAAAATAATGATATTATAGTTACATTAAAATTTCAAATATTTATTTTTGGTCCCCTAACAAATAGAGGGTGGACCTTTAAATCTACCCTTGTCTGTTCATTCGTTCGTTCGTCTGTTCGTCTTTCCGCGCTTTTCTTAATAACTACGCCTTGGAATTTTTTGAAATTTTGCACAAACATTAAACATGATATGAGTAAAAAATTAACAGAACGGATTTTCCGGGAAAACTCCGGTTTCCCCCCTAGGGGTGCCTTTCGGATTAAAATGGCTAAAATCGACACTTTTGTGCTTATTAAAAAAAGTGATGCCTTGGATCTTTATAAAACTTTCTTAAAAGTTGTAACTAACTGATTTCTATATAATTTTGTTTCTCTATAATTTGCGATAACTCTTGAGTTTGCCCCAGGGGCTCTTTTAGAGTTAATAAAAACACTGCATTTTGGGGACTATTTTACTATAGTTGTTCAAAATTTTCTGTGTATATCTATTTAGCAGTTCTGCATGGTGCTGAACTCAAATTTAAATATGTTAAGGCCTTGGGGACTTTTGGGGATTACTGGGGGGGCAAATGATGGACCTAGTAATTTCTTTTTTTTGCATGGTGCAGCACTCAAATTTACATATGTCAAAGCCTAAAACCACACCGTTTGTTCATTTTCACCAAGATTTGACGTCCCCTGGGGACTTCTGTGACTAAATAGGGGGGGCAAATGCTGAACTTACTCATTTTTTATGCCTCGTTCACTGTGAACTCACAAGGGACCATGCATGCTTCACTTATTCTTACCAAACGGTTCTTTATCACGTCAAAAATTCAGTACAATTTTTACAGATCTCGTTCATTATGCAGAAACAATCAATTGTTATTATGTCAATATCGAATCTTTATAATGTTTATACTCATCAGAGAATATAAATTTTGTATAGAAAGAAAAATGTATGATAATATAATGTAGGAAAAATACATATAAAACCCAGCAATGCGAGTTTACTTTGGTAGCCATAATTTTTAATGGTAAATTCTGTTTAGCATTTCATTTTTATGTATGGGTAGAAATATTCAGGAAAAATTATTTATATAATGATATTATTTTATTCCAACTAATATTTATTGTCTAAAATATTTAATATTCATAAAGTATAAGTATTTAGATATTTAAAATATAATTATATTATAAACAAATTAATATTGCTTAAAATTCATTTCGTATCCTATGAGATAAAAGTTTAACTGAAAGACACCTGTCATTCTGCGCAGTCTAAGAGGCAACTAAAGATATTAGTTATTTAAATTGTTGATGGTAATACAAAAATAATTTTATTTCCATCATATATTTTTCCACCTTGTTGAATTTATTGGATCTTTAGTCTATTTAAATATCTATAAATATTATTTTATGGGCACTTATTGGGATGCTTAAACGTTTTTTTTTCTTACTATTAAATATTTGATCGTTATAAGATAATCTATATATTCTTTTTGAGATGCTAGGAACAATGGCTTTCCTAACCCAGCTTAGATGATTAGATTTAAAATCAATATAATATAACGTTTAGATAGGTTTATGGTATGGTTTGTATATATTATTAATTATGATCACAAATGCATTTGAGAAGTTTTATCACCGCAAAATAGAAGGGCCCGACATATTAAACCAACAGTAGACTCTTTGATAAGACAGGGGCGCGTTCAAAATGAATGGTTTTGTTTAGAGCACAATTGAACTATGATATTTAACGTTTGCATTTTATTCTTTAATTTGATTTTGAGATATGATAGAGATGTGTTGACCTTTAGCTTACACGATAAATTAGGAAAACCCACTGATTCTATTCAGTCTTTTGTATCTGGCTCCAACCTTTGCAAGAGAATATCTATGGATAATTTTCGGATAACAATGAGAAGAATGTTAAATATTGTTATGTCAGCAAGTAAAACTTAGGGAATTACGTTTGTAGAGAGGTGAACTATGTAAACAGTATGCAGGAGTCAGCATGATTCATGCAGTTTACACTTTCAGGTAATTGCGTGGGATGAGAATGATAATTAAACAAAAATGGCGTGCGACGACTGATGTGAAAATTAGTCAAAATCCACCCGAAGGTTTTCCCACAACACAAAATCCATTGTTGAAACTAGTTATCATCTGTTGACTGAGATATGCCTTTGATCTTATACAGTTCTAGGAGATTCACCCTCCCAAGCTTTCCTTTGAAAATGTGTTAGATTATTGTTAATCACTTAAGACGCCCCTACCGGGGAATGCCGACGGATCTGGTCAGACATTTTTTTGCAGGCTAGAGTATTCTTCCTTTAGGCGCTGACTCTTCAAATCCATCTTTCCACCGTTGTGTTACTTTACCCCACAACAAGAGGGAGATAAATATCAATCAGTCAGTCCGTATTAATCGCTGCGATCGACCGGACATGTTAAAGATGTTTTAAAATCAGTTTGAATGAAACGGTGTCTCACCTCCTTCTGTTCCCTTTTTGCTCCCTTGTTATTTTACAGCAATTCGACAGAATAAACACTTCTTCCATAAAGCACGTGTTCTCTGATTGATAAACTGACCCATGGTTCTTTGTGGTTGCCATGCCAGTTTGATTCGTGAATAAGATTGTCCACCGTCAGGTAGCAGCATCACGAGATGCGGGAATATTAAAACAGTGACAGAGTAAGAGAGAGAGAGAGATAGAGAGAGAGAGAGAGAGAAAGAAAGAAAGAGAGAGCAAGTTTTTTAAATTATGTTTAGTTTGTTTTCGTCGTTTTTTACGGTTATTTAATACTGAATCCAATCATTTTGATAAAAGTTCATGTTACAAGTTATTTACATATTAAATATTTATTCATTGCACTTGGGGTGTTTGTTTTGTAGAGAAAATGGTTGCTTTTGTTTATGACTTTACAGAAAATAATTAAGTCTTGTATAGAGAGAGGAAAAATAATGTCAATGTTTGTGTATTTTAGGCCAGGAAGCCAATATGCTCAGACATCCTAATCTCATAGTACCATTTTTAACTTATAATGGTTTTAACTGATTGTTACCTGGCCGGAAATTCGAGTATTGGAAACACTCTCTCCGAGCTCGTTATCTTCTGTAACATGTACAGATTAATCTTTCTTTTATCTTGTAAATAAATTTTCTTCAATTGTAATTAAGAATTTCGTTGGTGTGATTTCAGCTCTTTGTTTTAATGTCTCTGTGCTAATATCATTATTACTTTTATTCTGATTTTGTAGAACTACATAGAATTACGATAGATTAAGTGTTTCTGTTATACTTACTCCCAAAAGATACTAAAATGTACATTAATTGCTCCTTTATAAACATCTTTCCAAGGAGAGTCAAGGATTCGTGACACCGAGAACCAATCTTTTTCATTCGTTCCTTGACCATCAAATATCATAGACACTACTTCGACCTTGTCTTTGTATAAAGACAATTTAACCTAAAAAAAGAAAAGAAATTAAATGTGTGTATTCTATTATTTTTTAACGATTTTCTAAGAATCAAAAAAAAAAAAGATTTTATTGATGTTGTATCTTGCTTAATGAATATGTAAGAATATAAGAATATAAAAGTTGCATGGTATAGAATTCTGAAACAAAATCTAGTAAATAAAATATTGAAACTTTTTTCAATAAATGTCTTCTAATTCTTCTACTGTTATGATACATGAGCATCGATGGCGTTCTCAGTTCAATGCAATGTTTAAATGTTGAAAGAATGAAAAGTTAAAAATTAAATTACGTGCAATATCTCTTATTTCGGTGGCATCTGGAAATATTGAAGTAAAACAAGTAAAATCAGCACGATTTGAATAAACAAACACTGATAAAAAATTATTTGTGGAAAAAACAAATTCATAAAAATTGTATATTCTTATCATTTTAAACTAAGCGCATTTTGTTAGAGTACTTGTTTGGATCGGACGGTTGTTCTCATCTTCAGTGTTATTTGTGCAATCTTTCGGTCGGTGTAACCTCTGACCTTCGTCAGACATGCTTCTTGCCATCTTGGAAAAGAAAGTAAAAAACGATTACTGGTTCTGTAGATAGTTTCGTATTCTCCGAGTTGTTTTCGTATGTGTGAAATAATTGGTTGACAAAGGAAGGCACCTTTAAACAAGTTTTAAGGGATTATCTCCCTTTTACCGTTGAAATTTTAAGGAGGGGGTTGTCCAAATTTTGTTTTTCTTTATAATTAGAGGTTCCCATATACTGCTGATATCTATGCTCGATCTGCTTAGTAATTTTTCTTTTTATTTTAGCATATGTGCCGTTTCTTTAAGTCGGCTAACTGTCCATCTTGCATCCCTGTCAATTATTTTGACCTCGGCCCATAAAGGGAAGTGTGTTCCTTTTTCTTGTCGATATGTAATCAGCTAGTCCCGACTTTTCAACCTCCCTCCGTAAATTTTCTCTTTCTTTTCCAAGATGGCGACCAGCATGCCTGATGAAGGTCGGAGGCTACACGTACCGAAACATTGTACAAACAGCACTCAAGATGAGAACAATAACCCGATCAAAACAAGTAATACAAACAATCAGCCCTCATCTAAAAAAATCAGAATCATGTGTTCTTAGTTTCACTTGTACACGATGCACGTAAATAATTATTAATCTTAATTAAAATAAGGAAAATCAGAGTGTGAATGACTAATCAACAAATATTTTGGTATAATTGGAGAAAATTATTCAGGAGGGAATAATTAGAGATTAGAAAACACTGCAATTTTTGTCTATTTAGAAACCTTTTGCCTCAACCTTTTCAAAAGAATGGTACCAGATCATGAATCACCAGTAAATGACTCCAATAAGAAACCATTCATATATTTATGTAGTGCTAGCGTTGCTCGGTTATGATATATTTATATTTCGTATTTATTATTATGGAGCAAATCTTCTATTAATTATTATATTGTATCCAATATATATTAGTGATTTCAAAAGTAAAAAGAAATATATATGACGGGTGCATCAGCTAGAATCGAAATCAAAACATATAGTGCTCCAGTCTTAGCCGTTACCGTTTGAGCTATCGTCAGGCAGATAAGAAACAGTTTAAAATGACAGGACTTTGACGTATAAATGTACGTATATTTCCGCATGTGTACAAGAAAACTTTAAGTCGACTTACGTCTGCCAATTTCCAATATTTTTCGATTTTGACCCCTTAGCAGTTATTTTTACCGACACACACACACTCACACTCACACACACATACACACACACACACACACACACACACACACATATATATATATATATATATATATATATATATATATATATATATACTTGTTTATTGTTATATAAACATGTTCACATCCTGCTGCTACAAATAGCCAATTGTTTCATAATAACAAAATATTAAACAAAAATAGCACACCCATTGCTACCGAAGGGTGTAACTGTAGAATTAAATCAAAATGCCCTCTTAAAGGAAATTGTCAAATTACTTCTGTAGTGTACCAAGCAACTATTTCTACTAAGGAAAATCCTATTGCAAAAAATATTACATAGGAATGACAAATAACAATTTTAAAGAAAGATTTACCGGTCACAAGTGCTCTTTTGAAAATAATGAGTACAAAAATAGAAATTTCTTGTCTAAATATTACTATGAACTAGTAGAGCAAGGTTACTCCCCAATAGTAAATTGGAAAATTTTAAAGAAAGCTAAAACCTGTTCATCTTTAAACTCACCTTGCTACTTATGTCTTTATGAGAAATTATTTATACTTACTTTTAGAGAAAGAGATAAATTATTAAATAAGAAGCACGAAAATTCAATTAATTGCAAACACTATAAAAACCATCTTTTAAGTAATTTAGTTTAGATATAAAATTTATATAAATTTAAAATTGTCACTGATTTCTATAATTTATTAAAATACTATTAATATACTTTCTCCTCGCCTGATTTAATTCTTTATTTCCCCTATCTTATATACCTGTGTGTCTATGTGTATATGTATCTGTCTATGTGTTTATTTTATGACCGTGTGTACTTAGATTTATACATTTCTATATTATTTTGTATACCCTCCTTTGTTGTGTGCTCCCCTGGTGGTGTTTATTCAGTCCATTTGTATGCTTTTATGTGTGTATGCATCTATCTGTACTCTTGCCAAATAATTTGTATTCATATGTATTTCTATGTATATGATTTATGTGAATTATACATATTTATGTGTGCGTATATATATGTGTGTGTGCGTTGTTGTATATCAGTATAGGACTGTGTGCATATGTTTGTGTATTGTTTTGTATGTATGTGTATACATAAAATTATATATATATTTGTATATTTGTATGTATGTTGGTTCTCTGTGGGTATATACATATGTTTTTATTATTTTTAATTTTGTTACTATGTACCTGTGTGTCGCTACTTTTGGGTATTCTGTTTATTTAACTACTTCTTTTGTCTGAATATATTTATATATTTATCTGTAAGTGTACTTGTATCTATGTTTCTAGTAATACTGTCTTGAATGTATTATTTTGTGATTTAATATGACTTTATATTTATATTTAACTAGCTTAAACTTTCAACTTAATAGTATAGAGTTACACCTTTAATTATATGCATGTATGTATATATATGTATATGTGTGTGTATATATATATGTATATATATGTATATATGTGTGTATGTGTGTATTTGTATGTGTGTGGTATGTGTGTATGTGTATGTATATATATATGTATTGTATTCTTTTTATATACATAAATATTAATAGATTATTATTTAAATTTATTAGTCCTATTTAATTTATTTAATCCCCTCTTATGGCTAAATATGTTATATTAAAAAGATAATATATATTAATTTTATTCTGTTTTATTATTATTATTATTATTATTATTATTATTATTATTATTATTATTATTATTACTCTTATTTTTATTATTACTATTATTATTATTATTAATAATAATTTTAATATTGTTTTATCATTATTATTTTTTTCTTTTACTTATATATTTAATAAAAACGCGAAAACTTTAAACTTATATCATTTAGTATAAAGAGCTTAATTAATTGTAGACGTATGTTTGAACTGCGTTGATATTACTCGTGGACGTATGTTAGGTGATAAATATGTCAGTTGGATACATTCGCTGTCTTTTTTGACATGGTCATTTCTAACGTTTAAATTGTATTTTCTGTCTGTATTTTTAATAATGTTGTCTGATTACTGAATTGTATAACTGTTCATAAATTGGTTGTCACGCAGATTTTTTTCTTTTTCTTTTTCTATATACTGGCAACTTCTTTAAGATTCCCTTCCTATTAATTCTTACTTTCTCTCTTTCTCTCTTTAACTATATCTCATCATTCTTTCTTTTCCCTTCTAGTCCTTATTCTCTTTATAATAACCATTTATATCTTTTCTCTTTTTCTTCTCCATATTATATGTATATTTTTTTCTCTCTATTTTCTTTCTCTATTTCTTTTTTCTCTCTTCTTAATCACTCTCTCTCCATTATAATCTTTTAACTTTATTTAAATTGCCCCCTCCCTCTTTTACATCTTATAATTAAAGTTCTGTGTTTTAAGTTTTTTAACTCCAACTTTTAAAGAGTTCCTACCTAAAATAAAAATCCATTATTCATTGAACTTTTGAATAGTCAAGTCGCTGCCTGATGATATCTGTTGTTTGATTGAAACAAGTGGCTATTTGTAGCAGCAGGATGTGAACATCTTTATATAACAATAAACAAGTATTATCAGCTCTTTTTATTAAGCACTATCTAACAACCTCGTTGAATTCATTAGTCCATTACTTTTGAATAAAAACCCCCGAGTATATATATATATATATATATATATATATATATATATATATATATATATATATATATATATATATATATATATATGTATATATATATAGATATAAACAGTCCACAAGACATGCAATCATCTGACCCGCTTCTGCGTCTCGGAGGAGATGCATTATTTTGAAAAAAAAAAAACAAAAAAAAAAAACAAAAAACAAATGAAGACAGACACACAGACATAATTAGTTTTATAAATTAGATTTTTGGACAAATCTAATGTATGTACATCTGAAAAAGGTGCATATTTTAAATCCTGGAGGTTAGATAATAAAGTAAATAACTATTTTAACACTTAGTGTAAATTGAACAATCACTAATTATTGGAATTTTTTGAGAAAATCAGAATCCAAACATGAAATTTCCGATTAATGAAAGAATTAGGATTAGGAATCCAATTATGTCAGTGATAGTTGTATTAATCCTTAAAATATTAAGTAAAATTATTGTTAAAATTGGTTCTGTGAGACAAAGTTCAATTGGATAAAATAATTTACTTACCTTTTTTAATTCTAGATCACGCCAGACATCGATTAGAAAACTCCGAAAGAGGTCTGGACAAAGTGTTCGAGTGCAGCTCGCGGGACCCCAGCTCTCGTATGATCCGTTTCCCAAGAAAGATGGCAAAACAGCAAATCCACTCCCACTTTTCACAAAATACATTTTAAACCATGGGTCACCTGCAATATATATATATATATATATATATATATATATATATATATATATATATATATATATATAGGGGCGCGGTGGATACTAGAAAGCTGATTGGCTAACTAGAAATCCTCAACATATATAAAAACAAGAAGCAACCACAGAATTCGCGCATAAGTCTAACGAATCCTATAGTTGGATGAAACGCAGAATATTCAGTGTAGCTTAATCGCCATATATATTTTATAAATTACTATATATATATATATATATATATATATATATATATATAGAGAGAGAGAGAGAGAGAGAGAGAGAGAGAAAGAGAGAGCCTACCAGATGATGTAAAAAATCATCTCTTCTCATGTCCACAAGATCATATAAACTTAAACACCTGCAAGCCATGTGGGCCTAATCTCATCCCTGCTATACTAATTAAGAAATGCCCAGCTCTACAATAAATGCCTTGCTGAATTTTGTTTCCCTAATAACTGGAAGATGGCCTCTGACGTACCAATGTACAAGAATTCTGGTGCAAAGACTGGCCTTCTCAATTATCGTACTATCAATCTTCGTCCCTCTTTGCTAAAATCTTTCAAAGCTTAATTAATCAAGTACTTGTCCGCCACCTCGTAAAAGCAAAGCTTCTCTCCGCCAAACAGTGTCGATTTAAATAATGTCATTCTACTGCAGACATTTTAACAGTCATCTCTGAATGTATATACCATGTAATGGATAAGGCAGGTGAAGTCAGGGCTGTAGCCCTTGATACATCCAAGCAGCATAACATTAGTGCGGGAGTGCCTCAGAGGTCGATCCTTGGACTACTATTATTTCCGATATTCTTAAACGACCTCCCTGATAATATTGTGTCCGAGATGGGTATGCTTGTTGATGATATAAGTCTCTATAACATGCATGAGGAAAGAAAGGATGTACTTAAGTCTAAGACAATGGAAGAATCGTTAGAAAATGACATGCAGACTGGAGTGAAATGGGGTCGCAAATGGATGGTAACATTTAATGCTAGTAAGACTAATCTGCTCTCCTTTAGCAATTACAAGAAGCCTGTCCAACCACTGATATCAATGACAAATAACCCCCTACTTGAGAATTCTTCCTTCAAACTCCTCAGTCTAAGATTCACGGGAAATATGAACTGGAACAAATACATTGAGTACATTCCAAAAGCTGCTGCAGAGAAGGTGGTTCCCTCTATCGAGCTAGAAAAATTCTCACACCTGAGAGTATTCTGTACCTCTACAAGGCCACCATTCACCCATGCATGGAGTATTGTTGCCAAATTTGGGCTGGTGCATCTACAACTCGCCTCTCCCTATTGGATAGGGTCTAAAAAAGTTTCCAATCTCATAGGTACCACTTTGACAACTAAGCTTCATCCTCTGTACTATCGCTACAATGTTGCATTTCTCTACCTGTTTTACAAATATTTTAATGGAATATACTCTGAGGAACTCATTGCACTTGTGCCCTCTCGACGAATATATCCCGACAAACCCGCTTTGCAACAAAATCTCACCTGTTGAGTTCACAAATTGCCAGAAAGTTTTCTTTTCTAATAGTTTCTTCACTTGAACAGCTAGACTTTTCCTGCTACCTGCTTCCCTGATTGTACTGATATGCAGACGTTTAAATATAATGTAAACCAACATCTTGTTAATCTTTCCTCGGCACAGCTTACGTCCAAGTGGCGATATCCCTTGTTAGGGGTAAACGTGATTAGAAAAAAGATATAGATATCAAGAACAATATATATATATATATATATATATATATATATATATATAGTCATCCACATACAGTACTGTTTCGCTGCTTCACAGCTAATCAGTGCGGCTAGACAGGCAACTATCTCAAGCCAGGGTTGAAACCCGACCGTCTATACGACAGTCAAGGCTCGTTATTGGCGGCTGCTATATATATATATATATATATATATATATATATATATATATATATATATATATATATATATATATATATATATATGCATATATATACATATATATACATATATATATATATACATATATATACACATTTATATATATACACATTTATATATATACACATTTATATATATACATTTATATATATACATATATATACATATATATATGCATATATATATGCATATATATACATATATATACACATATATATACATATATATGCATATATATACATATATATATATATATACATATATATACATATATATATATACACATTTATATATATACACATTTATATAGATATACATTTATATATATACATATATATATATATACATTTATATATATACATTTATATATATACATTTATATATATACATTTATATATATACATTTATATATATACATTTATATATATACATTTATATATATATTAATATATATATATAAATATATATACATTTATATATATATACATTTATATATACATATATATATATATACGTTTATATATACATATATATTGCCATTTATATCTCTATCTATTTATTTATATCTATCTATCTATCTATCTATATATATATATATATATATATATATATATATAAAATAAAGTTTGCAATTAAATTTACCAAAATGATCCAAGATGGCAAAATTACAGTAGAACATATATATTAAAGAATTAATATTTATAAAGTTATCTCAGCCAGATGTAAAAGCTCGATAAAACCGAATAGGAGATAGAGCTTATAATACAAACAAACAGTTAATAAAATATGTTAAAAAACACTTTGAAAAAGAGTTAAAAACATATTTAATCTGAAAAGGAAACACTTGATAAGTGGATCCTTTTCAGATTAAATATGTTTTTTACTCTTTTTCAAAGTGTTTTTAACATGTTTTATTAATTGTTTGCTTGTATATATATATATATATATATATATATATATATATATATATATATATATATATATATATATATATATAATCTAAAGAAGCTTTGAATAAAAAATTCAAAAAATAAAAATAAAGAATGCAGTTTAAATTACCAGAAGAAAAAAAAGAATATAAATTTTAACCTATCGCAGACTTAGCACCTACATAATCCGACTTTTAAAAAGTTTATAATGACAAAAGAGAATTCATTTATATAAGGATTAAAAAAGGGCATTAACTAAAATTGTTAAATAGAAATAGACTTCGCAGTCGATTTCGCAAAAGTCTTCAATTTTAAAACAGAATTTAACTACATAAGGATCAAAGAAAACCTTAACTAAAATTTTGTAAATAGAAAATGGGGATCATCAGCTGCTTACCATGTAGCTGTTTCGGAGATTTAAAAACAGGGAACTTATATATATATATATATATATATATATATATATATATATATATATATACGGCAGGGACGCAAAATGTTTCCAACTTCTGTCTATCTAAACTAACTACTATATTATAGGTACTTTGCTTTGCGAATTCATTATTGCTCGGCTTTTAAATTTCTCTTGTTTTTGGATGTTTAAAATTTTTATTTTTATTTTTCTTATTATGTATTAAATATGTGTTAATGAAGCCCTTATAAAATCTGTTCCTTATTTTATTCTAAACATTTTTCTTTTTTAGAGGATTTAAAAATTTTGCATTTGAAGAAAGTTATTTTAAAGTTTTGTTTTGAAAATATAAGACTACTTTCATTTTAAAGACCTTACATAGAATGACCGTAGAATCATAAATGCAGATGAAGAGAGAGAGAGAGAGAGATAAAGAGAGAGAGAGAGAGACACTCACGCACACACATATACATACTAATAGAGAGTGAAAACATTAAGATAAAAACTGGCGTTTTAATATATTTTTCAGTGACCACTATGCCATTGCCAAAACAAGCCACACAAAAAATATAACTATTATTATTTTGGAAAAAAAACAGTTAAAATATTTTAATTTCTCAGTATTAAGCATTTTTTTTTATTCCTCAGTAAATCAAATTTTTAAAAAGTAAACATATGATATAACGTATAAGGTAAATAAATAAACGGCAAAATATTGACTTTTAATACGAAATGTTTTAAAGCGATAAAAGATATGTGTTTTAACCTTTAGCTAAATTTAATTCCAAATTGATATTTTTCAGAAGAAAAAGTTTCATTAAACATAAAAAATATAAAACCGAGAAAAGCTCTTAATTTTATATCCAAATATTTTTTGTGGGGAAATTATTTTGTTGTTCACCGTTTTTTTTTGTTTGTTTGGAAGTTATTTTGTTGTTCATCGTTTTTTGTTTGTTTGTCTGGAAGTTATTTTATTGTTCGCCGTTTTTGTGTTTTTTTTTGTTTGGAAGTTATTTTATTGTCCACGTTTTTGTGATTTTTTTGTTTGGAAGTGATTTTGTGGTTCATCGTTTTTTTGTTTGTTTGGAAGTTATTTTATTGTCCACGTTTTTGTGATTTTTTTGTTTGGAAGTTATTTTGTTGTTCATCGTTTTTTTTTGTTTGTTTGGAAGTTATTTTGTTGTTCATCGTCTTTTTTGTTTGTTTGTGTTGTGGTGGCAACCATTATTTGCATATGCGAATAACATAACACTATAAATGGCAAGCCTAGGTTGGCCTTGGTGTGTCTTACTCAAATGCCACCGGAAGTGACGCCGAAGAGCGTACATGTCCTCCCACCAAGACTCTCTGACTCGACACCGTCATTTGTACATATTGTAAATATACCTTTTCTTTAATACACTTATTATTGTGTTATCTTGTTTTTTGCGTCTTCATTGTATTTCCTTACTAATTATTGTTCAACCTTGCAACCACAACAGTTGGCGACGAGATATGAAGCGTCAAATATAACAGTTTGACGAAGAACTATTTAAAAAAAAAAGAAAAAAAAGTACAACGCAAAGGTTGACCATTTTTTTTAAGGAATGCAAAGTGTTGACGAGCAAACGGATTTTACGCTAAAGAGAAGTTTCAACTCAAGTGAAAAAAAAAAACTCTAACGTGGCAAAAGCGGCAGTTTACGCCGTTTTCTGGGAATCCGACTTGCAAACGAATGTAAAAGTGAATTTTTGTTTTGTCGCTACACGACAAATCTTACCAAAGGACCAACTTGCAAACGAAAAGCGAACTTTGTTCCGTCGCAAAAACGACAGGTCAGACCCGTATTACGAAAAGCAAGGAAGTAACCTACGAAAAAAGTTCACCAGTGGATTCTAATTACTGTTCTCTGTAAACAAAGCAACAACTAAAGGACTTTTTAATTAATGTTTTGGTTGACATCGGTACTAAAAGGAAATACCACAGCTAAAACTAAAATTCAAGGAAAGGATTTTTTTTTTCTTGAAGTTGTCACTGAATAACGGATAATACAGTAAAACATCACGGAAAAAAAGGTAATCTCAATTTAAGAGGTATTTTAATTACTAAAATACTAGAGAGAAAAAAACTGAAAGAACTAAATGTACTGCATACATTTATTCAATTGTGACTCGATTAAAAAAAAAAAACTTTTATTTTGTGGAAAGAGTTACTTATTAGTAAGTGCCTAAAAACGGAAAGTCAATTCCATTTCGTGATTCCAGATAAACCTGTTTTATTTTTTTTTGCAGCGTGACTCGCAAAAAGTATATATTATTGCAAGCAGCGATATTATTATCGAAAACAGAAGCTTACAGCAATTTGCTTTTTTGTTGTAACCCAAACCGGTGTATATTGTACATGGTACAATATTTTTTTTTTACCTACACACTAAAAAAAAAAAGAAAAAAACATGGAAGACTTATCAAAAATGTTCATGCAATTTTTACAAGCACAGGCTGAGCAGGATGAACGCAGAAAAGCTACACAAAACGAGCTTTTGCAAACACAAATACAGCCACAGGCTGACCGCGAGGAAAAGAGAGAGGACAGATTATTGAAATGGCAGCAGGAACAAGAATAAAAGCAGAAAATGGCACAATTAAAGCAGAAAAAACTGCAATTGGAACAGGAAGAACGGCATAAGAAACTACAATTGGAATATGAAGAAAGACAAGATGAACGTTTTGCTAAAACACTGGAACTACTAAAGAGTAATCGATAAAATGTCGATAGTGTTAATTTCTCCCATGCAACTATTTTTAATAGCATGGACACATTTCATTATGTGCCTGAGGAAGAGAAGAATTTTGAAGCATACTACACAAGATACGAGGATGTTTTTCAACTGGACTGTAAAAATTGGCCAAATAGTCAGAAAGTGAGCCTCTTACTCTGAAAATTGGGTACATCAGAACACAGCAAATTCGTAGATTACATATTACCTAAAAAAAACTGCGGAATTAGAGTTCATGGAAGCTGTAAAATTACTAAAAGAATTATTTAATCCAAATATATCTCTTTTTCATAAAAGATGGCTGTGCATGAATCTAAGAAAGATGGACAACCAAGATTATTTGACATACGCATCAGTTGTCAATAAAAACTGCGATAATTTTAAGCTTGCAGAACTAACGGTAGAAGATTTTAAATGTCTAATCTTCGCTCAAGGGTTACTGTCCACGAAAAATGCAGAAATACGCAGACGAGTGTTGTCTAAGCTGGAATCTGAGCAAGATTTAACCCTCTAGAAACTAGCAGAGGACTGTGAAAGGGCCATTACACTAAAAAAGGATTAAAAAAATATAGAAGAATCCGGAGTGGCATATGTAAGAAAAGTTAGAAAACCATACGCACCAACCAAGAACTTTACAAAGAAAAGCAATGGAACGGGATATTCCAAAGATAATAACCATAAATATAGTACAGAATATAACAAGCCTCTTCCTAGATATAACTGTAAGAGATGTGCAGAAAAGCATTGGGAATCAGATTGTCCTTATAAGAAAAAAAAAATGCTACATTTGTAAGAAGGTGGGACACAAAAGCGATTGCTGCAGATATAAAGATTACACCAGAAAGAGAGTACAGTAAACAAAATCAAATACAAAATTAGACAAAGATCGGCGAAAATACGTAAAAGTGGAAATATTTAAAACATCAATAAAGTTACAACTCGACTCCGGCTCCGATGTTTCTATAATAAGACTGAATACATGGAAAAAGTTGGGAAAACCGGCCATGATGAAAACTAGTAAAGCAGCCCGGACGGTAACTGGTGGTGGTATAAAATTTGAAGGAGAAGTTGTCCTCCCGATAAAATTGAAAGGGATTTCGAAGAAATTAAAAATATTCCTACTAAAAAATAGTGAAAATCTGTTTGGAATAGATTTAATTGAGAAATTCGGTCTATGGGATAAGCCAATCAATACATTCTGTAAAAAATTAGAATGTTCTTTTCCAACAACAGTAAATATAAAAGACGATTTAAAAGAATTATTTCCTGAGGCATTCACGACTAACTTAGGTCGCTGCAATAAATTCAAGGCCTCGTTTGAACTTAAAGAAAACGGCAGCCCAATTTTTAGAAAAAAGCGAAATGTTCCGTTCGCTGGGTTGGAAAAGATTGATAAAGAATTAAATAGATTGGAACAGACGGGAATTCTATCAAAAATAGAACACAACGAGTGGGCAGCCCCCACCGTATACGTAAAGAAAAAGAATGACGAAGTTAGAGTGTGCGCAGACTTTTCGACCGGGGCCAACTCCCTATTAAAAGATCACCATTACCCCCTACCAAGCCCAGAGGAAATATTCACGAAGTTGAATGGGGGTAATATCTTCTCCAAGATAGACTTGAGCGACGCGTATTTGAAAATACCGGTCGAGGAGAATTGCTCAAAAATACTATGCATCAATACGCATAAGGGATTATACAAATACAACCGATTGCCTTTTGGCATCAAAGTAGCGCCTGCCATCTTTCAGCAAGCGATGGACACCATGCTAAGTGGTATTGAGTGCGCATGTGCATACCTGGACGACATTGTTGTCAGGAGCAAATCCCTAGAAGAACATAAGGAACATTTGAAACAAGTATTTACTCGAATACAAGAATTCGGCTTTAAAGTAAAAGAAAGTAAATGTGACTTTTGTATGAGCGAGATTAAGTATCTTGGACACATAATAAACAAACATGGACGACGTCCAGACCCAGACAGATCTGCGGCAATAAAAAATATGCCAGCACCCGATAATGTAACAACCTTGCAGAGTTTCTTAGGACTCGCAAATTATTACCAATCTTTTATTGAAGGAATGCATAACTTTCGAGCCCCCTTAAATAATCTGCTTAAAAAGGATACACCGTGGAACTGGACGCAAGAATGTCAAACCGCTTTTGACAAAATAAAGAGCGCACTAACATCCGAATTATTCTTTACGCACTTTGACACAAACTTAAAAATAGTCGTCGCTAGTGACGCTAGCTCCTACGGCTTAGGAGCATGCATTCAACATATTATGCCGGATGAGTCTAGAAAACCAATAGCGCACGCTTCGAGAACGCTGATACCAGCCGAAAGGGCATATTCACAAATCGAAAAAGAAGCGTTGAGCATAATCTTTGCCGTGACTAAATTTCACCGATATTTATATGGTATACAATTCATACTTGAAACCGACCATACACCGTTAGTCACGATCTATGGATCAAAAAAAGGATTGCCGGTATACACCGCAAATAGATTGCTGCGCTGGGGTACAATACTACTTAATTACGATTTCCAGCTACAACATCTAGCATCAAAAAAGATTTGCCATGCGGATGGACTGTCAAGACTGATACCACAGAAACACAATCTGGAAGAATCAGTCATTGCAGCAATTCGGACAAATGTTGAAGTAAAAAATATGGTAGCAAACATCATTAAGGAACTACCCGTAACTTTGTCGGACATTAAAAGGGAAGCCGAGAAAGACGAATATATAAAGGACATAAAAGAGAAAATTATAACGGACACAAAGGTGCAGGAAGTTTTCTCCATATGTGACGATGTGTTACTGTACAGCGAGAGAGTGGTAATACCCCAAACATTGCAGAATAGGATGTTAAGAGATTTCCACACAGGACATCCGGGGATAAATCGAATGAAGTCATTAATGAGAAGCTACGTGTACTGGCGTAACATGGACACTGACATAGCGGCAACTATTGATAAATGTAAAGGATGCCAGTTAGCGGCAAAATCTCCACCTATAGTACACAAACCTTGGCCGAAAACCGACCAACCATGGTCGAGAATCCACATGGACTTCGCTGGTCCAGTAGATGAAAACTATTATTTAATTGTAGTGGATAGTTTCACAAAATGACCGGAGGTAATGCGTTGCAGGAATCCAACAACGAACAACTCAATAGAGTTCCTACAAGAGTTGTTTGCAAGATTCGGTGTACCAGACACACTGGTCACTAACAACGGAACGCAGTTCACATCCGAAGAGTTTAAGGAATTTTGCGACACGTTCCGAGTGAAGCACATCACGACTCCGCCGTATCATCTAAGGTCGAACGGCCTCGCGGAAAGGTTCGTGGACACGCTAAAACGAGCGTTAAAGAAATCCATTGGAACACCAACAGAAAAAGCTTTGCAACAATTCTTGCAAGTATATAGGATTACACCACATCCTAGTACACCATCAAACATATCACCAGCTGATCTAATGTTTGCCAGAAAGGTAAAATCAGCGTTTGACAAACTATTGCCAAGGCAGACAATTATCCGAAACACTACACACACGAGAAGAAAGAAATATAACTCGGGAGATCGAGTATATTTTAAGTGCTACAGAAATAACACATCTTACTGGGAATGTGGAGTAGTGGATAAACGCATTGGTGATTGTACATACATGATTAAAGGTCCACAGAATATACATAAAAGGCACCTAAATCAGATAAAAAAACGTCATATCCAAGATAATGATGATACGACAACAGTCGAAGAGGAGGACACCATAGATATCATATACGAATCTTTTAATTTGGAACCGCCTCAAAATGCACCTGAACCCCGAAGATCAGGTAGGAAAAGAAAAGTGAATGAACCATTAATGGTAAACCCAAAAAGAAAAAGATATTGAAATCTGTGTGACTTCAAATCTTGGGAGGGGGGTGTTGTGGTGGCAACCATTATTTGCATATGCGAATAACATAACACTATAAATGGCAAGCCTAGGTTGGCCTTGGTGTGTCTTACTCAAATGCCACCGGAAGTGACACCGAAGAGCGTACATGTCCTCCCACCAAGACTCTCTGACTCGACACCGTCATTTGTACATATTGTAAATATACCTTTTCTTTAATACACTTATTATTGTGTTATCTTGTTGTTTGCGTCTTCATTGTATTTCCTTACTAATTATTGTTCAACCTTGCAACCACAACAGTTTGGAAGTTATTTTGTTGTTCATCGTTTTTTTTTTGTTTGTTTGGAAGTTATTTTGTTGTTCATCGTTTCTTTTGTTTGTTTGGAAGTTATTTTGTTGTTCATCGTTTTTTTTTTGTTTGTTTGGAAGTTATTTTATTGTTCATCGTTTTTTTTTTGTTTGTTTGGAAGTTATTTTGTTGTTCATCGTTTCTTTTGTTTGTTTGGAAGTTATTTTATTGTTCATCGTTTTTTTTGTTTGTTTGGAAGTTATTTTATTGTTCATCGTTTTTTTTTGTTTGTTTGGAAGTTATTTTGTTGTTCATCGTTTTTTTTGTTTATTTGGAAGTTATTTTGTTGTTCATCGTTTCTTTTGTTTGTTTGGAAGTTATTTTGTTGTTCATCGTTTTTTTTTGTTTGTTTGGAAGTTATTTTATTGTTCATCGTTTTTTTTTGTTTGTTTGGAAGTTATTTTGTTGTTCATCGTTTTTTTTGTTTATTTGGAAGTTATTTTGTTGTTCATCGTTTTTTTTTGTTTGTTTGGAAGTTATTTTATTGTTCGCCGTTTTTGTGTTTTTTTTTTGTTTGGAAGTTATTTTATTGTCCACGTTTTTTTGATTTTTTTGTTTGGAAGTGATTTTGTTGTTCACCGTTTTTTTTTTTTGTTTGGAAGTTATTTTATTGTTCACCGTTTTTTTTTTGTTGTTTTTTTTTGTGTGGAAATTATTTTGTTGTTAACTGTTTTCTTTTTTTTTTTAAGTTATTTTGTTGTTCACCGTTTTCTTTTGTTTGGAAGTTCGTCCGTCCATTCCCAAAATTCTCAATAATTACTCATTACATTTTTCTGAAATTTTACATGACATTACAACTATCCAAGGAATGAAATGTAACATTCTCGGATTTTTTATTAAAATTTTGGTTGTGTCCACAGGGGGTCCAAAACAGTTAAAATGGCCATAAGTAGCACTTTTCAGCCAATACTGAATATCACCCAAACGCATAATCACATGGAGATACATCTGGAAACGTAATAACACCCTCGTGGGGAGGCAATAAATAAGAACATGTCAATTCGGATTCGTTTTACAGTCTGCATTAACTATGTATTTATTCTAATCCATGTTTGTTACCTGTGAATGTTAGACTGAGAAGTTTAAATAATAAACTCTCAGCTAATGTTCATAGTCAGTTATGAAGATTTCGTCAGTGATAAAGAACCATTACATTTTTGTAATTTGTACGTAGATCATTTAGGGTTTTATCAGAAAGGGTCTTTCTTGATCTGCAAAAAAAAAAAATAAAAAATAGAAAGATGAAAAGCCGTGTGAATGGTGCCGTTTATTTTACTGGTTGCAGTACCAGTGTAAGCTGCATCAAGAACAACTGGATATTCCATATCCTTGGAAAAAAGTGTTCGCTTGAGGTAACCAGGTTAATCACATGACTCTTACATGCCCCGTCACAAAAACATGGCAAAGGTATCAGTCGGAGGACTATATAGCTTTTGGCTTGTTTTAATTTAGGTAAGGTAAGTAGAAAAATAAATTCACATCCAAGAAAAAATGTTTTCTCAGATGAAAATCAACGAATAATTCAAGAAGATTACAAAAATAAAATTAAAATGGGATAAAACCTCGATTTTAAACAAGATTTTCGAAGAATTAGGTGCCTAAAAATAGTCTTTCTGTCACTCGAACTTTTCGTATCCTGAATTTTTCTTCCGTATGCAGGAACAAAAAAATCCCATTACGTCTCATAAGCTGAAAAATTCGTAAGCAGAGTATTTCGTATTTAGATGTTCCACTATATATATATATATATATATATATATATATATATATATATATATGTATGTGTGTATATATATATATATGTATGTGTGTGTATATATATATGTGTATGTGTGTGTGTGTATATATATATATATGTGTGTATATATATATGTGTATGTGTGATTGTATATATATGTATGTGTGTATATATATGTGTGTGTATATATATATATGTATGTGTGTGTATATATATATGTATGTGTGTATATATATGTGTGTGTGTATACATATATATGTATGTATATATATATACATGTATGCGTGTGTGTATATATGTGTGTGTATATATATGTATGTGTGTATATATATGTATGTGTGTGTATATATATGTATGTGTGTGTATATATATGTATGTGTGTATATATGTGTGTATGTGTGTATATATATATACATGCATATATACATATATATGCATATATATACACAAATATATATATATAATATATATATATATACATATATATATATATATATATATATGTATATGTATATATATATATACGTACCACCTTTTTGGCAATTTATAAGTTCTAAATCTCAGCGAATATTGATCAGAATTTAATAAATGAAGACTCGTTGGAAAGGTAATGACCTGACTTGTGTAATGGGCTATGTGACATTTGCCTTTAAGGTCGCACAGTGAGGGTGTCAGCCATCATCCAGAGACTATTTTTGGCACTGTTTTACAGCTAGAGAGAGAGAGAGAGAGAGAGAGAGAGAGAGAAAGAGAGAGAGAGAGAGAGTTTATACGAGAAATGTTACAAACTTTTCTAGCCTTATTTTGTTGTACATTCTATCATGCAATGTCGGATGACCATGCTAGCCATTAATAAATTTAGAAATTAATGGGAGGTGATGTCAAATGACTTCAAAACGTCAGAAACGATAGTTTACCTTCATCTGTTACGTAATATGTCTCCATTGTTCCTGGTAATGACGCTGACACTGTAACGATGTCTTTCATGGAATGAAAAATCTGACAGAATTCATTATTATCGAATCTCCAGACATGGCAGAATCGCTCGGTCGCACACCATCGACTGCACATGTATTTATTTGCTACTTTCATCTTTTTAAATACAGGATTAAAGCCAGTTTTAATGATTACATTAAATCCTCCGGACAATTGTTTGTATTGTCTTCTATAACAGTCGGCATTCATATAGCAGTAACATTGCAGTAAAATAAAAAAGACGTTTAAGATGAGTAAATTTTTCAAAATCTCCATTATCGCTCGATCTGCAAAGAAAACACAACATTGAAATAATTGGATGTTTAGTAATTTAGATTAGTTACATGTTTCTGCAATAGAAGTATGTCGCTCACACGTTCTGACTTACTTTTCCCGTAGTGACCAGCAAGCCAAGAATTATCTCCATTAGCATAACCTATTTCAATTGGAATCATTACACAACAAACGATCTGTTGGAAAACTTTATCAAATCTACATTAAAAACTTGTAGAAAACTATTATTAACATCTGGAATACCTGCTGACAACGATGTCTCACAAAGGTGATTTAAGAGAACATATCGGGGTAAATCCGAGAATTCCCTAATTGAGTAATTGATTGATCGATTGATTGATCAATTGATTCAGATACATTTTATCGACTAGTAAATTTTGATTGAATCCTTTTAAAAATCAAACATGAAAAGAGAGATTTTTATCAAACAACATAAAAGTCTTAAATAAAAAAAAACTATTATAATAAAATTATTAGGACAATTACGACGTCAGTATTCTGTATGGGATACTTTTTTCTGATTGATTTTAAAAAAGTAAATATATTTTTATTGTTTTTCTTTTATTAAAATCGCATTTCATAAATATATGTTTATTACAAAACTTTTAGTTTAAAAGATTTATGTTTAAAAGTTCTATCTATATATTTAGTTTTAAAAGTGAAACCCTATGATGTTTGATAAAGTTTATGTTTCTATGTTAAAAATGTTAGAATACAGACTATTTTTATTAATATATTTTTTATTGGAAACTTTATCAAGATTATAATAGGTAAATTATGTAAACTTTGGGCATCCATACAATGAAATTTGTCACATTATCATTCCAATATTAAGCTAGATCTCGTGTCACATACCAGCCCTCATGGGGAGATAGATAAATCGAAAAGTATCAAATTATATAAGTATTATATAAACATTAATATGTTGTATAAATATAAATAGTTATTATTAAATGATTATCCACACCCTGCAATAAAGATATATTATGCAAAACCATTTGAACGTACAAAGATACTTCATTCATGGGTGTACAAAACACACGAACTAAACTTAAATAGAAAACTGGAAGAACCAGACGACAAGGGTAAGGAATTCCGTCATATTTAGTTATCTCCCTTGATCGATAAGTGATATTATTAGGTTGGTGCAAAAACAATATCGTTTTCTCACATATGTTACTTTTATATATGATTTCTGAATTAATTAATTGATATATATAACCATATTATATATAATTTTAAAGTGTTTTTTGTTTCATTGATATATATAGGCACGTTATATATCATTTTGAAGCGCGTTGTTCCTTCTATCGGATCGGGATATGCGTTACTATTCTCAATCTTTTCATTCACTTTTGCAGGCTTTTCGACAGCATGGACAAAATTAACATTAGCACGATTTTCTTGTTTCAGTTCAAACTAGACCGAAAAGCTGCCGAGACAACTCGTGATATCAATGATGCGTTTGGCCCAGGAACCACTAACGAAGGTGTGGCATAACGGTGATTAAAGAAATTTGGCAATGGTGACGAAAGTCTCGAAGATGAAGACGATCGCGGCCGACTGCGGTTTATAACGAACATTTGAAAGCCTTAATTGAAGCCGATCCTCGCAAAACCACACGAGAATATGTGTTACGTTGTGGGGGGGGGGTCTTCATTTATACGTCGTGTGATTGTTTATGGTGTTACTAAATCTCTATATAGTATAATTATATATATATATATATATATATATATATATATATATATATATATATCTCACTATCTGAACCCTAAGTTATCGTGCTGCAATCTATTTATGTTCTGTGATCGTCTAAGTGTGTTGCACGCGTGTGTATCAGACATAACATAAGCACATAGATGTATTTCGATATACTCCATCAACTTTTCCACTGCGTCGTTGGTCTTTTGGCCCACCTGGAAATTTCATCTGTTCTTGGATGGAAGCTGGTACCTGTGGACGAATGCATTTCAACTCCAAGACAATGGTGGATTTTATATAGTTTTTTTAATTACTCTCTAGGTATCAATCGCAGAATAATGGGAAGTGAATATCTTTGCTTGTGGGGTTCTTTAGTCTCCAATTTGAGACACGTCAGCTCCCTCCCCGGTGAAAAGGGACGATCTGTTAAACCATCTGTTCTGTTTGAATTCCTCTTTCCAACTCATCTATTTTCTCAGCTAATCAGAACATGTGACAGAAAGACACGTACTTCCGATGCTGGTCAACTCTCTTCCGGCACATCTTGTCCAGTTTAAACCTAAACATGTTTTGACAATTTTTATCAAAATATAGCTTCACATTTCATCTCTAGTTTACTTCCAATTAGATAGACAGATAGATCAATAGATAGATCGATAGCTAGATAAACAGATACAAAGATAGATAGATATATTGATAAACAGATACAAAGATAGATAGATAGACAGATAGATAGATCGATAGATAGATTGATAGATAGATAACAGCTATATTCTCTTCTGTTCCATAACTATATAACAGTTGCTGTTGAACTCAAAGTTGACCACTCAACAGTCGTTCACCATTTAAAGCAAATAGTGGAGTAAAAAAAAAAGTTGGATAAATAGGTGTCGCATGAATTGAACGATAATAAAAAAAATCGTTGCTTTGAGATGTCTTCTATGCTCTTTCTGCGCAACAAAAACCACCCATTTCTCGAGCGGATTGTGACGTGTGATGAGAAGTGGATCCTCTACGACAACCGGCGACGTTCGGCACAGTGGTTGGATGTCGGAGAACCTCCATAACACTTCCCAAATCCGAAATTTCACAAAAGAAGTTATACTGACTATTTGGTGGTCTGCGGCCGGTCTCATCCATCACAGTTTCTTGAATCCAGGCGAAACGATTACAGCGGAGAAGTACTGCCGACAAATTGACGAAATGTACCAGAAGCTCCAACATATGTGCCCGAGATTGATCAACATGAAGGGACCAATTTGACTCCATGATAACGCTCTTCCGCATGTTGCTCAACTGATCCTGCAGAAGCTGATGAATTGGGCTACGAAACTGCCTTATACACCATATTCACCGAACCTCTCGCCCACCGATTATCATTTTTTCAAGCATCTCGACAACTTCCTGTGTGAAAAATACTTCAGAAGCCGAGATGATACTGAATCGGCCTTCGATGACTTCATCGCTTCCAGAATTTCGGGTTTCTATGCTAATGGGATAAATAAACTTGTTTCTCGTTGGCAAAAATGTGCCCATTCTAATGGCTCTTATTTCGATTAATAAAGTTTATTATGAAAGGAGTTATGCTCTAGTGAAGTTGAACGTCAAAAACGACATTATTTGTGCACCAACCTAATAATTCAATACTAGACTGACGCTTTTTTCTTCTTTTTGAAGTTAAGAGCTGATAGAGACAGTCACTAAACGTTAGTAAAATAGGGAGGTTAGTTTCACTCTACGTCTGGAGTGACGAGCATGTTCGTATTTATTGATAGGCTTGGTCATTATCATCCTCGTCACTGTGATCTGGATGTTCAAGATTAATCTCTTTACTGTGATCTGGATGAGCAGGGGCCATAAAGGAATCATCCTTGTGGACCTTCTATGTGTTGGTTTTTAACTGGAAGCCGGCAAATTTTCGAATGTAAATTATTTTAATGTACTTAATTTTTATTTTCTACTAGCAGAGATACCGGCCGTTTTCCGGGGAAGAATGTAGCATATTTATATTAAAACTTCTATATTGCTATCTCTCTCTCTATCCGTCTCACTATTTTTCTTCTCCTAACCTTTTCTTTCCATTCCACTCACCCCATACATCTTAGTTGAGCAAACATACAAACAGACTAATCTCCTATATAAAAATTCCTCAAGGAATGAGTCGACATTTTCCTTCCAAATTAGTACATAAAATGGTTGAAAAACCGAATCCTGAGAAAACATGGTCTAGTTGACCCTCAAAAATGAATTTTATTTTAACTTTACATATTATTTTTAGAGGATAATGCCAGTCAAGAATATAATAACATCGTGGGTGTTTGTCTTGTAGTTTTTTTACTTTCTGACAATACTCTCGATTTATCTGTTCTATCTCATGTTCCTTGTGAACTTTACACCGAGGAGTTTCAACAGAGTGACAATGTATCTTTAGTCATAGCTACTGGTGATTGAGAAGGTTTCTTGTAATTATTAAAAAGAAAACAAGCTTAGTCTTGGGAGCATTGAACGTTACCATCCATTTTGTCCCCATTCCACAGCAGACTGGAGATCTTCCTCTACGGTTTCCACCATTGCCTTGGGTATGTATACATTTGCTTTCCCTTCGTGCCTATTTTAGAGAGTTGTGTCGTCAACAAATATACTCATCTCAGGGAGGTCATTAATGAATATCAAGAATAATAAAGGTCCAAGGATCGATCCCTGAAGTACTCCCACATTTATATCATATTGTTTAGATGTACAACTATCGAGGACAACTTGGATTTTTCTCTACGCCAAGACCGAGAAAAATTACTTTCTCCTAGCAAAACAGTTTTACACAACTTTTATGCCCCGTTATAAAAACCAAAAATTCTGATATAATGATGCTAAACGTTATGTCTAGACCCTTTGTTATAGAGACGTACCTATTAACTCGTAATGAACTCTTCTAATCTTTATAAAAATATTAATATTCTTGTGGGGAAATATCGCGATTCAACGCAAAACTATAGTCGAAAATTACTGATAACCTTTTTTGTATTCCCTTTCTTGTACAATATATTCTTTTCTACCTAAACCTGTTGCTCGCGTTTTTATTTAGAACATTTCCTAGAGACACAATAAATTCTTATTTTAATTTTGATTTAAATTCATTGCTCAATTTTGATTCTTGCAAATGTCTAAAATTTAACGTTTAATAATTCAAGAAATCTTGTTTAATTGATGCTTCATGACTACTGCTAAAATTCAATGTAAATTTGATATATTTGATTGTGAAAATGTTAGATTGTGCCCATATTATGCCACATAAACCGTCTTTAAAATATCCCAATGATAGTGAAATTTGGGAATATGTAATTATCGAATGTTCACTCACAGTTGACAATAATTAAGAATGCGTATTATTTGGATCATTCGGACTAATGTTCTTATATTCACTGTTATTTTCAACACGTTCTATCAATGTAACCTCCAACCTTTTTCATGAGTATCTTTTCGAACTCAGCGTAACGGATAAAGTATTTGGTAAAATTTCTTTGTAAGTGACATTCTTCTGGTGATTGAAGGTTCAATTCTCAGTACAGGCGATACTCAGAATGCTATTACAAATTTGAGTTGGTCGTGGCTCATTGAATGAGAGCATGCTACCTCCGTGGTTTAAATAAAAAAGTTCCGTTCTAAATTCTGTACAGATTCTCGAGTTTGACATAAATATTTCCGAGTTCGATAAGATACACCTGAAGAATTTCGAGATTCCATCGACCGAAACGTTGTGAAAATAACACCGAAGATAAGAATAGTAGTTTGAATAATGGAAACAATACGAACGTTTTTCTTATTCTTTTGACTGATGAATTCAACACTTTTTCTTTAACTTGCATGCAATTTAGTCAGGTCCGTATACTTTAGTACATATTGTTTGTAGAAATTTAACAAATCTTCAAAGGCTCCAAGATCTTTTTAATTTCTAGATTAGATAAAGATATTATAAATATTTTTATAAGTCTAGGGATAGTGACATATTTTCTTTTGAAATGAGGTAACCTAAAAATTATATTTTGTTACTGTATATTTACGATGTTTTTACTTATTGTTATTCCAACTTTTCTAAATTTATTCAGGATGATACTTGTTTACTTGTATAATTCACGTTGATTAGTAGCTCTTATGCATATATCAAATATCGCCTCGTAAAACTTATTCGGTAGCTATTTGAAATATTACATGTTTTGTTTTTATTCCATATAATATCATTTTCCATTTTAGTAACTATTGTGCCCCTATGAAAGGGTTCTGAATAAAAACTCGAACAACGGGGTTGGATAGAGAGAATATATTGTATAGGAAAGTAAATACTAAGAAAGGTTGTCAGTATTTATCGACTGTTGAGTTAGACAGTCTATAGTCTCGCATTAGGTCGCGATATTTTCCCATCAGAGAATTAACTCTTGAGGTTTGCATAATGGCTAGAGAAGTCAATTATGAGTGAATGGGTATGTCCCCATAACACATCACTTACAAGCATTTACTTTGCAAAGCGTGCGAGTACTGTTTCCTTTTTGGAATTCGTGAATTTCCTTTTGCATCTCGATTGACGGGGTTCTGGAGCTGCTTGGGGTGGTCCGATGTTGAAAGTGTCACATATCGTCTCCATAACCTCTTCTTCTTCGTGAAGCGCATAATTTGGATCATCCAACATATGCTTTCGTATCTGATTAATGTGTACTTTAGGCGTGAAGTTAGAACTTGACTAATGTGCAAATTCCTAATTAATTTGCCCCGAACGGTACATGTCTTCTTTTTATGCTTAAAACTGGTTGCGTATTCAGTTTAAGTTCAAATCTAGTTGACATTTTTGTTCATTTTCACAGACCAGCTAAGAAAACTCCAGTGAAATTTAATTCTGACTTGAGATTTTCCTTTCCTCGTCGTTATTTTCCACCGTTTGACAAAAAGTATTTATAGGCAAACACTACAAATTAGATTGTTGCATAAAAGCTGCCCCAAAACGATTTTCTGTGTTTCTTCAGACGAACATTTTTAATTTCTTTGTCATACCGTTAAATGTGAAATTAGTGATTAATTCACATACGAAATTTATTTTCGACCCAGTCCTTGTTTTGGCTGTTTTGCAAGACTTTTTTTACGAGTCTTACACGACTTTTTTCTAACGAGTATTACTCGACTTTTAATTTTGTCCTTTGCTCTACAAAGCAAGTTTTATGTTTAATTCTGTAACAAGTTAGGCGTGTTCTTGTGCGGTATGGGTAGTCTTTAATCCAATGCAGATTTCCGCACTAATAACATGGACTTGGTGGTGAGTAACTTTGATTTTCAGTGAATTGTCGTTTTTGTGTACAGGGAAATAATATCCTTTCTTTTTTTATTATCTTTCTCTGTGGAATAGAGTTTTTACTTTTTTATGTATCTTTCTTACGTACGCGACGATAGATTCTTCAATGACTTTTGAACGTTAATCACTCGTTGACAGTCTTCTGCTAACATTTGTAGTGTCAGATTTGGCTAACTTTCTAAGTTTAAACTGCGTGGAATTCCAAACCCTTTGCCGATACTAATCTTAGTAAGAATATCAGGCATTTAAAATCATCAGCACTTTGTTCATCTAATTTAAAATCCTTGCAATGTTTGTTGACTATTGATGCAAATGTTAAATACTCCTCGTTATCTTTCTGGGTTAAATTCAGGAATTTTCACCTTTTATGAAATAACAAAATTTTGGAGCTGAACAGGTGTGACAAGAGTTTCACAATTTCAGAAAAAAATCAAGTCTCACATTGTATTCTATATTGAACTGTAGAGACCCTACGGTCGATTTTATGGATTTATTTTATACAATTGCCTAAAATAAAGTTTAAAATGTAAAATGTTAGTATCATGGTTCGATGGTTCTCTAAACAGAAACATTCATTTTGGACGCGCCTTTATCTTAATATTGATTTCATACGCTGGACTTTTCTGCTTGTGCGGCAAGAAAATTTTTAAAATGCAGTTGTCATGTTAGGCTGTATCAGAGTTTCAACTTTGTAAAAATCGGACTGTCCTTTCTTTAATCGGACTTTTTCAATAATCGAATTTTTATACTTGTCAGAGGAATTCCAATACAAAACCTATCTACAACACTCTCAAGCACATGAAGTACATTTGTGTGAAATTGTAAAAAAAATCAACAAAACCGCATCAGAATACAAAGGAAACGGACTCGCACACACACACACACACACACACACACACACACACACACACACACACACACACACACACACACACACACACGCACGCACGCGCGCGCGCAACATTTATTTTATATATAAGTAAAAATTATCCCAAATGTAATAAATAAGTATAATAAATTCAACTTACACTGCAGAAAATGACGTCAGATTTTAAGATTTTCCCAATTTTCTTTATTCGAATTTGTACCATTAAAAATCACAGACACCGCATTTCGTTATCTTTTCTTGCAAGCAATTTTACCTGTAATTTTAAAGAAGAAAAAATTGACATCAACGAATGCGCCACACTTCCAATACTTTTCATCCTCGAAATCGATGAAATTGCCTATTATTCAATCAAGTTAATCGATTGTCTGCTCTAGTCGGAGACCCACAACTCAAATACTTTTGTGTGAAATCTTATAAAATCGCAGAACCTTTTCGGAATTTATCAGGAACAAGTTCACATGCACATGCAGAGACAAAGTGTATTTTATGTATAAGTAAAAATATTTTATTTTTAATTTCTAATGTTTCTTATTCTGGTAACTTTGCTTATAACTTTTTTTTTGAAAAGTTCTATTTTAATGTTATGCTATAAGACTCCATCCATAATTTTATTTCAAGATATTTTTATTATGAAATAATATTTTTATTTTACTTTAAGATCTTTAAAAATAAAAAAAAATGTATTATAACTAGACAAGATAATATTCTATTTATTGTTTTGACTCTCGAGTATATATCCAACACAGTTAGACACAGTTAATCAATTGAGAACCACATCACTCTATCTAAAAACATATATGATGTTAACTGATATATACTCAAAATAATGAAAAGAATAATGAAATTAATATTCTCTTGTCATAGGCATAATTATAATATATATGTTATGGGATTTTTACCTGCCCATTAATAGACTCTTCCAAATAATATATTAATCGAGATCCAAGTATCTCAGGAGATGGGAGTTTACCGGTCACAATTTTCTCTGCATCTTGTTACTTTTTCAATATATCTTTAAAACCTATACCGTGTTCCGAGTTTCTTTCGTGGTCCCAATCTAGGTCCACATCAATATTACTCACACAAAAAGAAATCCCAGTTCATACAACAACTAGCGAACGAGGACTTGATGACATTCCATTTTATTATACACTAAGAGGCGTCGAAGTTTCAAGACAATAATACTCACGCAAATAGCGCGATGAAACTAACAGAAATCGAGGAAACTGCAGAAGTTCAGTAGATTTATACATCATCTGTCGAATTAGACAAATGAGAATTTCAAATCTAAAAGATCTCAACTCGATGATCGAACGGGAACCGTATTCAACGTCTTTATCAACTGCGCCACGGGGGCCGTGGCGCAGTTGATACAGACGTTGAATCTACGGGGCTCGTGGCGCAATTGGTAGAGACGTTGAATCTCTACGGTTTTAAGTGAGAATTGTCTGAAGATAGCGGTTTCAATCCTACACAAGCCGGCCAGAGGCTTACTTGGCCCAAAACGTGGTGAGACGACAACAACTACGGAAGGCAGTAATTGCAGTGGATGCAGCCACTAGATTCAGAATTCCTATCCCGTCGCGGTTAGCACTTGACGAAGACCAGAGGAATAGTTGGCCGAAACGTCGTGAAACAACTAAGGAAAGATGAAGATAATAAATAAAATTAATAAATAATACTCATCTTAATAATGAATTCCAATTAAAACTGAAATACTGACTTCAAACGAATTTTGATGCAACACCAGGATTTTTTTTTATTCTTGTTAAATTATTTCTTAGGCGACCACAAAAACAACTGTGCAAAAAACTTAAAATTATCTCATGAATATTTCGGTACGACGGTATTTTTGCTTTTTTTTAAAAGAGAAATATGTAAAAAACATTTTGCTGACTTTTCCCTTTCTGATAAACTGGAGATTGAGAGTTAGAATCTCTCTAGAACTTCCATTACATGAAAAAAAATCTTTATCAAAATTTTTTGTAACGCATTTAGAAAAGGAACCATAATTAGTTTTTTGGTGTCTGTTTTTATTTTTATTATTTGTCTTCCACGTAAAACTTCGTTGTCATTTTTTTTGGTTGTCTGGATTTTACAAAAATTCTGCGACCAATAATGAAGGACTTCCAAAAGATAATCTCACAAATGTTACAAGGGCAGATAGACAATCAACAGAGAATGGAGTAGTAACTGATAGAACAACAACAAATGAAACAACAACAAATGGAACAGCAACAAATGGAACAACAACAAATGGAACAGCAACAAATGGAACAACAACAAAGAAATGAAGGAAGAATACAAGCATTAATGAAAAGTGAGGAACGAAAAAACAAAATGGAAGATTTACTATCAAAATCGTTAAACGGCACCAAAACTGTTGAAAACGGTATTACTTTTTTCCAGTATATTTACAGTACCATAGAAACTTTTGGATGTATACTAGAAAATAAAACGTTTATGCATTCTACAAACGATAAACAGACATCTTTAACATGAACTACAAAAAATGGTCAAACGAAAAAAAAAAAAAACGTTTCTTACTCAGGAAACTGGGTATAACTGAATACAGAAGGTTCGTTGATTTTTATCCTCAAAATATGATGTTGATGTGTTTGGTAGTATTCTTAAATAAGTTTTGTGTCGGAATGCCTCTGATAAGTATCGGAAATCGATAATCGAAAAAATCCGATTAAAGAAGGAAGTCTGATTTTGATCAAAGTTAATATTTTTATGCAACCCAACATCACAAGTGCCTTTGAGAAGTTTTTATAACCACACAAGCAGAAAGGCCCAGCCTACCAAAACCAACTGTAGATTCTTTTATAAGATCAACAGTTGGTTCTTTGATAAGAGAAAGGCGCGTTCGAAATGAATATTTTTATTGATAGCACAATTAATATTTTACTTTTGCAATTTTAATCTTTAAGTGAAGCCATTATTTACAGAAATTTTTTTAATGAAATCAACAGATTCTCTACAGTGCAATGAAAACAACAAATTGTGGGGTAAATCAGTGCGAGAAGGCATGTAAAGCTTCCTTCCAGTACACTACGGGGGTCCCTAACTAGAACAGGCATCAAGCAATTTGATTTAAAAAAAAATGGACGCTGACAATGACTGTATAAGATGGTGGAACAGTTGCTGATCCTTATTCAACCCCGGAGAACGTCGGGTCTCCTTGCTAGTAATTTTTTGTCATCTCAGATATGACACGTGGACAGAAGAATACTACGCCCTGGTCTTTAAAAAGACGAAAAAGAAACAAAAATAAATCAAGACAAACAAGACAAAAACAAATCTCAAAAATCGGAAATCGTTTGTGGAAAAGAAAAACACGTCTCTTTTACCAGTGCCACCTTCTTACGTACTACTTAAAAATGTATATCTAAATCTGATAATTGGAGAAAGTTGCTTCCATTCTGATACCTAAGATACTATTTGAGGATACGTCTTCGACAATCAGTCCGATAGCGAATGGACCATTTTGGGCACTTTTTATCTGTTGTACTGTGGTATTAGTTCTGAATATGCCTAAGATGTCTCTTCGCTTGGGCCTTGCCTTCAAGTTCTAAGGAAAAGTTAGTTGAGTGTTAACTGGCTGAAGTTCCCTCATAACGGAATGCTATCGGGCAATTTTAAGGACTAAAGTGCGTTGGGTTATCTCCTTACCTTCCAGCCTTATGCCATACATTTTGCAGTAGCAGTGAAGTAAATGTGTTACATGATAAGGGCTGTCCCCTGTTCATGTAAGTATAAAAATAGAGAGATTAGTTAAAATGAAAATAAGAGAAAGCAGAAATCGAACCCTGGACATAAGTTTTAAAGAACAATAGGTTTAAATGGAATGTCCAGTAAATTGTTAATTCGGATGAAATAAATAATAAATAAACTATTCAATTGTTAAAAGAATGTGGATAATAAAATATGAGTTAAATAAATTAGATATGTAGGTTAAATTCCTTTGTGGAAACAACACAAGGAAAATAGGTTATTGCGAAATCAATGTCGAAAACGTGCAAAGTCGCGCATGTTGAAACACGTGAATTTTGCTCACGTGGCCGGGATGCATGGATTTCTCAATATAGTAGGGAGAGAGTCAGAGACAGGGGGAGAGAGAGTCAGAGACAGTCAGGGGAGACAGTCAGTGAGAAAACTCAGAGACAGGCGGACGTCTGAAGCGAGACGTTACTTCAGAAACTAAAATGTGAAACTTTGAGTTCTTAATGAGGAAGTCGACCGGTCGTCAGAAAATAAATTCATTATGTGTTTGTGATAAAGCTCATCTTTGTGTTTGTGATTTCTACAAAAAGGTAAATTGTATTGTTATTATATATCTGTGTTATAAAATGTCATTACAACAACATCTCTCTCTCTAAGATACAACATCATATGTAATAAGACAAGAACTCTCACTAAGACTCATATCATTACTAATAAGAACTCTCACAAGAAAAAGCATCACTTATAATAGTCTCTCTCTAAAACTCTTTAATGAAACAACTATATAACAACTCACAATTTGGTGTTCGTGAACCTTTTGCATCAGCGATGCAGAAACCGAACCTGGGGTCGATACCACGAAAAAAAAAAAAAAAAAAGAAACACAACGTTTTAAAGGGATCCAACATAATTTAAAAAAATAAATAAATAATACCACGGAAAAAGAAAAATTACACGATCACAGAATTCGAAAAAGAAAAAGAAACACAACGTTTTAAAGGGGTCCAACATAATTTAAAAAAATAAATAAATAATACCACGGAAAAAGAAAAAAAATCACACGATCACAGAATTCGAAAAAGGAAAAGAAACACAACGTTTTAAAAGGGTCCAACATAATTAAAAAAAAAATAATAATGAATAAATAATACCACGGAAAAAGAAAAAAAATTACACGATCACAGAAATGCGAAGAAAAAAAAATGAAAAAAAAAAATTTGAACATACACGCACACAGAGAACAAAAGATACAAGAAATATTAAAAAAAAAAAAAAAAAAAAAGATATTCGTAGTAATGGAAAAAAATAGTAAACAAGTCACCATGCGTAATTCATTGATAAATGAATTGGTCTGTTAAAAAAAAACACACACACATACACGCGAAGGCAGAGACTGTGTCACCCTAATGTTATTGTTTTGAAATTTGTAGAAGTGTCATTAGAAAATCTGTGTCAATATGAAATCGTTTGGACGAATTGTTGAATTTAATCTGTCAATCAAAACAGGAATTTCAAAGGTCGCATGTACTCTCTATGAAACGGCGTGTAAATTGTTTTGAAATGCATTTTGTGTTCATAGTGAACTTTTCGGCTTTTGCGTGTTCATTTATTTTGTTTTTGAAAAAAAAAAGGGATAATTGTTTTGGACAGACTGTTGAATTGTTCTTTGTTACAGATGATTTTTTTTTGTTGTTAAAAAAAAAAGTTATAACTGTTGCAAAATGTTTAAATGTATTAAGGTATTTTTTTTTTGAAAATGTTTTTATGATGTTGAACAAATATTGTAAATTGTCTTATGTAATGTTATGATTTTCACAGCAAGAATTCAAAGTTATCCGTAAATATACATTAGATTAAAATGATCTAGTAGAAAATAAGTTAAGACGTATGGTTGGCTTACAGATTCAGTTAGAATTTTAGAAGGGGGACAAGAATTAAAATTACGTAAACGGGCATTTGGAGAGATTTTAGATGTGATACGCCGTAAGAAAGATGTTTTGTTTTAGCATTTGGTTTTGTTGTTTTTTTTAGAGATCCTAAAATTTTTTCTCCAAGAAAAGTTACTTGGTAGGGATTGATAAGCACAAGAAGTGCCCCTATACGAAAAATTTGGGAACCTGGTTAATTAAGTGCTTAAAATAAGCTAGTTGCACGTAACGACTCCAAGCAAAGTAGTAAGTCTTGGCTTAGTTAATAAACAGGCGTTGGAAAGAATACGAAAATTCTTAAGGGGACCAGTAAACCGATGAGAGGTAGTCCCGAGGCAATCACATATAGCTTAATGAAGTAAGAGACAGGCAAAAATATGCCGTAGATTACGTAAGAAAGATATAACCTTGTATTTCTTTTTAGAGACGCATGAATGTGGGATATATCTGCTGGATCTTGGAGGCTCTGGTGAGAGGAAAGAAAAATCACAAAAAAAACGGGCAATTAGATAGAATTTAGGCGCAATTAAGTTGTTGGTCGCAGGAAACGTGTTAGTTAGTTAGGGGTGATATTTCTAAATCCTCGTCGAAGTTTCAAGAATCCAAGCAAGGAAATCCGAGTGAATCCGTATGAGAGAAAAAAAAAAGGTATATCTTAAACTTCTGAAGCCAACCACAAAGATTTAAGTATATGAGCTTTGGTATGTCCCGTATGAGATAGTTATAGAATAAAAAACAAAGCCATACTTGATAAGACTAACCATGCGGAAAGAGAGATCAGAGCACTTTTGAGACGAAGGAAGTCGTCCATTTCGAGAAAGGTGAAAACCTCTAGTCTGCGGCATATGGGTGGCTGGAAAATAGCTGATGGGAATCATAGGAATACCCTACACCCAAAAAGTAAATGCCACAAAGATCAGAAAGGTTCTGATCTTATAAAAAAATAAATAATTGTGAAATCGGCCGTGAAGGGCTGACTAAAAGAGATTTTTTGTTGTGTTTTTTTAGCCTGATCTTTCTAGCCGTGTGGTTGTGTAGATGTAAAAATAAAAAATGTACTAAAGTTAAAAATGCATACATTTTTTTTTTGTGAAATATGGAAGGGAGGGATGTTACATGATAAGGGCTGTCCCCTGTTCATGTAAGTATAAAAATAGAGAGATTAGTTAAAATGAAAATAAGAGAAAGCAGAAATCGAACCCTGGACATAAGTTTTAAAGAACAATAGGTTTAAATGGAATGTCCAGTAAATTGTTATGAATATCAAGAATAATAAAGGTCCAAGGATCGATCCCTGAAGTACTCCCACATTTATATCATATTGTTTAGATGTACAACTATCGAGGACAACTTGGATTTTTTTCTACGCCAAGACCGAGAAAAATTACTTTCTCCTAGCAAAACAGTTTTACACAACTTTTATGCCCCGTTATAAAAACCAAAAATTCTGGTATAATGATGCTAAACGTTATGTCTAGACCCTTTGTTATAGAGACGTACCTATTAACTCGTAATGAACTCTTCTAATCTTTATAAAAATATTAATATTCTTGTGGGGAAATATCGCGATTCAACGCAAAACTATAGTCGAAAATTACTGATAACCTTTCTTGTATTCCCTTTCTTGTACAATATATTCTTTTCTACCTAAACCTGTTGCTCGCGTTTTTATTTAGAACATTTCCTAGAGACACAATAAATTCTTATTTTAATTTTGATTTAAATTCATTGCTCAATTTTGATTCTTGCAAATGTCTAAAATTTAACGTTTAATAATTCAAGAAATCTTGTTTAATTGATGCTTCATGACTACTGCTAAAATTCAATGTAAATTTGATATATTTGATTGTGAAAATGTTAGATTGTGCCCATATTATGCCACATAAACCGTCTTTAAAATATCCCAATGATAGTGAAATTTGGGAATATGTAATTATCGAATGTTCACTCACAGTTGACAATAATTAAGAATGCGTATTATTTGGATCATTCGGACTAATGTTCTTATATTCACTGTTATTTTCAACACGTTCTATCAATGTAATCTCCAACCTTTTTCATGAGTATCTTTTCGAACTCAGCGTAACGGATAAAGTATTTGGTAAAATTTCTTTGTAAGTGACATTCTTCTGGTTATTGAAGGTTCAATTCTCAGTACAGGCGATACTCAGAATGCTATTACAAATTTGAGTTGGTCGTGGCTCATTGAATGAGAGCATGCTACCTCCGTGGTTTAAATAAAAAAGTTCCGTTCTAAATTCTGTACAGATTCCCGAGTTTGACATAAATATTTCCGAGTTCGATAAGATACACCTGAAGAATTTCGAGATTCCATCGACCGAAACGTTGTGAAAATAACACCGAAGATAAGAATAGTAGTTTGAATAATGGAAACAATACGAACGTTTTTCTTATTCTTTTGACTGATGAATTCAACACTTTTTCTTTAACTTGCATGCAATTTAGGCAGGTCCGTATACTTTAGTACATATTGTTTGTAGAAATTTAACAAATCTTCAAAGGCTCCAAGATCTTTTTAATTTCTAGATTAGATAAAGATATTATAAATATTTTTATAAGTCTAGGGATAGTGACATATTTTCTTTTGAAATGAGGTAACCTAAAAATTATATTTTGTTACTGTATATTTACGATGTTTTTACTTATTGTTATTCCAACTTTTCTAAATTTATTCAGGATGATACTTGTTTACTTGTATAATTCACGTTGATTAGTAGCTCTTATGCATATATCAAATATCGTCTCGTAAAACTTATTCGGTAGCTATTTGAAATATTACATGTTTTGTTTTTATTCCATATAATATCATTTTCCATTTTAGTAACTATTGTGCCCCTATGAAAGGGTTCTGAATAAAAACTCGAACAACGGGGTTGGATAGAGAGAATATATTGTATAGGAAAGTAAATACTAAGAAAGGTTGTCAGTATTTATCGACTGTTGAGTTAGACAGTCTATAGTCTCGCATTAGGTCGCGATATTTTCCCATCAGAGAATTAACTCTTGAGGTTTGCATAATGGCTAGAGAAGTCAATTATGAGTGAATGGGTATGTCCCCATAACACATCACTTACAAGCATTTACTTTGCAAAGCGTGCGAGTACTGTTTCCTTTTTGGAATTCGTGAATTTCCTTTTGCATCTCGATTGACGGGGTTCTGGAGCTGCTTGGGGTGGTCCGATGTTGAAAGTGTCACATATCGTCTCCATAACCTCTTCTTCTTCGTGAAGCGCATAATTTGGATCATCCAACATATGCTTTCGTATCTGATTAATGTGTACTTTAGGCGTGAAGTTAGAACTTGACTAATGTGCAAATTCCTAATTAATTTGCCCCGAACGGTACATGTCTTCTTTTTATGCTTAAAACTGGTTGCGTATTCAGTTTAAGTTCAAATCTAGTTGACATTTTTGTTCATTTTCACAGACCAGCTAAGAAAACTCCAGTGAAATTTAATTCTGACTTGAGACTTTCCTTTCCTCGTCGTTATTTTCCACCGTTTGACAAAAAGTATTTATAGGCAAACACTACAAATTAGATTGTTGCATAAAAGCTGCCCCAAAACGATTTTCTGTGTTTCTTCAGACGAACATTTTTAATTTCTTTGTCATACCGTTAAATGTGAAATTAGTGATTAATTCACATACGAAATTTATTTTCGACCCAGTCCTTGTTTTGGCTGTTTTGCAAGACTTTTTTTACGAGTCTTACACGACTTTTTTCTAACGAGTATTACTCGACTTTTAATTTTGTCCTTTGCTCTACAAAGCAAGTTTTATGTTTAATTCTGTAACAAGTTAGGCGTGTTCTTGTGCGGTATGGGTAGTCTTTAATCCAATGCAGATTTCCGCACTAATAACATGGACTTGGTGGTGAGTAACTTTGATTTTCAGTGAATTGTCGTTTTTGTGTACAGGGAAATAATATCCTTTCTTTTTTTATTATCTTTCTCTGGGGAATAGAGTTTTTACTTTTTTATGTATCTTTCTTACGTACGCGACGATAGATTCTTCAATGACTTTTGAACGTTAATCACTCGTTGACAGTCTTCTGCTAACATTTGTAGTGTCAGATTTGGCTAACTTTCTAAGTTTAAACTGCGTGGAATTCCAAACCCTTTGCCGATACTAATCTTAGTAAGAATATCAGGCATTTAAAATCATCAGCACTTTGTTCATCTAATTTAAAATCCTTGCAATGTTTGTTGACTATTGATGCAAATGTTAAATACTCCTCGTTATCTTTCTGGGTTAAATTCAGGAATTTTCACCTTTTATGAAATAACAAAATTTTGGAGCTGAACAGGTGTGACAAGAGTTTCACAATTTCAGAAAAAAATCAAGTCTCACATTGTATTCTATATTGAACTGTAGAGACCCTACGGTCGATTTTATGGATTTATTTTATACAATTGCCTAAAATAAAGTTTAAAATGTAAAATGTTAGTATCATGGTTCGATGGTTCTCTAAACAGAAACATTCATTTTGGACGCGCCTTTATCTTGATATTGATTTCATACGCTGGACTTTTCTGCTTGTGCGACAAGAAAATTTTTAAAATGCAGTTGTCATGTTAGGCTGTATCAGAGTTTCAACTTTGTAAAAATCGGACTGTCCTTTCTTTAATCGGACTTTTTCAATAATCGAATTTTTATACTTGTCAGAGGAATTCCAATACAAAACCTATCTACAACACTCTCAAGCACATGAAGTACATTTGTGTGAAATTGTAAAAAAAATCAACAAAACCGCATCAGAATACAAAGGAAACGGACTCACACACACACACACACACACACACACACACACACACACACACACACACACACACACACACACACACACACACACACACACACGCAACGTTTATTTTATATATAAGTAAAAATTATCCCAAATGTAATAAATAAGTATAATAAATTCAACTTACACTGCAGAAAATGACGTCAGATTTTAAGATTTTCCCAATTTTCTTTATTCGAATTTGTACCATTAAAATTCACAGACACCGCATTTCGTTATCTTTTCTTGCAAGCAATTTTACCTGTAATTTTAAAGAAGAAAAAATTGACATCAACGAATGCGCCACACTTCCAATACTTTTCATCATCGAAATCGATGAAATTGCCCATTATTCAATCAAATTGATCGATTGTCTGCTCTAGTCGGAGACCCACAACTCAAATACTTTTGTGTGAAATCTTATGAAATCGCAGAGCCGTTTCGGAATTTATCAGGAACAAGTTCACATGCACATGCAGAGACAAAGTGTATTTTATGTATAAGTAAAAATATTTTATTTTTAATTTCTAATGTTTCTTATTCTGGTAACTTTGCTTATAACTTTTTTTTGAAAAGTTCTATTTTAATGTTATGCTATAAGACTCCATCCATAATTTTATTTCAAGATATTTTTATTATGAAATAATATTTTTATTTTACTTTAAGATCTTTAAAAGTAAAAAAAAATGTATTATAACTAGACAAGATAATATTCTATTTATTGTTTTGACTCTCGAGTATATATCCAACACAGTTAGACACAGTTAATCAATTGAGAACCACATCACTCTATCTAAAAACATATATGATGTTAACTGATATATACTCAAAATAATGAAAAGAATAATGAAATGAATATTCTCTTGTCATAGCCATAATTATAACATATATGTTATGGGATTGTTACTTGCCCATTAATAGACTCTTCCAAATAATATATTAATCGACATCCAAGTATCTCAGGAGATGGGATTTTACCGGTCACAATTTTCTCTGCATCTTGTTACTTTTTCAATATATCTTTAAAACCTATACCGTGTTCCGAGTTTCTTTCGTGGTCCCAATCTAGGTCCACATCAATATTACTCACACAAAAAGAAATCCCAGTTCATACAACAACTAGCGAACGAGGACTTGATGACATTCCATTTTATTATACACTAAGAGGCGTCGAAGTTTCAAGACAATAATACTCACGCAAATAGCGCGATGAAACTAACGGAAATCGAGGAAACTGCAGAAGTTCAGTAGATTTATACATCATCTGTCGAATTAGACAAATGAGAATTTCAAATCTAAAAGATCTCAACTCGATGATCGAACGGGAACCGTATTCAACGTCTTTATCAACTGCGCCACGGGGGCCGTGGCGCAGTTGATAGAGACGTTGAATCTACGGGGCTCGTGGCGCAATTGGTAGAGACGTTGAATCTCTACGGTTCTAAGTGAGAATTGTCTGAAGATAGCGGTTTCAATCCTACACAAGCCGGCCAGAGGCTTACTTGGCCCAAAACGTGGTGAGACGACAACAACTACGGAAGGCAGTAATTGCAGTGGATGCAGCCACTAGATTCAGAATTCCTATCCCGTCGCGGTTAGCACTTGACGAAGACCAGAGGAATAGTTGGCCGAAACGTCGTGAAACAACTAAGGAAAGATGAAGATAATAAATAAAATTAATAAATAATACTCATCTTAATAATGAATTCCAATTAAAACTGAAATACTGACTTCAAACGAATTTTGATGCAACACCAGGATTTTTTTTTATTCTTGTTAAATTATTTCTTAGGCGACCACAAAAACAACTGTGCAAAAAACTTAAAATTATCTCATGAATATTTCGGTACGACGGTATTTTTGCTTTTTTTTAAAAGAGAAATATGTAAAAAACATTTTGCTGACTTTTCCCTTTCTGATAAACTGGAGATTGAGAGTTAGAATCTCTCTAGAACTTCCATTACATGAAAAAAAATCTTTATCAAAATTTTTTGTAACGCATTTAGAAAAGGAACCATAATTAGTTTTTTGGTGTTTGTTTTTATTTTTATTATTTGTCTTCCACGTAAAAATTCGTTGTCATTTTTTTTGGTTGTCTGGATTTTACAAAAATTCTGCGACCAATAATGAAGGACTTCCAAAAGATAATCTCACAAATGTTACAAGGGCAGATAGACAATCAACAGAGAATGGAGTAGTAACTGATAGAACAACAACAAATGAAACAACAACAAATGGAACAGCAACAAATGGAACAACAACAAATGGAACAGCAACAAATGGAACAACAACAAAGAAATGAAGGAAGAATACAAGCATTAATGAAAAGTGAGAAACGAAAAAACAAAATGGAAGATTTACTATCAAAATCGTTAAACGGCACCAAAACTGTTGAAAACGGTATTACTTTTTTCCAGTATATTTACAGTACCATAGAAACTTTTGGATGTATACTAGAAAATAAAACGTTTATGCATTCTACAAACGATAAACAGACATCTTTAACATGAACTACAAAAAATGGTCAAACGAAAAAAAAAAAAAACGTTTCTTACTCAGGAAACTGGGTATAACTGAATACAGAAAGTTCGTTGATTTTTATCCTCAAAATATGATGTTGATGTGTTTGGTAGTATTCTTAAATAAGTTTTGTGTCGGAATGCCTCTGATAAGTATCGGAAATCGATAATCGAAAAAATCCGATTAAAGAAGGAAGTCTGATTTTGATCAAAGTTAATATTTTTATGCAACCCAACATCACAAGTGCCTTTGAGAAGTTTTTATAACCACACAAGCAGAAAGGCCCAGCCTACCAAAACCAACTGTAGATTCTTTTATAAGATCAACAGTTGGTTCTTTGATAAGAGAAAGGCGCGTTCGAAATGAATATTTTTATTGATAGCACAATTAATATTTTACTTTTGCAATTTTAATCTTTAAGTGAAGCCATTATTTACAGAAATTTTTTTAATGAAATCAACAGATTCTCTACAGTGCAATGAAAACAACAAATTGTGGGGTAAATCAGTGCGAGAAGGCATGTAAAGCTTCCTTCCAGTACACTACGGGGGTCCCTAACTAGAACAGGCATCAAGCAATTTGATTTTTAAAAAAATGGACGCTGACAATGACTGTATAAGATGGTGGAACAGTTGCTGATCCTTATTCAACCCCGGAGAACGTCGGGTCTCCTTGCTAGTAATTTTTTGTCATCTCAGATATGACACGTGGACAGAAGAATACTACGCCCTGGTCTTTAAAAAGACGAAAAAGAAACAAAAATAAATCAAGACAAACAAGACAAAAACAAATCTCAAAAATCGGAAATCGTTTGTGGAAAAGAAAAACACGTCTCTTTTACCAGTGCCACCTTCTTACGTACTACTTAAAAATGTATATCTAAATCTGATAATTGGAGAAAGTTGCTTCCATTCTGATACCTAAGATACTATTTGAGGATACGTCTTCGACAATCAGTCCGATAGCGAATGGACCATTTTGGGCACTTTTTATCTTTTGTACTGTGGTATTAGTTCTGAATATGCCTAAGATGTCTCTTCGCTTGGGCCTTGCCTTCAAGTTCTAAGGAAAAGTTAGTTGAGTGTTAACTGGCTGAAGTTCCCTCATAACGGAATGCTGACGGGCAATTTTAAGGACTAAAGTGCGTTGGGTTATCTCCTTACCTTCCAGCCTTATGCCATACATTTTGCAGTAGCAGTGAAGTAAATGCAGAGAAGAAAGAAGCTGAGAGCAAATCTTCTGATTATGTACCTCATCATATTTTTTTTACTGCAGCAATAAATGGTTTATTTTCATAATAACCCAGAGAAATTGAACCTTAACGATTGTGATTGAAGTCACAGTTAATACAGTCCCTGATCGAGTTTCAATCCTTTTATTCTACTAAGAAATGTATTATTTAAAAATATAATTGCTTTACTAAACTGACTTTGGTTAATTGGTTTCAAACGGAGTATAATTAACACTAGTCTTACTAGTAAACATCAATGCAATAAAAGACAATCCATCATTTTTCAAAGTTTGTAGCAAAAGTACATGAGCAACAAAACCGGTTTTTTCCGCAGTAAGCGCACACATTCAGATATTCATTGATATATGAAGCAATTAATCAATTGAAAATATAATAGAATATTAATGTGATGAAAAGGCAAGTATAATTCTATTGTCAAAAGAAGTTTCACAGCATAAAAAGAACAATAGTGAATATGGTGAAAGCAAATGAACTTTATTGCCAAGATAAGAACAATTACACTAACAATTCAATATTAACCCTGACGATCATACAATATCAATATAGACTATAACCGTTCATCACATTATACACTTTGTAAATTATAATTCAATGAACGGTTATATTCATATATGCCAGCACCGTGGACTGAAATATTTGTACGCAAGATGTTAGCAATAAAAATCTTTAAATACTTGTGTGTCTATTCCTATTAACGCGTTATCTTTAAATAAAAAATGTATATGCATGTATATATATATTATTCATTTCGTCTTGATAATGAGACGAATCAATGAAATGCTGCATATTTATGCGGTGACGCATTTTTTTATCTGACATCTTAATATCCTTTCTATTGTTACCAACGAGTCTAAACAAGTACAAATTACGATTTTGGTGAAAGGCAACGTGTTCGATTATAACCAAATTCGATCAGTAGAAAAAAATATCATTACGGACATTTCGTTTTATCTATCAACACTGTAAAACAACGCCTAGGTAAGTATAATTCAATTCATTATAGAAAGAAACCTTTTATACTAATATACCAAAACAGTAAAACAACTCTCCTTCTATTATTAATATTAACATATCTTGGGACGATTAATCGACACAAGGAATCGGGAAAATCGAGATTTTTTTTGGTATCAGAATTGAAAACAATTCGTGCTTGTTTTTCGATGACAAAACAAAAACATTCTTTTCATTGTTTCCTGTTTGCTTTTGTCTAAAGAAAATTTTCTATTGCTGGTACTAACGATAAAATGCTAAATACTTATTGATTTTAAATTACTAGTAAAATTAAATCTACAGATCACCCCCGCACAATTGTAGTTTTGCATTATCGAAAGTTTATGCGCATATTACGAGTTTTTATGGAAATTAGAAAATTAAAAAAACAACTTTAGAGTTGTATATATATATATATATATATATATATATATATATATATATATATATATATATATATATATATATACATAGAGAGAGATTTAAATATAATCGGAAACTGTATCGAAATCGGTGATTTATAACAGAATCGCTAATTGTATCGGATTCGGAAAAAATGTTGCAATCGTCCCATTAGTACACACACACACACACACACACACACACACACACACACACACACACACACACACACACACAGACATATATATATATATATATATTCAGTTGTAATAAAGTCGGTCAACTTATCTCATACGCACAGATCGTCATATAATAATTAGATCACTCTGACTGACGTTAAAAGCATTTAATAAAATAAATGTTTAATTTACACCGTATCTCTCGCGGTTTATGGTAGACTAGTGGTTCGAGTCCTTGTTAATGAAGCCAGACATTACTTCTGTTGCTGGGGATCGAATCTCTCGACTGGCGTTAATCGTGACACCCTGTACTGATGATTCCCGAAAAGATGAAACATTAGGGTATGTAAGTATTTAATAATTATTATAGTAAATAATAATGTCAGCCACTTAATAAACTTGTTTCTTATCGTTGAGCACTTTCAGTTTTAATAAAGTCGGTCAACTTAGCTAATACGAACAGATCGTCATATAATAAGATCTCTGACTGACGCTAAAAGCATTTAAGAATAAATAGGTATTTAATAATTATAGTATATATATATATATATATATATATATATATATATATATATAGTAATTTATAAAATATATATGGTGATTAAGCTACACTGAATATTCTGCGTTTCATCCAACTATAGGATTCGTCAGGCTTATAAGCCTGACTATAGGATTCGTCAGGCCTGATTTAGCCTGACGAATCCTATAGTTGGATGAAACGCAGAATATTCAGTGTAGCTTAATCGCCATATATATTTTATAAATTACTAACTAGCTCTACCTACGTATTGAGCACTTTTGAAGTAAATACTTAAAGTTTACGCATAAATCTATACTTTCGTATATTAAATTTATGTGAATAAATGAAGTAGTTATATATATATATATATATATATATATATATATATATATATATATATATATATATATATATATATATATATTGGGGCGATCGATTAATCGGGAATCTGAAAAAAAAAAGGAACTTCTGGCGATATCGAAATCGGGAAAATTTGAGTCTCATTTCCGATTCCAAAACGACTTTTTAAATTCTTTTTCTGTCAATTACAAACACAGATTTATTTATTTATCAGCTGATTATTTATTCCTGGCATAAAACGAAGGGACAAAGGATCAAGATTTCTAGTTCCAATTTAATCATTTTATTGGTAAATTATGGTAAAGAACGTAAAAATCAAGTTCACTTACTCCTATTTCGCTTAGGAAACCATTTGAAATGCTCACACGTATTTTAGCACCTTGTTGATAAAAGGCAATATGATAACCCTCAGTTCACAGTTAAATTAAAAGCTTTAAAACGCTACTGACAAGTTTTATCTTTAATTTTTCTGGCGCCGACATAGTCTCGTGTTTTTTGGAGTGGTCATTATTAAAATAATCCTGTTTTATTGCAAATTTACCTCAAATGAAGAACACAGATAAAAATGCAAAGAGTTTATCAAAACCTATAAAACACGAGAAAATACGTAAAGGATGAACGTTTAGAAATTTATCAAATTATAAAAAACAAATTATATCCAAATTTAAAATAAGCCCACAAATAAGATTCTACTTTTTAAGCGATTATGTGTGAACACACTGAAAAAGAAAACAAATAATTATTGTAGAATTTAGAGTAAGTTGAGTTACACGTATAAAGTTAGCGTAAAATGATCTCCTATTTCTGGTTTATTCTCCCTTTTAGGGGACTTAACCAAATCTTTTACCATAACCCTGACCGACAAAGTCATAAATAGGGCAACAGAATATTCTCATCACCATTTTGACCCTCGAGTATATATCTGACACAGGTAGACAGAGTTAATCAACTGAGAACCACATCACTCTACATAAAAACATAAGATATCAACGGATATATACTCGAAAGTCAAAACAATGAAAAGAATGTGCTGTTGTCACAGCCCTAGTCATAAGACCAATCGTAATCGATTTATCTGTTTATATTTAGATACATTTTATTTTTACTAAATTTTGATCAGGAGCATTAACATGACTTAGATTTTAAAACAAACAAAATTGACTACGTTCTTAAAACTGTCTGGTCCGAAAGATACGTGGCGGAATGATGGGACCTGATAGAATGACATCGTTTTGAAATCTGGCTTATCATAATTATTTTGTGAGTTTCTGATTACTTCTTGTTTGTGTTTTATAGATTAACGCTTAAAATTAATCTCTAAAAGAAAAAAATTACACGTGAAAAAAAGTTATAATGAAAAATGTTTACATGGCGGCGTCCGCAGCTGAAATGTTCAACTAAATTTGAAATTAAATAAATTCACTTCACGGGGGAAACATGTTCTTGTTCCGTCAGCCATGACTGAATAGAATTCTAAATAATTCGCAATTGTATTTTTCGGTCACCTACACTTAGAATTGAACCTTCAACCTTCAAGTGAATATCACTTTTAGCAAATGATTTTTCCAAGTACTCTAACCACCTCGCCATGTGTCATTGTGGACAGCCAACTCTCATCTCCAAAATTAAATAAATTCATTGTAAAAATCCCTTTAAAGATAAATATTAGGTTTCTGGGACTGAGAAATTACAAAAATTGAATCGTGTCTCCTCATTAGTTGATTAGTTCAGTACATTGTTTGAAAACAGCCGTTCTTATTAGTTGAAGTCAAATATTAACCCGCGCGAGTGTCGTTTTTTTTCTCTTTTTTTTTTCTCAATTTAAAATCAGTTTAAGTAAAAACTTTGAAGATGTCGGATATATGTTATTTTTCTTAATTTAAGGGCGTTTGGCGCACAAATTGTCATGGTATCTTTGAGACGATTTAACCTTATAAGTTAGGTATTTCTTTTTTGGTGTAATATCGTACTTTCAGTCAGCAAAGATTGTGGATTTTTGATTAATTACAACCTCATTACCGAAATTACTAATTGATTGTTGTATTAAAAGGAACAATTCTTCATGCTTATAAGATTTATCAACTACGACGTCATCTAGAAGTCAACTACCAGGCTTACGCAAAGCGGCGAAGTGACGCAACATATTTTGCAAGGAACGAAAACTACCTGTAACTAAACCATCAAGTAAGTATACTTTTCAATTTGTTGTGTTTTACATTTCCCCCTCTTCCAAAGTTCTAAATTATGTGGGAATAAAATTCTCACAAATATTTAAAATATAATTAATTATCTTAAGTCTTAAGATTATTTATTAAATGAAAAACATCTTGTTTATACAAAAACGGTTAATTAGCTCCCAGGAACGAGAGGTGAGTAACAGTCCAGCTTCGCACTATCAAAACTAAAGCCTCGCACAGAGATTCTATGGAATCTCAATATGTCAGAAAGTGAATTTTATTTTCAAATTTACAGATCAATTAAAACATAATTATATCTTAATTTTTGTATTTTTAAAAATTATAAAAATATTCATTAATTTAGGTAATCTATTTGTTGTTTTTTTTTGTTTATTTTTGTAATTATTTTGCCCACTCGTATTTGTCTAAATTAATCGTTATTAAAAATAATACTATTTAAAAAATTTTTTTTAGTGATCCAGGATTTCAATATTTTAATTTTTTTTAATTTTCAGGATTATAAATCTAATGTTCGTGAAAATATTTACAAATATATCTTTTTAATTGTTAGCATCTACAATGCTTTATTTTCTTGTGAAAAAACGCACACAGATATTCATGCATCTTTTTTTAGTACTTAAAACTCTAAGTTTAGCAAAGGTGGTTTTGCTTACATTAAATATAAATATATTTCACTAAATTAAATTAAATGTAAATACATTTTCACTAAAATTGTTACAAATGGATTTATTATATTCTGTGATTGTTACCGTAAATTGTGATAAATACACAATAAAAATATTGGAATGTGAAACATTCGTTGATCATCATTCAATCTCGGGCAACGTCAAATCCCTCTGCTAATAATAGCTAATTTTCTTTAACACTAAAATCATTATAATTGCGAATTGGGGAAAAACATAAAGAAACAAAAACAAAACAAACGCATAGATAATTTCTGAAATATTGGCAAACCAGAAGAGTACCCGATTAAAAGTAATAGCAAACGGTGTTTGGTCAGATTTTTTCCCGATATTAAACTTCATCAGTAATATAATTTACAGCGAGAGTTTCAATTTCCTAAGTTTATTTATTTATTAAATTGTTAGGTGAAAGCATATAATAGTTAACAAAAAACCTTCCTCTTCATGCTAAGTATGGCTTTCTAAATATAAACGTTATTATTTCAGTACGGTCAGTAATCTGCATATTATTGAAGTTATCCTTAAAATAGAGGGAATGTTTTGTTAACAATTTTGTACATTTATCCAACAATTTAAACAGGAAGTTTTTAAGATTGGGAACTGAATCTGATCAAATGCCGGTTACTATTGACTTTGTCCTCGGATACTCTTCTAAATTGCCTAAATATTAATTAATCAGTATTTATAAAGTACCGGAACATGTTTAAAATGAAATAAAAATATGTTTGCCAAGAATAATTATTATTGGTAATCTATCTATATATCTATAAAGGTGAAACTGTCTGTGTGTACATTTCTCTACCAAACTACTCTGTCAATTTTTACTCTATAGACTCGAGATTTGACATAAGTTGTATTGGGATTTAAAAAAATATTTTTAATTGGTTTTGGGCCAGACATTTGGCTGTCAAGGGGTGAAAGTTCAACGATTTAACCTTTGAGAACTGTGCCAAACTCCTCCGCCAATTTTAGGTCTAAACACTTGAAATCTTAGATGTAGATTACTTGGAGATAGATCTAGATAGATAGAGAAATAACAGGCGAATCAAATGAGCTATAGGTTGTTTAAACAGTTGCATTAAATTTAGCTTAAATTTGCAGGTTTTGAAAAAATTACAAGTGCGGACTTTCTTTTTGCCGGCACTGTATATTCATATGCACATAGTTATGAACAGTACATAGGGCCCGAGCAAAACTGGGCTGAACTGCTAGTTATTTAAATAAGATAATAATAATAATAATAATAATAATAATAATAATAATAATAATTATTATTATTATTATTATTATTATTATTATTATTATTATTTATTTATTTATTTTTTTTTTAAATGAGAAATATACAACGTCTTTTTACTTTTAAAAATGTATTTATTGATTGATTAATTTGTGTTTGAATTATTTTGAAGTTTTGTTCGGTAGGTTTTGTCCGATTACCAACTGACAAACACCTATCGCTTAAAGCAATTAATTGGCTTAGGATGTAATAAAGAGACAAAAATTAAATTGATTTTATTATTACTAACTTTACCTACCGACATCGTCAGCGTAGACATATTATGGAGAGAAGTGTTTAGAGAAAAATAATTCAAAATATATATTTCTTTTGTAAATAGGATTTCAAAAATGTTCTTTAAGCTTTCCTTCCTCATATTTTATTTTGGCAAACGTTAAAATTAGAGCTTGGTTAAGATTTTTCGAAAACCCATATAAAATTGTGTATCGGCGATTAAAAAAAAGGACAGACTATGAAAATAAATTTAATATTATGCATTCATAGAAAGAAAAAAAAACAATCATCACTTTTTAAATCATGACATCACCATATAAAAAATAAGCCAAATTAGTCTCTGTGATTCTACCATCTTTAAAGTCTCAATAATGGTTTAAAAGTAAAAATAAAAGAATCCACTGGAGGAACCTCACCTAATAAATGCTAGTGTAACTTCTATAGAGTGAATTTCTACCAGTAATTTGCTTTTTTTTTTATTTTTAAGTCATTATCGAGACTCGAAAGATATGACCCAATCATTGCGGCACAATTTTCTTATTCTCACGTAACGCTCGACACTACTTATTTTTTCGAACCGAATACACATTTTAAAGTCTATTGTAAAACTTAAATTCCTGTCTTAAAAATAATTTTTATTTGATTATTTGTAAATATAAATTTGTAAATCAATTCTGCAAATTTTCTGTATGCTTTTTTTTTTAAAGTAAAAATCGTTTTATTGCAATAAAATTAAAAGCGGAAGCCGTCAGCGATTAAATCATTTAAGTTTCCATTTTCAAGACTAAAAAAATAAATTGAATTTAAGTAATCTTGGCAGCGATAACAATTTATTTAGGCCTTTTACAAATTATTTTACATAAATGTTTATTATAAAATAATTATTTAATAAAGCGTTAATTGTAATTGTCTGTATTTTTGAGATGAGGTGTTTTCATTGATTGAGATTGTCGGACTGACTTCTTCATCTTGGTTGTTATTGTCACAACGTTTCGGCCGTTTTGACTCCGGCCTTTGTCAGGTGTTTTGTATATAACTGGGGAACCGTTTGTTAGGAGGATCGAACCCAACCCTTTATTATTATTACGGGGGTACCGTGTTCGGACTCCGGCTAGGCTTTGGGACATAGTTGCTGATTCTCTGTTTTGAATGTTACTTTTTCACTGCCTTCGTCCAGGATTGAACTCAGCACCTTTGGGTAACTGTAAACTTTGATACAACATCTAGGACCACTCGGCCATATGTCACTAGGAAAATTCATGGTTGGTTTTTGTTAATGTTAAACCTATGTTGTTATTCAAGGTTTTCTCTCTCTATTAGAGGTGTCCAAATTGCATTCAGCTCTATGCTTGGTTTGCTCAGTAGGTTCGCTACAAAACACCTGACGAAGGCCGGAGGGCAAAACGGCCGAAACGTTGTGACAATAACAACCAAGATGAGGAAGTCAGTCCGACAATCTCAATCAATGAAAGCGTTAATTGTTTTTCGATGCTTCTACAGAATTTGAACCTAATCAAACCGCCTTTTTCCAAACTAAAACTAAGGAGGCTTAGCTCTATTTTATACTAGGAGAACGCGATCTTAGGCCGCACTTCTCAAACGATCCGAACATTGCGTTATCAAAGTGCTATTTTTATCTATTTATTCACTTTTGGCAATTTTACCGGTGTTATTTTTACCGGTGTCATTTTTACCGGTGTTATTTTTACCGGTGTCATTTTTACCGAGCACCCGATTCTCTTACTACGCCGTATTATTGTGAATATAAATCGGTGACTATTTTCCGTTATGAAAAATTCAAATAACATTAAGAACGCAAACAGCTTTGTTTTAAAAACAACATGAATCTTTCTGTCTCAAAACTTTCAACCAGTTACAAGGAATACATTTAAAGAATATTTGGAAAGATTTACTCATAATATACGCCTTTTCACTTATTTGTTGTTCTGGGACGGGTATTCTTGTCATTTTTTTGTTAGGAAAATACAACTGTCTTTCTTCATTGCTGACAACATGTACATATAACGCACCGAATAAAATTGTCTATATGATTAGAAATTGTGAACAGATATCCATCTGAAAATTAATGATTATACTGTCTCTATGATATAACAAGGCCGATAGGCATTAGTCGCGTGCTCTCCTGTAATGAATGAATGCGTGGATGTAGGATTGACATGAAATTCTTAAAGGTAAACTAAAATGACCGAAAAATAGGCTGAAATGACTTAAATAAATAAAAAGTAAATGACTTAGAATGACTTTAATGAACTTAGGGATGAATTGAATGACCTTAGGAATGACTTGAATGCTTAAAAAATAACTGGACTCCTTCAAAAACAAATTGAATGATCTGGAAAATGACTTGAATGGCTTTGAGACAGACTGGTTGTAAAGTGGGTGATCATTTACATCAAATTAATACAGAAAAGTGTTCCACCACTTTATAACTTACAAATGTAAGACCAGCATGTATTAAGAACAGATACTACAGTTTGATCTTGGCCAAAAGGCCAAGAAAAGCTGTATTTATTTGCTCCTCCACCGAGCAAATTAGGCACAAGGCCGATTTTTAAAATGAGGATTGAAGGGGAAATGGGGACCAACTCCCTGGGGAGTACAGGAGCTGGATAGAGACAATTGGTATGAAGGGTTACCCCCAACATTGATCAAGGTCTTATATGTCTTTTTTGTCCCTCAGTCCTCATTTCTAATGAGTGATGTTTCTGACAAAAGGTGAAGAAAAAGCTGCTTCCCAGGTTGGTAGTACTTCGTGAACAGTAGTCTGAGATGTCGGAAATTTTGTGGCCATGTCACTAGTAAGGGTGCTGGAGGTAAACGTTTTCATCTGGGCTGACATTAACCGCCTGATAGTTAGGGACCCGAACCTTGGAATAACCACTAAGGAGGCTATCCTATCAGCAGGTGCAAAGTACTGGGGCTGCTGTATTGCAATTTGGTGAATGGATTCTGGACCATGCAGTAGTCTCTGGTGGGGCCTCTCGATGCCTGTTCCACAAACCCCCAAAATCCTCAAAATGAAATATCTCAAAAAAGAAAACACGAATAAACCTAGAACCCCATCCTCCTACGTAGACCCCTACTACCATATCTCCGTCTCCAACATCAGGGGTCTACGTTCTAACCTTCCAGAGGTTGAAACCCAATTTGAGACGAAACCTGACATATTCTTTCTAAGCGAAACTGGAATAGGGCCGACCACCTCCCTAGATGAGTTCATAATTAAAGGATACTCTAACCTAACATCTAAATCTGACCCCCAAGATCGCCACGGGCATGGAATATGTGCCTACATTAAAGATGACTTCCCATGTGGCAGGTATATCTCCAGAGAAGACCCTAATCTACCTTATATGTGCTTCCGGGTTGCACTTGCTTACACCACCGCATTTATATTTGCCCTCTATAGCCCCCACAACAGTGGAGTTACTGTCTTTAAGAGTATATCAGAAAAAATTGACCACATCCTGTCTGCTCATCCCTCGGCTAACATTCACATTTGCGATGACTTCAATGTCCATAATGTGGAATGGCTGAGCCACTCAAATAAGACTGTTGAGGAGGGGAGGTTCTCTCATGATTTTACCATTGCCTATGACCTCACTCAGATTGTCCGCGAGCCCACCTGTGTGCCCGATACACCCGGTCAGTTCACAAGCCTCCTAGACCTTTTTCTACCCACTTCCCCTGAGCTATGGTCATGTTCCGTTCTATCTCCTCTGGGTTCCTCCGACCACTGCATCGTATCAGTTAAGATAAAAATGAAATATAATAAATCTACAGACATACCTCTCCACCGTACGGTATACCGATACTCTATGGCGGACTGAGATAGCTTCCGTACATTCATATCTGATCTCCCTCTCCATTCCATGTTTAAAAAGGATGTGTCCTCTATAGTATCAGATCTGACCGAATGGTTACTTGTAGGCATAGGCAAATTCATACCATCCAAAAAATTCCAACAAAAACCTAACAGCCAGCCATGGCTCTCCCCCGAATGTGCTGCTGCCATCGCACACAGAAATCACTTTTTCCATAGCTACCAACGTAATAGATGCACTGAAACTAAAGCTGCTTTCAGAACCGCCAGCAACCACTGTAAAAGAGTAATAAAAAATGCAAGAGAACTATATGCGCAATCCGTAAAGTCCAAAGTAGTTGAGCAGTGGCTTGGTTCCTACCAGTTCTGGCAAATAGCAAATAGAATCTTGAACAGAAACGTGCGCTCTATCTCAACCATTATCAATGGACCAGAGGTCATCTCGACAGCATCCGACAAGGCCAAACTATTTGCCAAAAACTTTGTGGCAAATTCTACCCTGGGTGACGAAGGCCATTAACTCCCCATATTCCCTCCTATAACAGACAACATGCTATGCAACATACAAATATCTGTGCGTGAGGTCGCCAAGCTAATCAAGAACCTTGACTCCAGTAAAGCAACTGGTCCCGACAGTATTCCAATTATAGTGTTAAAAAAATTACAACCAGAACTTGCCCCCATACTTACCAAACTGTTAAAGCGTTGCCTTAAGAAGTGCTTTCCAACACCCTGGAAAACCTCATCAGTATGCCCTGTATTTAAGAATTCAGGTAATAAGTCACCCCCCTCTCAGTACAGACCAACATAGTCTCCTGTGTGTCATGAGTAAGTTGCTGGAATCCACAATAAATTGAGAAGTAGTCAACCACTTCAGCAGAAATAACCTTCTTAGCGACATGCAATATGGTTTCCGCTCTGCTAGATCTACAGCAGATGTGCTAACGGTTATATCTCATAGGATTAGCGAATCTTTCGACAAAGGCTTTATTTCTAGGGCAATTGCTCTCGACATATCAAAGGCCTTCGATAAGGTTTGGCATAAAGGCCTACTACACAAGATTTCCAGCTACGGTATAGCTGGAAATGTTTTTTCTATCATTGTCATTTCTCTCAGATAGGCTCATAAGAGTAGTTGTTGGTGGGCAGAAATAAGAGGCCCACAGTATTAATTCTGGAGTCTCTCAGGGGTCCATACTGGGCCCAACTCTCTTCCTGATCTACATCAGTGATCTCCCAAAACACATACTAAAATTTTTCGTTGACATCTATGCTGATGACACGACCATCTATGGCAACACATCGAAGGCCGTAAATGATGATGTTCTCTCTGATTCTCTCTCCTCTGATCTTGAGCGCGTGGTACAGTGGGGAAAGAGGTGGCTGGTTACCTTTAATGCATCTAAGACCAAGCTCCTATCTCTACATCATAAACGCTCTGATCCCCATCTGGTATCAATTGAAATGGATGGCTCTCGTCTAAGGGAGGCCCAGAATTTGATAAGCTCCTGGGTTTGACCTTTACACCTGATCTTAAATGGAACACATACATCAAGTCTGTGGCCAAGGTCGCTGGGAAAATGGTGGGATCCTTCTACTCTCCAGAAGATATCTCACTAATGATGCGATTCTCTATCTATATAAGAGCCAAGTACGTCCAAAGATGGAGTACTGCTGTCACATCTGGGCGGGGGCTGCAAAAAACAGCCTATCCTGCCTTGACAGAGTACAAAATAGACTCCGTGGCGTGGTGGGGGATGCCTTTTTCTCTAACCTGCAACCTCTTTCCCACAGAAGAGACGTTGCTAGCCTGTCATTGTTCTATCGTTATTTCCATGGCAGGTGCTCGTCTGGGCTCCATTCTCTGTCCCCCCCTCGTCAATCTTTCTCAAAAAACACCCGACTAGCTGAAACCACCGTCAATAATTTTCCCCACTCCTTATCTGTGCCTAAATCAAAACGTAGATACCATGAAAAAAGCTTCTTTCTTAGAACTGCACGCCTGTGGAACTCTGTTCCGCTTGCCTGTTTCCCTCCCGACTTCAACCTGCATGTCTTCAAGTTCAACACAAACAAATTCCTGATGAACCGCCCCCCCTAAGTAATGACACCTTACCAATTCTGCAATACTATTGCTACACTATCCCTTTGATTACTGTACACACAAAAACCCTTATCCCTGAGTGGTCATTGGGCCTTGATAAGTGGTGAACTCCATGTAAAAAAAAAATGTGAGGTTTCCCCCACATATGGTCTTTACTCGCAGTATCTGCCGGATCAGATACTACACTTTGATCTTGGCCAAAAATCCAAGAAAAGAGTATTTATTGTCTCCCCCACCGAGCAAATTAGGCACAAGGCCGATTTTTAATGTGAGGGGTGAAGGATAATAGGGACCAACTCCCCGGAGAGTAGGGGAGCCAGATAGATACAATTGGTATGAAGGGTTGCCCCTACATTGACCAAGTTCTTATATGTGGGGTTTCCCGACATATGGTCTTTGCTTGCAGTATCTACCGGAACAGATACTTCACTTTGATCTTGGCCAAAAGGCCAAAAAAAGCGGTATTCATTTGCTCCCCCGCTGAGTAAATTAGGCACTAGGCCGATTTTCAATGTGAGGAGCGAAGGGGAAATGGAGACCAACCCCCGGGGAGTAAGGGAGCCAGATATTGAAAATTGGTATAGAGGGTTTCCCCTACATTGACCAAGGTCTTATATGTTGCCCCCACATATGGTCTTTGCTTGCATTATCTGCCGGACAGATAGATACTACACTTTGATCTTGGCCAAAAGGCCAAGAAAAGGGTATTTATTTGCTCCTCCACCGAGAAAATTCGGCACTAGACCGATTTTTAATGTGAGGAGTGAAGGGGAAATGGGGATCAACTCCCCGGGGAGTAGGGGAGCTGGATAGTGACAATTGGTATGAAGGGTTGCCCCTACATTGACCCATGTTTTATATGTAAGGTTGCCCTCACATATAGTCTTTGCTTGCGGTATCTACCGGAACAGATACTACACCCTGATCTTGGCCAAAAGGTCAAGAAAAGGGCACTTATTTGCTCCCCCACCGAGCAAATTAAGCACAAGGCCGATTTTTAATGTGAAGAGTGAAGAGGAAATGGGGACGAACTCCCCGGGGAGTAGGGGAGCTGTATAGTGGCAATTGGTATGAAGGGTTGCCCTTACATTGACCAAGGTCTTATATGTGGGGCTACCCCCACATATGGTCTTTGCTTGCAGTATCTGCCGGACCAGATACTACACTTTGATCTTGGCCAAAAGGTAAAGAAAAGCTAAAAATCTAAGAACAGCATCCATTAACAACAGACTTTTGATCTTAACCAAAAAGGCCAAGTACAAAAGTGTTACGGACAGACCGACCGACAAACCGACCGACAAACCGACCGACAGACAGACCGACGGAGTGACTTATAAAGTCGCTTGCACGCGACTAAAAACAGATTGTTCTTAAATATTATCTGTACTTATATATAAAATTCATTTTGTGTGTGTGTGTCTCTGAGTTCGTTCACTTATAAACTCTTAAATAGCAGGGCCGATTTTTTAACATTTCACACAAATGTAACTTATGTGTTTGGCAGTGTTCTTAGACAGGTTTTGTATCGGGATATCTTTAACAAATATCGAAAATCGATATCGAAAAAAATTCGATTAAAGAAGAAAATTTGATTTTGACCAAAATTTACACTATAACACAGCCTATCACAAGTGCATTTGAAAAGTTTTATTACCGCACAAGCAGAAGGGCCCGTCGTAAATGTATAAAAGCAACGAAAGGTTCTTTAATAAGATTTGGGCGTGTTCGAAATGAGTTATTTTTTAGAGCAGAATTGAAGCATGGTACTTGACTTTTGCATTTTAAAGTTTAATTGAAGTCTTTATATGAAATAATTTTTATTAAATCAACAGTAAGTTCTTTACAGTGCAATGTAGACTACAATATATTGTGGACTAAGTGACTGCAGGAATGCATGTAAAAGATCCTCCCGGTGCACTGCGATGAGTTCCTTACTAGAGCAGGCAATCAATCAATTTGATTGAAAAATGGGTGATTTCACCGATTTCCATAACAATAAAAGTATTGGAAGTATGGAACGTTCGTTGATTCTAATATAATCCCGGACAACATCGGGTTTCCCTGCTATCATGGTAATGTAACAAAGGAAAACTTGTTTTAAATAAAGTTCTGTTGTTTGAAGATATCGGTATAGTGCACAACCCGTTCCACGACAATAAGTGGATGACAATAAAATTAAAGAAAGCAAATAAGATTGGTTCATTCCGTTTTTTTCAATTATAAAACTGATGATTAATTTGCATTAAATATTTTCATTTCAGGTTCGACGATGGAAATTGTGAAATGTCAACCTATCTTGAAATTAATCTTTATTCTACTGCAATGTCCATTCTACATGAAAGCAGATTGTTTTGTAAAGCAATACGAACTCCTTACACGTAAATATAACATTTTTATGCAAGCAGGTGTTCAGCCGTTTTATCCACCGAGGAACGCGAAAGATCGAGTCGAATGTTTAAGATTTTGTGCACTGACGACCTTCTGCCATATTTGGACATTTGCCAATGGAAATTGTCATGTTTTCCACTCCATGAAAGACAAACTGAGGGTGGAAAAATTAGATAGTCCATCATCAACGACTTATTATGAAACAAAACCAGGTGAATTGATTTTAATAATTATCATTGTATGCAATGCAAACAGTACGTGTGTCCTATTTTTGGATTGTCACGCGTTGGTGTGTAATATATGCAATATAGTATGTGGCTTATTTTTTGAATGTGGCCTACAAATTATGTGTTTTAAAGTATGTGGCCTATTTTAATACATATGTGTATGTGTGTGTGTGTGTGTGTGTATTTGTGTGTGTGTATTTGTGTGTATTTGTGTGGTTATAGAAACGCTGTGGCTCTTCTGCTAGTAAGTACATGAGTAAAATGTGGCAGTTAAAAACAGGACAACAGAAAAACTTTAGGAATTGTTTACTTGTGATCAAAAAATGTTAATGCATTCAATTTAGAAAAATAACGAACAAAAGTTTATTTTGTCTGGTTTAAAAACTGGACTAGTACAAAGATATACTTCATTAATCTATTACTACTCCGAACTACGTGGTGGTAATCTGCCAATCTGTACTCGTGGTTAGTTGCTTTACATAGAAGAATACCTTTACTTATTTAAAAAAATCTTTTTTCTCATGATTGGAAGTTGAATTATACTTATTTTAGCATTTATTTTAAAATTTTAGAAATTTTATATTACTAAATACAGAATTGTTTATTTTCGGAGAAATTCATTTGTGTTGCACTCAAAGATTGTCTCCTCTTTTACATGATTTTTCTGAAATTAATACAAATGACGTCAATCCAGCGTAAAATTCCTAATCTTATAATTAGATTTTAATGATTGAAAATTTAATTGAATTTCTTTTTAATGTTAGCATTTATGTGAGAATTTTAGCACTTTTCCTGGGCTAACGCTATCCGACTGATGGTCAGAGATCTGAATCTTTGAATAACTCACAAAAAGGCTGTCCTATCAGCAGGTGCAAAATAACGGATCTGACAGCCAAATAATCTGAATGACATCCATATTTCTGTTCGTGGTTTTGTTACTCTCCTCAACAACCTTGATGCCAGTAAAGCCACTAGTTCAGACAATATACTAGGTTTAGTACCCCCACCCAAGAAAAAACGCAAGCGGAACTAGCACCCATTCTTGCAAAGCTGTTTTATCAATACCTACAAGAGAGATTCTTCTCAATACATTGGAAAACATCATCACTTTTCCCGATATTTAAATATTTAAATAATTAAATCGGCCTTCTGCATTTAAGTACGGACTAATTAGTTTTCTGTATGTCATAAGTGGGTTGTTTGAATTGGTGTAAAATAGAGTAATTGCCAACCACCTCAGCAAAACCAATTTACTCAGTGACAAACAATACGGCTTCCGTCCTGCAAGATCTACAACTGATGCCCTGACTGAATTTCACATAGGATTTATTGATGGAGTTTTTTTTTTCTCAAGAGCAATAACTCTTTACATATCAAAGGCTATAGTTTGGCATAAATATCTACTTCACAAAATTTCGAGTAATGGAATATCTGGAAATATCTGAACCATAAAATATTTTCTCTTCGATAGGTTGATAATGTAGTCGTTCATGAGCAGAAGTCCGAAGTTCAAAGTATTAATAATGCCGTGCCCAAGGGACACATACTGAGCCCAACTCTCTTCCTTATCTTCATCAATGAAATCTCAAATTACATTCTAAGATCATTCATGGACATATACATAGACAACACTACACTCGATATATACGCAGACAAAACCACAATCTATGGCAACACTTCAAATGCCAACAACAATCAAGATATCTGAGTCTTTCTCCTCGGACTATAAGTATTTGATGCCACGGTGCAAAACTGGCTGGTTAAGTTTAAATCATACATTATGTAAGTCGGGAATCGCTTCTTTTCGACAGTCCAACCATATTGAGTACAAATGAACTCCAGTCTTTATTTAACTTGTAGACATGGTTTCAATTGTAAAACCATGTTTTATGTTTCGGTTTCGATTTCGATTCTAGCTGATGACATTCAAAGAATTTCTTCTCTTTGGAATCATATATTTGGTAGAATATAATATAAAATAGTTGATTCTATAATAATATATACGAAATCTGCGTAAATCAAAATATAATGATACCGGGGGGGCACTTGCTAGTATATCATAAATTTTTATTAAATGATTTTTGTAAGCAAAATATCGTTTCTTTCTCTTGACTCTTTTAAACGGCTCCTAAATGTAATTTGAAAGCAAAACTGTAAACATGTTTTTTATTGTAATTGCCATTCAATAAGTTGGGAATCGATCATCACGAAGGAACAAGCAGCCACTTTGCATATATATCCTACCCCATCCCCCCACACCTCTTAAAAATAACATGCGAGGGGAAATTATCTATGGATGCATTTTTAACTTCCCTTTTTTTTGTCACTTAATTCTCATCTTCAATGTGAGATATTTCTTACAAAGGAAGAAAATCCTGTCCTCCCGGTCGATAGTCTTGTATGAGCTGTAACTGAGGGGATCTTCTCAGTTATTTTTCTTTGTATCTCTACTTCTACTCCTGTTGTCATGTCACTAATAAAAATGTTGGACGTAAACGTTTTAACTGTGCTGGAGTTAGTCAGGAATCCGAACCTTAGTGTACTCCGCAGGTGTAAAGAACTGAGACTGTATTGCCATTTGATGAATGTAGTCTGGGCCATGGAATAGTCTCTGGTGGCGCCTCATAATTCAATATTAGGTGTGAATTGTTACGGCCTATCACTTGTCAATATCTAACAGTTAAAAATATGTACTTTTTTGTCTTCCTTTCTCTCAAAAATAAGTAAAAAAAACAAACACCCAATACTAATACAAACTATACTCCATAGGCGCCATTAAACCATACTTTCTAAAACTAATAGTTCACCACTTTGCGCCTCATAATTCCATATTAAATGTGAATTGTGACGACCTTTCACTTGTCAATGTCTAGCAGTAAAAAATGTACTTTATTGTCTTTCTTTCTCTCGAAAATAAGTAAAAAACAAAACAAACACCGAATACTAACACAAACTATACTTCATAGGCGTCATTAAACCATACTTTTTAAAACTAATAGCTCACCACTTAGCAAGGCTAAAGATATTCGATAAGAAAGGTTAGTAAGATTTTTACTTGGATTATGAAACAGTCCTATGAAAGCATTGAGAACTATAATTGATTCATTCACAACACGACTCAACAGGTATTTATTGACATTAGACCTGAAAAAGACCACAGTTTAGTCTCCAGGGAAATTTTCCCGTGGTAAAGTGATCCATTGGTGGGACTTACGTAGAAAGAAACTCTATTTAAGGAAAATTCATTTGATTTTAGATAAACAGTAGAGGAAAGAAGTGTTCTTTGCAGTGTTGGTAGAAAGTAGTTCTTGCAAAGGTTATACATAGAGTGGAAGTAGATTGCATACTAGTCGAGCACATAATGGAAAAACTAGCAGCATCTCTATAAGCGAAAAAAGATAAAGATCCGATACTTTTCCCCGTGTATTCATTTAAGTGAGAACCAGGATAATATAATGGATTTGGAGCAAAATTAAAATAAGGGATTTAGAAAAACGTTTGGTATCATTATATCTTGATTAATCTTCTCAATGGGTCATAAAAGTGGTGCAAAACTGTTCTGTTTGGATGATTAAGTTCACCTTAACTGGAACATACATTCATTTGGTTTAGTTACAAAAACGTAGGCATATGATTCTGATTCAAATTATCTTTTAGATGAAAAACATTCAACAACATATTTTTTATAGTTCATGTATTAAGGAACTTATATAGTCATAAAGATATAAATGTGTAATCCTGATACAAATTGGTCTTTTAAGACACATTATATCGAGCAAATGTTTTTTCTCGTAGTATTTATCTAACCATGAAAGTCAAATATGTTACCTGCGCGTATATTTTACTGTAAGGTGGCTATTAATCCACTCTTTACATATTTCATAATGCAAAGATACATATTGCACACTGATAATAATCCGTTTGATACTTTTACAGGTGATAAATGGTTTAAGGTATATTTTGTCAAGAAAGGAAGTGGCTTTTTTGTTGGCAAATCCTTTTTAGGCGATGGAAATTATGAGAGTTGGGGACCAGCAGAATGTACAAGCATCCTTTGTCCGGATCTCTTTCGAAGTAATCTGATTGACAATTGGGATAAACTACCAATACAAAAAGTAAGTATTTTTTTATTCTGATTGTAAAATTCAAAAGTATTAAATCAAATTTATTTCGCAAAACAATAGGAAAGTGCAACAAGTCATGTAAAAGAACAGTTAGAAAACGTGTACATCTATTTATAGTATGTCCAAGGCGATTTAAAACCTCGATATAATTGGTATCGTAACTACAACCTCTTGTAGATTGATCTACGGGGCAGAAAAGATAATGTTATTTTCTAATGAGACAAAACGTCTACGGCACATTTTTCTGTGTCCTGAGAAGGTTGCGGGTTTTAAAAACTTATCTAAAAGGTTCCAAGTTTTTGAGATGAAGATTATTTATTCGTATTATTTGGATTCTTCGAACTATCGTTCCCATAGTGATGTAACTAATGACCTTCGTTAAGAGTATCTTGTCAAACTCGGAAATTTTCAACCGAACTGCACAGAATTTTGAATTATTTAATCTACGAGAGTCACAACAACTAAGTTGCTCGGAAATCCACACAGGTGATTTGTTTATAGTGATGAAGGCTTTGTGTAGAATCAACCACACATTTTGGTATTACTGCTAACAGGACAGAGTATACAGTAGACCGCAGAAATTTTACTTTCTCCTAAATGCATGTCCTAACGAAGACTTTTGGTGCATCTTTTCCAGTGATTTAATGCGCCCTCAGATACTAACCTGGAAATTTCTACGACTCGACGCGATACGTAGTTTGTAGCCTTCCAAAATTGGTCACCCATCTGGTAGTGGCCAAGCGCAACGTTGCTTAACTTGAGTGATCTAGCGAAAACTGGTGTGTCAACGTGATTTTGCCGTATATATATATATATATATATATATATATATATATATATATATATATATATATATATATATTGATTGAGATTGTCGGACTGACTTCCTCATCTTGGTTGTTATTGTCACAACGTTTCGGCCTTCGTCAAGTGTTTTGCATCGAACTGGGGAACCGTTTGTTAGGAGTCTCGAACCCAACCCTTTATTATTATTACGGGGGTACCGTGTTCGGACTCCAGCTAGGCTCCGGGACATAGTTGCTGATTCTCTGTTTTGAATGTTACTTTTTTTCACTGCCTTCGTTCAGGATGGAACTCAGCACCTTTGGGTAACTGTAAACTTTGATACAACATATGTCACTAGGACAATTCTCAGTTGGTGTTTGTCAATGTTGTTATTCAAGGTTTTCTCTCTCTATCAGAGGTGTCCAAATTGCATTCAGGTCTATGCTTGGTTTGCTCAGTAGGTTGTTATGTCCGAGCATGTGAGCTGTTTCTTTAAGTTTTCTCACTTTCCAGTGGGTCTCTCTGTTTATTATTTTTACTTCAGCCCATAGGGGGCGATGGTCCCCCCTCTCCATCCAGACATGGTTGGCTATACCCGATTTTCCTTTAAAGCCCACCATGTGGCTAAGATACGTTGATGACACCTTCATACTCTGGCCCCATCAGGAAGACATCCAGGCTCTCCTAGACCATGTGAACTCAATAAGACCATCGATACAGTTCACAATGGAGAAAGAAAAAGATAACCAACTGGCCTTCCTTATATACTCATATCACGCACAGAGCATGGGTTTAAGACATCCGTATATCGCAAGCCTACCTTCACCGGACAATACCTAAACTTCAACTCCCATCACCCATACAGTATCAAACATGGAATCGCACGCTGCTTACAACATCGAGCAGAGACAATAAGTAGCGACACCATTACATACCACCAAGAAATGGTCAGGTTGAAGAATACCCTCCGTCGTAACAACTACCCCGATAGCATACTATCCACCAGACGTGTTAATGGTATAAGAAAGGAGAATGAAACCCAAAAACCTCCAACGGTCTGCCTACCATACATACGAGGAATCTCCAAAAAGATTAAGAGAATATGTGCCCCTACAACATCAGGACGGTATTCAAGAGCGAGTCAACACTCAGACGACACCTGGTACGAGTGAAGCCCCGCATGGAGGAGAACATGACCAAAGACTGCATATACTCCATCCCATGCAGTTGCAGAAAGGTTTACAAGAGTGAAACATGCCGCCCCCTTAAAGTAAGGGTAGAACATCGAAAAGCGGTAACTAAAGGGGAGACGGAAAAATAGGGTATAGCTAACCATGTCTGGATGGAGATGGGGGGACCATCGCCCCCTATGGGATGAAGTAAAAATAATAAACAGAGAGACCCACTGGAAAGTGAGAAAACTTAAAGAAACAGCTCACATGCTCGGACATAACAACCTACTGAGCAAACCAAGCATAGAGCTGAATGCAATTTGGACACCTCTGATAGAGAGAGAAAACCTTGAATAACAACATAGGTTTAACATTAACAAAAACCAACTAAGAATTGTCCTAGTGACATATGGCCGAGTGGTTCTAGACGTTGTATCAAAGTTTACAGTTACCCAAAGGTGCTGAGTTCAATCCTGAACGAAGGCAGTGATAAAAAGTAACATTCAAAACAGAGAATCAGCAACTGTGTCCCAAAGCCTAGCTGGAGTCCGAACACGGTACCCCCGTGATAATAATAAAGGGTTGGGTTCGAGACTCCTAACAAACGGTTCCCCAGTTCGATACAAAACAGCCGAAACGTTGTGACAATAACACCCAAGATGAGGAAGTCAGTCCGACAATCTCAATCAATGAAAACACCTCATCTCAAAAATACTAGTAATTGTTTGTATTTTTGAGATGAGGTGTTTTCATTGATTGAGATTGTCGGACTGACTTCCTCATCTTGGTTGTTATTGTCACAACGTTTCGGCCGTTTTGCCCTCCGGCCTCCGTAATCACATAACTTATTATACGAAAGCCTAAATTTATGCGTAAACTTTAAGTATTTACTTCAACAGTGCTTAATACGTAGGAAGTACTAGTAGTAAGTTGTAAAATATATATGGCGATTAAGCTTAATCGCCATATATATTTATTATAACTTACTCTATATATTTATATATATAGTAAGTTTTATATATATCGTCTTTTAAATTTTCTTTTCGTTTATTTTAATATTTCGCTATTTTCCTTTAAATTTCCAGGTGAAGCTGACTGCAACAGAAGGCAACAATACTGTTGTGCATATAGTTTTCGATGGTGAAGGTTCAACAAAATCAGATTGGTTCTCAATGTCTCGTGTTCTGGAATCGTATTGGGCTGATTTCAAAACAGCACCAAATAACTATTTTGACATTATTTTCGAGTCAGTTGGATTTATTACCTCTAACAACATATTTTGTTTATTCGCATTTGTTTATCCATGCGTTATCATAGTACGAGGTGTCTTCAATAAGTTTCCCGGCTCTTTTCGGATCGGCATTTTTATTGGTAGTACACACAGGAAAATCGAGTCTCTTTCGAAGTAATCTCCTCCTGTTGCAATGAACTTGTTTACCGTTCCAACAACGGATGGCCCCGTGAACGTCCTCTTGTATGAGCGTGTCCATGACCCTCGTCACAGCCTTTTTCATCTCCTCAATTGTCTCCTAACGACAGCCTCTAAGGCTTTGCTTGAACTTAGAGTAGCCAAAAGTCACAGGGAGCAAGGTCTAGACAATGAAGAGGGTGAGGAACTGTCTTGATGCTCATCTTGGTCAAATATTCTATGACAAGGGTGGAGTTGTAGGCTAGTGCATTGTCCTGTTTTGAAATGTCGTTTGGTCTTTGGGCCATAGCAGTAGATCCAGTTTTATTCTCAGGTCCCCAGAGCATCAGGAACTGCTGGATCTGAATCAATCACCTCGACCATCTGCCTGCTGTCATGACAACGTATTTCTTTCTGATCTTTTTTGAGCCCCCTTGGAATAAACCGCAATTTTTCCGCATCTTCAGTTCCTCGCGAATAATTGTGTGTACAGTTCCCACACTGACATTAAACTGTACATTTATTGTCTCTATAGACACACTATGGTGCTTATTCATGAAATTTGGTATTTGGCCAATCAACTCTGGTGCTCTGACTTTACTCCTCCCACACATCTAATCATCCCTCACAGACTCCATGCCTTTTTTTTGAATCTCTAATATCACTCAAGAAACTGATGCTCGATTCATTCTAGATTGTCTAAGAGAAATCTGAAACATTCCATATATTTCTGTGGCATTTTTCCCAAGTTTAAAAGAATTTTATTGCATATTTTTTTTTCTATGTTTTTACATCCAGGTTGCATTTTTGAAATTCATCAGCTCTGACAATCAGGCTTTAGTAGAGTGTATTCCAATTACTGCCATAACTGTTCATTTGAACCTGAATTCATAAAAATTGGTCAGTCATCTCATAAGATTCATAGCAATAACATACTGAATTTTTAAGAATCTACGACAATTTTAAATACCCGTAATAAAAAGTCTGGAATCTTATTGAAAGCACTTCGAAACAGAACAACGAATTTATTTGGGCATTGTATGAGAGGCGTTCTAAAAGTAAAGCCACCTAGCATTTAATTAAAAAACTAAAACGTTGAAGGGTTACGAAGACTGGAGTTATACCATATTAATGAGCGATTTTTTGTGCGTCATAATCTATTTTTCTACATAGTCACCACTATTTTCAATGCATTTTTGTCAGCCTCATTGATGCCTCGGTGGCAAACATTTGGAGTCTGCTTTGTCACTCATATCTTTGTTGTCAATCTGAACTCGACGAACACATCTCCTAACTGTGCTGGCACCATTTTCATCGGCTTTGTAAACGTTCAACAGTCGCCGATAATGTTAAACGATTCAATTGTTTCTGCATGAAGCAATTTATTCACATATCTCTGCTTCTGACGCACGTCCATTACTAGGGTTGCTTACTAGGAGTCTCACACCCTTAATATCTGCAACAAAGATGAAACTTTTGGGTCATAAATGCATAAGTTCAATCACCATAACAATGCAATTTGCAATTCCTTCTCATCGATTCAGACAGAATAAAAAATAGGAGGCAATACTTTTGGAACGTCCTTCGTAGTTTGGAGTACGTGGGTTGTTTTGCGTGTCGGGCGGCCATTGTTTCATAAAAAGTAGATTTGTTGCATTCATTTACGGAAAGCAATTACTTTAAGTAGGATGAATTATGGAAAACAGACAACTAAATTTCAGGTATCAGAGAGAGAGAGAGAGAGAGAGAGAGAGAGAGAGAGAGAGAGAGAGAGAGAGAGAGAGAGAATTAAAGTTTATAATTCCATTTTGTTGGTTTAGCTGTTGGTTGTTAAAAAGGGAATTCCTCTTTTGTTCACGGTATGAGAATTACTTTATTTTATATATATTTTGAAGGCGGGTATATGGAGTTGATCCCGAAAATTCCTGAAGCAGATGACGATTTGAAAATCACTTTCTTATATATATATATATATATATATATATATATATATATATATATATATATATATATATATATATATTTAAGAGAGGAATGGTATATGGAATCACTCCCGGAAATAACTAAAGCAGTTTACGATCTGAGAATTACTTAATATCATACATATTTTTAAGATCTTTCTTTTCTAATTTCATATTATTTTGAAGCGGGTGGATTGAACAGAATTACTTTGATTCAAGAATGTCATTGTTTGGTTTTATTTGAAGTTGCCTCGAAGCAATAAATATGATAATCCAGTATTATATTTGAAAGAGCTAGCTCCAGTATCTGAATTACACTTTTTCAACACAGTGAGACAATAGAGGGAAATGACTTAGGCGAAAGATACTTAAAGTTTTACGGATAAAGAAAAAAGAGAAGAAAAAAGAGAAAAGAGAAGAAAAGAGAGAAACATAAAGATATGGCTTGACAGAGAAGCTAGATAGACATTTTAATATATTTTCACTTCTAATGACATTTACATGACTCAGGCAACGCCAGGTACCCCTGTTATGCTATAATATAAATCTGAAACTTTTGTGTGTTTGTATGTTCGCTAAATACTTTTGCCATGTACATTGTCCACGCACGAACGTTGCATCGTTACAGTGATCGTTCAGGCAAAAATATTGAAGATTGAAAATCGTCCATTATTTTGTGTGGAAATATATCTTTTCCTTTGAAGGGAGGTCAGATAAAAACTTACTTTTTGATGGGATTTGCAAACTGCGCATGCTCGAATCGTCGATACTGTTTTCGTTTTAAATAGCTAAATTTGCTTTTTTATAGCATCTGCATAATCATTGGTACATTATTACTAAACTAACTTCAATTTTCCGAGTTCATGTCCTTTTTTTTCTTTTTTTTTTTTGCTTATAAAATTATACTTTATGTTTCACTTCTGGCTAATGATATCCGTGTCCCATTTTTTTTTAATTTTTTACACTGCCCCAACCGTCCCCGTCGCCACAATTTTTCCTCACCCCCTCCCCAGCTGTCAAAAGTTTTGTTTTACTGGGCAACGTCGCCCCTTCCCTGCCCTGTTGTCACAATTTTTTTTACGATCGGGCAACGATTTGTATGTTCGTCTTTTGTTATCCGGATCGTGTAGTCACGAACGCGTTATCCTTGGAAAAAGCGATCTCTCGGACATCTATATATATAAAAGCGAAAATGTACGTATGTATGTATGTATGTATGTTTGTGTGTCCGCTAAAAACTTTTAACCGACGGAACAAAAATTCACAAACTTGGTATCATATTAATGCCCCACCCTCCAGATTGCAAATATCGAAGAATTAGCCCAAAAGGACCATCAAAAGTGCGTCAACTAATCGATTGTATGCAGGGGGGGGGCAAAAAAGTGACATTTTAATGTTAAACATTACATATATTTAAATCGATTTATAACTGCCCCAAAAAATACGGGCGCCAACTCTTCTACATAAAGTATACACGGGGCCGTTTATTTTGGGTCAACGTATTAAAAACCCGCTGAATCATGTCACGTGATCTTGACGTCAGCAAGCTCTAATGGCAGTCTGAATTTAAAAAACATTGTTGTTATCGGTAAAAAAATGTAACCCTCACACAAGCTAAACTATGAACTTCTACGCTATGACAACGTTACCAAAGTTATTAGCACGTTAAAAATAGTTAGATACGATAGTTGAACGAAAAATAACAAGCCAAAAATGTGAAGTAAAAAAAAAAATACGCTTACAAAAAATATTAACGATCGAAGTTTTTACAAAAAAACAAACCCAGGCGCCATTTTCTTTTTTAGTAACACTCTTTAGAGTAAGGAAGACGAAGTGTGTGAGAGAGAGAGAGACGCAAACAGAGAGAGAGAGAGAGAGAAAGAGAGAAAAAACGTTAACTTTTTCACCCCGAAATCGACAATTTTCGACAGGGGGGGTCAACAACGCATGCGTCAGATGACGTCATGACGTCGTGACCTGATTTACTTTAGATAGTTAAAAAACCGAACAAATTTCATATATGGCGCTTTAGATCAGGTAGTTAAGTCCTTGGTTCATTATCTAAACGTTTTGGGTTCGAATCTTGTTTTTTTTTTCGATTTTTTTAATTTAAATATTGAACCCTGTATTATTTAAGCCATTTTTTACGTAACGTTCGTTTTCCTGTTTTTTTTTTTACTTTGCTTATTCTTAGCGACACCCCAAAACACCCGGGTACCCACCGATTTTTTAAATTTTGATATCGAAACAGGCTTATTTAAGCAATTTTCACGTGTTTGTTGTCTGTTTTCATCGTTCGTTTGCCTTACGTTAGATTTTTTTTGCGTTTTTTTTCGATGTTTTGATTAATCGCCACTCCCGCTTAAATAAAACGTGTTTTTCTTTTCTTACTTCGCTTATAACAATGCTTACATCGTCATCGTCGTCGTAACGCTCGACGACTTTCAAACATCTTTCACTTATTCGCTTATAACAATGCTTCATTCTAGCTGGCCCATTTTATTTTCAAACTTCGCCTCAGGGCTTCGGCTTAGATCCTACCCCCGGTTTCTTTTTTATTTAACACCACACACACCTACAAACACCCGGGCAACGCCGGGTACCCCTCGCTAGTATAATATAAATCGTCAATTATTTTGTATAGAAATGTCGTTTTGTTTGAAGGGGGTAGACAAAAACTTTATTTTCGACGCGGTTTGCAAATCGCGCATGCGCAAACTTTTTTTTAAAGTCTTTCATTTTAAATAGCTAAATTTGCACATTATAGCATCAGTGCACACGTGGCTCCTAAATAAGAAGTTCGCTTAATAACTTAAGTAATGCTAGTTCGCGACCAGCTCGCAGCATTTCTTTTTTTTTTTTTGTGTTTACAAAAGTTTGCTTTCGGTTTCGCTTCTGGCTGATGTCACTCAAGTCACATTTTTTTTTACGACCGGGCAACGCCGCAGCTCCTCCCGTTCCCGTTGTTACATTTTTGTCTCCCCCCCCCCCCGCCGTCAAATTTTATCTCGTTTAGTCTGAGGTAAAGATAGAAAGTAAGGTAAATTGTTGACAGGAGTTGTAGCTATACGAATGTTTGTTGTCGTTTTTTTTTACATGAGGCATAGATTGAAGCTTTGTCGATATGGACGAAAAGACGGAACGGTTAACTACATAAAAATGAATACAGCAAGCATAGACAAAAAGATATAGAAAAATGGCATGACTAATTTGGAAATATTGTCGATATAAAATCATTCAAACGACTGCAAAATGAGGATACAATTAAAAAAAAGATAGAGCTAGTAATATAAAATGAAAGTAGTGTGTCCGGGATATGCAAATATGACTTATAAATAAGAAAGAGAAAAATACGCCATATAATAGATTACACCACTCAACGGTAAACCTGAATGAGGCAGAAAATATATGGAGACTTCCATAAAGCTAAAGGGGATATGGAACATAAAGAAAAGTACTATGATACCAATAATTACACTCACACACTTTTGTCTACGTAAGAGCATACGTGGAAAATTCTAAATGAGAAAAACATATCGTAATCTAATTGAACATACCACAATGAGAAAATTAAAATTATGTAAATAAATAAATAAAAAGTGATATCAGCAATGAGAAGTACAGGTTCTGAAATAGTGTGCGCTACCTGACATCCAGCTGTAAGGTTCTGTTGGGGGACGGCTACTACACAATGCGACACAATGGAGTATGTAAATTTATTCACTGGGCCATAGGTAAAAAGTTGAATATCGAATATACAGTAAGTCCTAGAAACACATATTAAAATAACTCTTGAATATCATACACTATATACTATGATAATGCAATTCATACACCTATCTACCTAGAAAACGGAGCTATTAAACCTGACATAGTGATATGGGACAAGAAAGAGAAAGGAGCAACCTGGTGTCTCCAATGATGCCAGGTTAAACAGAGCTGAGAGCGAAATGATAACGAAGCACAAGATCTTATGTATGGCATGAAAAGAAACTGGAATCTGAGGAAGATCTTCATCATTTCAGTAATTTTAGGAGCAACCGAACTCATGAAAATAATTTCAAAAACTACTTGGCAAATATAACTGTTGAACCAAGTGCAAGAGAGACACAAACGATTTTCAAACAATTGCACGTTAAGAGACGACTAGAATCTTAAAATGATCTGTCGGTTGGAATGTATAGGATAGTAGGTGAATGGCTGGCATATCCCCATCTAGAACAAAATGATAAAAAAATTACAAAATGATAAATATAAAGATTTGCCTTCTTTTGAAGCGAATGTGTGCGATTAAGAGAAACACATTAAATTTTAATAGGATTTCACATTTCACTGACTGATGAAGCATGGTTCAATAAAAAATTTATTAACCCAAAAAAGGAAATTATATGAAGTGATATTTCTTGTTTTTTTTTTATTTGTGTATTAGCAAGAACAGGAAATTATCTTTTTTCATTTTATATCGTCTTAATGGATTTCGCAAGAGATGAACACTAATAATTGACCGAACTTATGTATTGAAAATAACTTATGTATTGAAATAACTTATGTATTGAAATAAGCTAATACACACAACGAGAATATTCCAGGTTAACTATAACCATTTCAACTATTATATAAAAAAGGACATTCATGTTTTACTTTTATCTGCTCGTTCATTTTTTATCCTAAACCTGATCAAACGTTATGTTCCACACACGTCTTTATTTGACATAAAATAAAAATAAAAAAAAGGCGCGGGGCTTATTTTTTTCTGTTCTTTCCTCTTCATGGATTTAACTTTAATAAACAATAAGAATTCACCCAACTGATTATTTGCAAGAAAAAAAATTACATGTTAGGCCTATGAAATTACTGAAATATATTAGAACGCAGAGAAACGAAATCCATTTCTTAAATAGATTTTTCAGTTTATAAAATAGAAATAGAATTATATAATATCTCAGTGAAAAAATATATCTTAAAAAGGTGTAACGATTTGAATAATTATTTAACATTATCCCCCCAAAACAATTTGCGCATAATGTTGCAGGAGATTCGTTCAAACCAACATGCTACCAATGTTTATTCATATTTATTCATTTTCTGCACAACTCTTTTGAAGTCTGAAATTTCACTAATATATAAGTACAGAAGTTAAAAGAAGCAATGAATTTTCTCACAGAAGAACTCGCAATTTTATTTCAAATCAAATATGGCTGACGATATGCACAAACCCAACGAAAACTTCATTTTATTTCAGGGTCCGCTTTCGGTTTGTGTATCTGACTAGATCTTCTGTAACATATATATATATATATATATATATATATATATATATATATATATACATACACTTGTTCCTCTTGATAATAAAAATATTCATTGCTTTTAGTAGGTAAATTTGATTTATATCTTTCTAAAATGGTTTAATACAAAGGAAAATATAATTGAATCGACTCTTGCTCATTTTTATGTTTCAAAAACTTACATTTTTATACTTAAATCTATATTCAGCGGTATAAGGAACTTTTACATTTCCTCAATTCACAATGGATGTCCAGGGGACATGGGCTGGTTAATTGTGACTATGCCTCCTCAATTCTGTTCATTCGAAAAAAACGGGCCATATCCCCAAATCATGTACTCAACCAAACCAACATGTACCATTTGGAATGAAGGTAAGCTTAGCTATTTAACGAAAATTATAGTTTTACTTACAAACAGGAGTTAACCTTGTCTTTATTTTTTTTCCATCCTAAACAGGGCAACTTTGACACAAAGGCCGACTATTTGGAACCAAACTTTTGTGGATACTAAGAGAGTTGAGCACCGAAATGTCTGTTTGCATAACACTTGAAATTCTACATTTCAGTAAAGTCAGCGAGGGTATTCCAAAGTTTAGCAGTTTGAGGGAAGAAACTATCTTGGTAAAGGGCCTTTCGGCATCTAAGTATCTTACCAGTGAAGGGCGAGGTTTTGCTATTTGTCGGG
>NC_136483.1:28554331-28736831 GCF_053919585.1 Euprymna scolopes | reverse complement strand
TTAAAACAAGCGAATGATAAAAATAGGAAAAAGTATCTCCGAGGTTATTACCAATGTGGAGAATAACATTTGTGCAATTTCGACCTTTTATTTTTTGGAATGAAACGTATCAAAATTGCGGCAAACTTGGCCATAAAAGTTCACATTGTAGAAGCGAAAGCAAAACAAAAATAGACATACAAGTCAGACGAAAACTTATGCAAGTACGTAGTGGTCAAAATATTCAGTAAAACAGTTATGTTACAGTTGAACACTGGGTCCGATAATAAAAATAATAATAATAACATTGTTACATATGTGGAAGAGATTTAACAAACAGACATATATCAACTCACACTGTGACTGGCAATACAATTAATGCTATTGCCGAATTATTTCTACCAGTGAACTTGAGCAATACAATTAAAAAATAAGTTTTCATATAAAAAATTCCAAGAAATTATTTGGAGCGGACTGGATGAACAGTTTTAAGTTTTGATATTATTCAATAAATACTTTCTGCCAAAAAGTCAAAAACGTGACATTGGATGCCGAGGAGTTAAATACTGAATTAAAACAAGACTTTCCCAAAGATGTTTTTCAGATAGATTGGGAGGTGCTCTAAAATGAAAGCCAAATTCGGCGTAAAAGAAACTTATTACACATTTTTTAAAACAAACATATCAGGTGGGCATTAGACAAAATAAACGAAGAACTTTCAATTTAAGAAAAAAGGGCAAAACGAAAAAGCGTTTAAAAACAAAAGAAAACAAATATATAACGAAGAGGTATTTACAATACTCAACGGCGGAATTATTTTTATTGTAATTTCGCGATGCGTATTTTCAAATCTAAGTAGAAGAAAACAAATGTGAATAACACATACACAGGTTTATACAAATTCGAAAAGCATACGTTTGGGATCAAAGCTATTTCGGCTATTTTCCAACAAATTGTGGGCATGATGCTGGGAGGTTTTGACTTTGCAACGGCCTAGTTGGACGATATCATAATAACGAGTGAATCATTAGAACAACGCGGGGTTTTCGAAATAATACAAAAATCCGGATTTAAGCTGAAAGAATCGAAGTGCGATTTTTTCATGAATGAGATTATCTAAGTCTAAGAGGGACTGAGAGAGAGAGAGAGAGAGAAAGAGAGAGAGAGAGAGAGAGAGAGAGAGAGAGACAACTGAATGGTTTTCTGCCGGTTATTCATAAGACTTGACCAGTACCACACACTACAGAGGCGCTACGTTTGTAATCATCCATTCGGCAACAGGCAAGGGGTGAGGTGAGATCAAAAGGATAGTCACAAAAAGGAGCTAATAAAACTATGTCTTGCAGTCCAACTGAGGAGTAAAGTTTTGACATTCTGAGTATAACTCTCCCAAAGATAAATAAACAAACACTTTTTTCCTGCGTTCATTTGTGGGGTTTCTTCGTGTTCTTTTTCTTTCTTTGTTTTTCTTTTTTTCTTTCTTCACGAATTATTTAGTTTAATTTCTGAGAAAGATATTTTTCTTGCCTTAATCCTCATTATGAATACACGAACCAGCTTGTACTTGGCCATGTGAACACACACACTGGAGTTGACCTGAATCAGAATGCATGCATTAAAGTGTATAACAAGGACATCTCTAATAATTTTATTGACGATCCTAATTACTTCATTTCTCTAAATACCAAGATATCTCCTCTTCAATATACAACACTATTTTCTTGCTTTAATTTTCATTATGAATACACGAATCAGTCCGTACTTGGCTATGAGAAGCACACACTAAAATGTGGAGTTGGGTGACTTGAGTCAGAATACATGTATTATAATGTATATCAAGGACATCCTTGATAATTTTATTGTCAGCTAGGTGAAACCCCTTGCAGTTCCAGACCCTTGAACAAGGTCAATTTGACTGATGGTTCAGTCCATCCCTGAACATAAGTAATTTAAATACGTAAAAAAGAAATTAAATATTGACGATAACCATCAACAATTATGGCAACCATTTTTTTGCTAACATTATTTTAATGCCAATCCCAAGTATAAGAATGTAACCCCATACTGATGAAGCTTGGCTAGGACTCTTGTTTATCTGGAAATATCGGCTCGTATCGTCTAGTCCTTCTCTGAGGGTTGTTACATTGAATCCTGTATGTTGAAAGCGAATATCGAAGCCGCAGGCAGGAAGAAAAACAGCCTCGTGAAACTCTAGTCTACAGAGTTAATTTCACAAACTTATGTAGAAATATTTTTACAAATATCGTCAGTTCTTAGTAAGTTTTCAAAGTCTCAAATCTCTTTACAGACATCGTCCGACGGACGGAGGAGGAGGGTGTCTTCAGGGAATGGCGGTCTCCACACGATCTGTTCTCCTCGAAATCAACAAGTAATCTTCCTAATTTTCACTCGAGAGTAGTATATTTAGTGAGGTATGTGGATGGGGTGAAAGTTTCCCGAGCCAATCAGATTTCGCTACGAAATAAACCCCAAGATTTTTGCATGTATGCAATTCCCGAATCTGGGGTTCAATTCAAGATTAAAATCCCATCACTCAGCCAGTACAATATGTTCTTCTAACATCCTCACATTTCCTGTTTTTCCAAATAACAAAATATATCAGTTTTTTTTCCAACCCAAAAGCAAATATATCTATTTTGACAATGAATTAAAATATATGTATATTTATCCACTCTAGATTCGCGAGGCACCTGCCGTTACCCGGGATCCGTCAAAAGCTATCTTAACATAGCCATTCGGCCCTCCTCGGCCCTCTGGGGGGGATCTAAAGCTCCCCAATGAGGGATGACGTCATAGAATACAGATGTATGTAAGTTATGTCAAACCATCATATCAAGAGGTGGCAATACAACAAAATACTTTACAATGACTAATATGTTAAACCATCTTAGAAAAAACATCTAAAAAGAAGCAAAAGTTGTAGATAAGAAAAGGAAACGCAATGGCTGTTCTATAACTGTATGCAAATAGCGAGCCGTGAACGAAATGATGTCACGGTAAGAAAAAGGAAGACAATGAAAGATCACGTTTGAGTGTGGATGACGTTCGAGGGTACGTGGGAGAAGAGGATCACGCGAGAGACGTCAAAGCCGTAACGAGAAGTCACGTGTGACAGGAGAATGAGGAAATGCTGTTGTTGCTCGAAAAAGTGAGTTATTCTTTGTTTTGATCATATGATTCTTTGTGACTGAGATTACAACGTGTTGGTTCCCGAACAACATTACGGTCCAGAGAGGTACATACATTCCAGGATGAGAGTTAAATTTTAGTTTTAGTGAAGAAATCTCAAAGATTAGATAAATCTCAATTTAAGGGAACCCGAAATAGGCCTTGACCGCTGAACCATACACCGACGTCGAGTATCACCCGTCACCTCTTCCCTTGGGTGAGTACGACTGAAACGCACAAACAAACACATGCACACAAATTGTTTTTATATATAAGTAGAGATACGTTATTTTTCATTTTTTCTATTGTAGTAAGTTTACTAATAATTTTTTTGTTTTGAAAAAAAAAATATGTTTTTATGTTAGAGCATAAGAATCCAGTTATAATTATAATTTAAGCTTTTTATTATAAATATTTGTTTCTTTAAGATATTTTTTTAAGTAACAGTTTACTTTGCAAAAGTCTATTATCACATGTATAAGTTATAATTTTTCTCTGGAACTATGAACTCGTTAAACTACCAATTTGATCCTAGTGTTTTGAAATTAGTTTTAGCGAACTTAAAAATGACATTTTAATTAAATTTTTAGTTAATTTAAAATATTGATTGTTTGTTATTTTGCTTTATCTGTATGTTTGCTATTCATTGCTTTTAAATCTAATCCCTGCTGGATATATCTTGAATTTTCATCAAATTTAACTATGTAATCTCTGTGTTCGTCGGATTGTTTTCTCAGTCTTTTATGAGTCTTCTGTGTATGCATGCCTTGAAGCACTCGCCTTGTTTATTTTTAAAAAAATGTTCAACAATTATTTAAATATTTTTTCCAAGCAAAAGTTCATTATTTTAACGAAGAATACAATGATATTCTTTTTTCAAATAATAAATTATTGTTTTGAAAAATTATATATTTCTGAATGAAATTTAAATATTAAAAAGATCACATATATATATATATATATATATATATATATATATATATATATATATACATACATATATATGAAGCTAGAAGTAATTATAAGAGAGAAATAGCGACAGCTAAGACAGACTACAGAGAAACCACCAGAAACGCATCGAAGTGCACAAATTAGAAACTCGTGATTTTTGGAAAATCTACAAGTGTTGCAAATAATGGGCAGTCAACGATTTCCCCATAGATATACCTAAAGCTTTAAACAGGGTATGGCACGATGGTCTTCTCAGGAAAATCAGATCATACGGTATCACTGGAAGAATAAATAATGTTATTAAATCCTATAACAGTCACGAGAAGAAAACAAATGAACACATATCTAAGGAAATGGTAGAAACGCTAGATGATGACCTTGAGCCTGTAGTTTAATGGGGACAAAAATGGATGGTCACATTCAATGCTGCCAAGACTAAGCTTATTCCCTCCAATAATTACAAGAAACCTTCTCTACCACTAATAGCAATTGCCAAAAACACATTATCTGAAAGTACTTCGTTCAAATTCCTCGACCTAACGTTCACAGGAAACATGAGTTGGAACAGATACATTGAGAGCATTGCTAAGGCCGCTTCAGAGAAGGTAGGGTCTCTCTACCATGCTAGAAAGCTACTTACGCCTGAAAGTATCCTGTAACTCTATAAGGCCACCATTTGCCTATGTATGGAGTATAGTTGTCACATTTGGACTGGTGCATCTGCTACTGTTCTCACAGTCCTGGATAGGGTTCAAAAGAGAATCGTCAACCTGATAGATCCTGAACCATGATCTAAGCTTCAGCCTCTGTCCCATCGGTGAAATGTTGCATCCCTATGCCTGTTTTACAAGTATTTTAATGGTAAATGTTCTGACGAACTACAAGCACGTGTACCTTCTCGACGTAAATACCCTCGACAAACCCGACAAGCAGCTAAATCCCATCCTACACAGTAGAGATTCCTAGGTGTAAGAAAGCCTTCTACTACAGTAGTTTCTTCCCCAGAACTGCTAGACTTTCCGGGATTCTGCTTTCCCAACTGTACTGACATGCAGAAGTTCAAATGTATGTGAACAGACATTTTGCTACTCATCCCCCTTTATAATACCCCCTGCAACTTCTGTGCTCGATAGTAGCCCCCTACTTCAAAGTGGCACTGTGCTTTGTTTGGGGTGAAAATTTAATTAAGAACAATATATATATATATATATATATATATATATATATATATATATATATATATATATATAGCCGGTCTCTACTAAATCTGAAAAAAGGTAACACCTTAAAATAGAACCAATTTAAAACATTATCAAATTCAATAAGTGACATGTTAAGAATGTTTGATGAAATTATTATTTTAAATATTGAATGTATTGAAATTTATAAGACATTCATAAGTTGGCCAGAGATTGTATCTCTTGTTCCTTTAAGGGTCGTGTAAATTGACTAAGAAATATCAATCACTGCTCCGTTAGGAGTCACGTATGCCAGTCTACATAAACTGAAACGCATTCTGCTCCGACATACTTTACTCCGTTTACCGCCACGGACGTAGATTTACTATATTATGACACAACCCACGGGAGGCAGTGGCAGGCGGCTAATAATCTTTTCCACCTTTTCCGATTATTCTACAATCTTGGATGTCGGTCTGACTATATGACGAAAAAAGCCCCAGAAAGCTATTTGCAGGTAAAAAGAATTCGTTCCATGACAGAAAGAGACAGAATCTTAATGTAGCGTTCGAAAACTGATACGTGAACAATCTTCCTTAAGGTATGTCCTTGCTAAAGTACATATTCACGTTACCCTGCGTTCTGTATATTGACCATTTTATGATGTCTATTACTTGCCCAACTCAAATTGTTAAATTTGCATGCACCTTTTTTTTCCTTCTATCTAACAATTAAACTTTCAGCGTTTATACTAATTTCTCCTTTCTCACATGCGAGAATTGATCTTTTTTGTAGTTATCCAACTTACCGCATTACTGTGAAAACGGGTCATCCGTCAAAGTATTCAAAGGAAAAAGTATCGCTTCTATTATATAAAAAGGAACTTTGTATGTGTCAATTCGTTCCCTATAGACTCGGAAACGGCAGAGCCGATTTTTTTTTAATTTCACAGGAAGGTACTTAGTGTGTTTGGTAGTGTTGTTAAATAAGTATTGTATCAGAATGCCTCTGATAAGTATCTGAAATCAATAATCGAAAAAATCAGATTACAGAATGAAGTCCGATTTTGACCAAAGTTAATACTTTTATACAATTAAACATCACAAGTAATTTTGAGAAGTTTTATCACCGCACAAGCAGAAAAGTCCAGCTTGTAAAAACCCACTGTAATTTTTTTAATAAAACAGGGTCCCGTTCGAAATTAACGTTTTTAGCGCAGAACTGAACCATATTATTTAACTTTAATTCAAGTAATTATGTAAAAATAATTTCATAAAATCAACAGTGGTTCTTTGATAACAATAATTTTATAAAATCAACATTAGATTCTGCAATGTAGACTACAATATATTGTGAACTAAATCATTGCAGGGAGGCATATAAAGCTTCCTTCCACTACACTGCGAGGGGGTCCCTAACTAGAGCAGACAATCAGTCGATTGGATTAAAAATGAACGATTTCATCGGTTTTGATGACAATAAAAGTACTGGAGGGTGGAACAGTTGCTGATCTTCATTCAATTCCGGACAACGTCGAGTATCCCTGCTAGTTATTCTTTATTGAATTCACAGCATATACGGTCTCTGTCCGAGTTTCAATCCTCTTTTATTCTTTTTTTTACATGGGAGTCACCACTTATCAAGGCCCGGAGGTCACTCAAGGATAAGCGTTATTGCGTTTACAGTAATCAACGGGATAATATCGCATTATTATTATTTAAATACATAATTGCTTCACTAAACAAACTTTGGTTTATTGGTTTCGAACGGTGTATAATTAACACTAGTCTAACTAGTATACATAAATATAAAATAAGGAAAGAACAATCCATCCTCTTTCAAAGTTCGTAGCAAAAACATGAGCAACAAAACCGGATATTCTGCAGTAAGTTTACTTAGTCAGGTATCCGTTAACACATGAAGAGATTAATCGATTGAAAACAATAAAAACTCAATATAAGACGATGAAAAGGCGAGTATAGTTCTATTTTCCTATTATCAAAACAAGTTTCACAACATAAAAAGGACAATAGAGAATATGGCGCATTGCTAGGTGAGAGCGAATAAACTTTATTAAAAACTAAGTGTAATTATTAACACTGACGATCATACAATATAAATATAGACTATAACCGTTCATCAAATTATAATCTAAGTTTTGCAAATTATAATTTGATGAACGATTATATTCTCATATGCCAACTGAAATATTTGTACGCAATGTGTTAGCAATAAAAGAAAACTTTCTGTAAATGCTTGTGTGTCTATTCTTATTAATGTGTTATCTTTAAATATATATGCATGTATATATATATATATAATTTCGCCTTGGTAATGAGATAAATCGATGAAATGTTCCATATCTATGCGATGGCGTATATTTTTATGTGACATCTTAATATTCTTTCTATTGTTATCAACGAGTTTGTAATTGACTATCATACAATATTAACACTACCTATGATACAATATAATATATGAACACTGCCTATAATACAGTATCAACACTGACTATACAATATTAGCAGAGTTACTATATAATAATCACACTGACTATCATACAATACAGAGAAGAACGCTAATGTTGTCGCCCTAAAGAAAACAACACTATATATTTGAAAACTTTTATTGCAAAAAAATCAATTCAGGTAACTTGATTATGTAGTAGAGCTTATATCTATTCAATGTAGCCGTCTACAGCCTCAATTTCGCCTTCGATACCTCCGGGACTGGGAAGATGCCTTTTCTACAAACGCCGGCGGGAACTCGCCGAATACTTGGCAGATGACGGTGATCAGGCTGGCTTTGGTGTTGTAGGAGGTCATATTGGTAATGTTCTCGACGTATGACCAAGCGAAATAGTCCATCGAGTTCAGGTTACGGGAGGAGGAGGGCCAGTGAGAGAAGAGTACAAAGTCGTAGCACTCTTTCTGAAGCCGACCCTGAGTCTCTTTGAACTTCGAAGCCGGCGCCACGTCCTACTGCGACACCCGGAGTCAGCGAGCGGCCACCCGATTGCACTAGGGAATCACCACACAATTCAGCACATTCAGATACACTTTGATGTTAACTTTTAAGCAGGCTTCGATATGGCCTTCACGTGAAACTATACCAAAAACAATAACCGTGGTCTGAAACTTTGTTGAACTGTACTATCAAGCGTTGAACCGTGCCGATTTGGATTTTGAACATGCTCGCAATTTTCCTGTTGTCCTAACTTTAATCTGTAGATAGCATTTGTACAGCAGCACATCTCCAATCTCGCTCGTCTAACATTGTGCCACTTTTAGACATGATAGAAGGCCCGCATCGCTCTTGGCATTTGTACACAACTGGCCAGCTTTATCGTTCTACCCTGTATTAACAGTTTATGAGAAAAAAAATCAACAATATCCATCATACAACTTAAATGCTGACTATCATACAAATTTAACATAGACTATTATAAAATATTAACATTTAATATCATAAAATATAAACATTGAATATCATACAATAATAACATTCACTAGCACACAATATTAACATCGCCTAGCATACAATATTAACATTGACTATAACACAAAATAAACACTGACTAGCATACAATATTAACATTGAATATCATGAAATATTAACATTTAATATCATAAAATTTTAACATTGAATATCATACAATAATAACATTGACTATCATACTATATTAACATTGAATATCATAAAATATTAACATTTAATATCATACAATATTAACATTGAATATCATATAATATTAACATTGACTATCATACAAAATTAACATTGACTATCATACCAAATTAACATTGACTACCATACAATATTAACATTGACTAGCATACAATATTAACATTGTCTAGTATACAATATTAACATTGACAAGCATACAATATTAACATTGACTATCATACAATTTAGCATTGACTATCATACAATATCAACATTGACTACCATACAGTATTAACATTGACTATCATACAATATTAACATTGACAATTATACAATATTAACATTGACAATTATACAATATTAACATTGACTAGCATACAATACTAACATTGACTATCATACAATATTAACATTGACTCTCATACAAAATTAACATTGACTAGCATACAATATTAACATTGAATATCATACAATATTAACATTGACTTGAACACAATATTAACATTGACTCTCATACAAAATTAACATTGTGTATCATAGAATAGCAACATTAACTATCATACAATATTAACATTGACTATCATACAAAATTAACATTGACTATCCTACAATATTAACATTGCCCATAATACAATATTAACATTGACTATCATACAAAAATATAGTATACAATAATAACAATGACAAGCATACAAAATTAACATTGGCTATCATCCACAATTAACATTGACTAGCATACAATATCAACATTGAATATCATACAATATTAACATTGACTATCATACAATATTAGCATTGACTATCATACAATATTTATATTAAATATCATATAATATTAACATTGACTATCATACAATATTAACATTGACTATCATACAATATTAACATTGACTATCATACAATATTAACATTGACTATCATACAATATTAACATTGACTATCATACAATATTAACATTGACTCTCGTACAAAATTAACATTGGCTATAATACAATATCAACATTGACTCTCATACAAAATTAACATTGACTATGATACCATATCAACATTGACTAGCATACCATATTAACATTGATTAGCGTATAATATTAACATTGACTATCATACAATATTAACATTGAATATCATACAATATTAACATGTACTATCATGCAAAATTAACATTGATTATCATACAATATTAACATTGACTCTCATACAAAATTAACATTGACTCTCACACAATATTAACATTGAATATCATACAATAATAACATTGACTATCATACAATATTAACATTGACTATCATACAATATTAGCATTGACTATCATACAAAATTAACATTGACTATAATACAATATCAACATTGACTAGCATACCATATTAACATTGACTATTATACAAAATTAACATGGACTCTCATACAAAATTAACATTGACTAGCATACAACATTAACATTGACTAGCATAAAATAGTAACATTGACTATGATACAATACTTACATTGAATATCCTACAATATCAACACTAACTTCCAACAGTACTAACACTATCTATAATACAATTTTAACACTGTCTATCGTAAAATACAAAATGCCAATCATACAATATTAACACTTGATATCATTCAATATTATCACTGGCTATCATAGAATATAATTATTGAATATCATATAAATATTTGCCCTGACTATCATAAAATATAAGCAACTAGTTATCATACACTGTAAACACAAAATATCATACACTACTAACACTGGTTATCATAAAATTTTAATATTTAATACCAGACAATATAACACTTGCTCTTATACAACGTTAACACTTGCTATCATACTATAATAGCACGAACAATTATACAATATTAATACTAACGATCGTACAATATCAATGTAGGCTATAACCGCTCATCAAATTATTAGTATTGCAAATTATAATTTAATGAACGGTTATAATCATATATGCCAACACCGTGACTGAAATATTTGTATGCAAGGTGTTAGCAATAAAAGAACACTTTCTGTAAATACTTGTGTGTCTATTCCTATTAACGTGTTATCTTTAAAGAATATATATACTCATTTCGTCTTTATAATAAGATAAATCGATGAAATGTTCCATATTTATGCGGTGGCGCATATTTTTACATGACATCTTAGTATCCTTTCTATTCTTAATAACGAGTCTAAACAAGTACAAGCGACGGCTTTGGTGAAAGGCAAGATGTTTCGATTGTAACCAAATTCGATCAGTAGAAATTAATGTCATTACGGATATTCCGTTTCATCTATCAACACTGGAAAACAACGCCTAGGTAAGAACATTTCAATTCATTACAGCAAGAAACCTTTAATGCTAACATATTATATCAGTAAAACAACCTTCCTTCAACTACTAATATAAACACATATATATATTAGTCTTGGAACGATTAATCTTAATAGGAATCGGAAAAATCGAAACATTTTGGGGTATCAGAGTCGGTATCTGAATCGAAAACAATTCATGATAATTTTTCGATGCTACAAACAAAAAAATAAAAACGATTCTTTTGTTTTCTTGTTGTTTTTTTTTAAACAAAACTTTCTGTTGCAGGTACTAACGATAAAATGATAAATATTTATTGATTTTAAATTACCAGTAAAACTTAATTCTTAAGATCACTCCCTCCTAACAAGTGTAATGTTGCATTATCGAAAACTTATGTACATATTACATGAGTTCTCATTGTGGTTAGAAAACAACTATAACTTAAGAGATGTATATATACATAGAAAGAGATTTAGACATAATCGGAATCGGACATTGTATCGAAAACGATAATTCATAGCAGAATCGGTAATTCTATCGAAATCGGGCAAATATTGGGATCGTCCCATTACTAATATATATATATTAGTGTTGAGAAGATTAATCGGAATTGAGAATCTGAAAAATCGAAACTTTTTGCAACAGCAAGATCGGTATCGGTATCGGTATCGGTATCGGTATCGGAAAAATTTGAGTCTCATTTTCGATTCCAAAACAATTCTTTGAATTTTTTCCTGATAATTATAAATAAACCAATTCAGATTTATTTATTCATCAAAAGATTGTTTAATCATAACAACAAAAAATAAACAAAAAAAACGAAGGGACAAATGGCCAGGATTTCTAAGTCCAATTTAATAATTTTATTGGTAAATTACGGCAAAGAAAGTATATAATCAAGTACATTTACTCCTATTTCGCTTAGGAAACCCTTTGAAATGCTCACACCTACTAGCACCTAGTTGATAAAAGTCAATACGGTACCCCTCAGAGTTTACAGTTAAATTAAAAGATTTAAACGGCTCCTGACAAGTTTTATTTTTTATTTTTTCTGGCGCCGACTTGGTCTTGTCCTTTCTGGAGTGGTCATCTTTAAAATAATCCTATGTTTTATTGCATGTTTTTGCCACAAATGAAGAACGCAGATAAAAATCTCATAATATTTTATAAAAACCTTGAAAATACGGAATACGTGTAGAAATTTATCAAATTATAAAAAAGAAAAAAAAAACACTATAAGATTTTACTTTTTAGGCGATTATATGTGAACACGCCGAAAAGAAAGCAAATAATTATTGTAGAATTTAGAGTGAGTTAAGTGACATAAATATATTTAGCGTGGAACAATCCTCTATTTCCGGTCCATTGTAGCTTTTAGTGTATTTAATCAAGTTCTGTTACGACAATATTTAAGTCCCACCAGCAAAATAAAAAAACACTCGTAATCGCTTTTTTATATTTTTATTTTTATTAAATTTGGGTCAGAAACATTAACGTGACTATGATTTTAAAACAAACAAAATTACTACGTCCGTGAGTCGCTGTATACTTCGAAAGATATGCGCAATTGAACGGCGAAACCTGATAGGGTAGGCACAGCAAAAAAGTGGGGGGGAAAAGTTTTTTTTTTTAACGAATTATTAAAATCCATTATATTGAGCAACTTTTTTTCCCCAGAAAGATAAAAGCCTGAATTTTATCATATAAATTGCAGAATGATATAAAACCTTTTCTAATATTTTTAATAGAGTTTTAAATTTAACCCCCCCCCCCCCAAAAAAAAAACACCGTTCATCGAGATTTTTGCCTCGATGGGTAACACATTAAAATATATTTTGAAAAGATTTTTGAATTAATTATTTTTTAAAATTTTTTTGTCTAAATACGATTTAGGATGATTTGCTATAATATGCAAAAATATTATAACATAAGTACCTGGATTTCAAATACTACGTAATCGAGACAGATCACAAATAAGAATGGAGCCAGAGTGTGACCTTGTAGTAATTTCAAAGAAATCGGCGTCGCCGTCCAGAGAGCGCACGATGGCTTTAGTATTTTTATATAGGATTATTATGGCTGAAATGATTTTTTCAGGGATACCATAAGTCAATAAAATATGTCTCATATTTCCGTGAATCGTACCAAAAGCTTTCGAAATATCTACAAACAGCATTATTGCCAGCAGTTTCTTTGCTTTTTACTCCATCTATAATTCTCTTAATAGTAAAAGTTTGACTGATTGTTGAGCGTTTTTTTCTGAGCTCATTTTGATTTCGCCTGAGCATCTCTTCTATTTAAGGTTTTATTCTATTGAGGACCATCCAGTTGTATACTTTTGTAGCTATTGGTATAAGTATAGAGATGCTTCTATAATTTTTGTCCATGACTTAATCGCGCTGCCCTTGTACACTTCGTTACGATAATATAGCAGATCATCAAACTTGCTGGTTTCCATACTTCAGGTGGAATTTTGTCAAAACCGACTGCTTTCTGAATTTATTAGTTTCCTCAAAACTATTTCCAATTCATTTTCAGTGAATTGTTCGGTTTTTATTGCTAACTCGTGTTCGCGATTAGTTTGGATGGAGGAACCACATACAATGGTCTCGTTACTGATTAGAATTTGAAAATTGCACTTTTATTTCTTCAAACCCTCGGCTGTTTGCTTTGATCTTGGCCTTAGTAACTCTTTTTCTTCCTGTAATATCATTGACTGCTTGACATCCTTCGGCCTTCTTCAGGTGTATCTCGAACTCGTGAACTGTTTTATTGGAATTTCGAACCCAACCCTTTATTGTTACGGGAATACCATGTTCTCGTTCCATTCAGGCCGTCCCTGCTGCTACCGTTTAATGCTGTTGCTGCTGCATCTATCGCTGTCGCCATGTATGGAAGAAAAATGGTGACCATCGCCCCCTCTGGGATGAAGTTAAAATAATAAACAGTGAGCCCCTCTGGAAAGTGTGAAAACTCAAAGAAACAGCACGCATGCTAGGACATAACAACCTCCTGAGCAAACCGAGTATAGAACTGAACACAATTCGGAAACATCTAATCATAAGAGAGAACCTAGAATAACAACTTAGGTTTAATAGTCCCAAAAATTGTTACATCATCGTCCTAATGACACATGGCCGAGGCGACTAAGACATTGCAACAGAGATTGCAAGTCTCCAAGGTTCTGAGTTCGATCCTGAGCAGTGGCAGTGACAACACAATAGCAGCGACAGCGATAGACGCAGAAGTTGACAGCAGACGGTGTTTGGTCAGATATTCTCCTGATATTAAACGTCATCAGTAATATAATTCTGACGAGATTTTCAGTTTATTTATTAAATTTTTTAGGTGAAAGTACAGAATAGTTCCTCTTCCTCTTCATTTTAAGGATGGCGTTCTAAATAATGTTATTATTTCAGTACAGTCAATAAGCTGCAGATTATTAAGAAAGTCATCCATAAAATAGAGGGAATGCTTTACGTATTCTGTGCAACCGTTTAAACAAGAAATTTTTAAGATTAGGAACTGAATCTGACCAATCGTCATTTACTATTAAATTTGTCGTCGTAAACTCTTCTAATTTGCCTAAATATTCACTAATCAGTACCGGAAAATATTTACAAATGAAATAAAAAGATTTTTGCTAAAAATGAAATAAAATAAAATAATTATTATTGAAAATTATTCAAATGAGAAATATACAACGATATTTATTTTACTTTTAAAAATTTATTTATTTGTTGATTAAATCGTGTTTGAATTATTTTGATAAAGTTTAGTTCAGATCAACGTCTGGCAAGCATCTGTCTCTTCAAACAACTAATTGGCTTAGAATGTACTACCGACATCATCATGGTTGACATATTCTTAAGTGAAGTCTTTAGAGAAAAATAATTCAAAATACAAAATACATATTTACATAGATAGGATTTTAAAACTTTTCTTTTAGCTTTCCTTTCTCTTATTTTGGCGAACGTTAAAATCAGAGCTATGCTAAAGTATTTCGGGGAAGCCATACAAAATTGTATATCAGCGATTTAAAAAAAAGACTAAAAAAATAAGTTGAATTAAAGTAAATGTGGCAACGGTAAAATTTTACTTAGGATTTTTATTGATTAATATTAATATATAAATATTTATTATAAAATAATTATTAAATAAAACGTTATAATTGTTGTTTGACGCTTCTACAGAATTTGAACCTAACCAAACCGCCTTTTTCAAAACTAAAGGTAAGGGGCTTAGTCATATTTTAAACTTGGGTGATGCTACCTTAGCCCGCAATTCTCGACCGATTCTAATTTTCCATCGTCAAAGTGTCATTTTTACCTATTTATTCACTTTTGCTATTTTTACCAGTGCTATTTTTTTTTGCTACCATTTTTTATTATATACTGAAGAGGACAAATCTCGATATTTAGGAAACAAAGTAAAGGTCGAGGATAATTATTATTAAAGGAAAATGGTGGAATTGAACTCAGTTATCAAAAGTAAAATTAATGCATATTGCTATTTAGATACGTTTCCAGAAATGCAGTGGAATTATCCATTGTTGTTAGAAATAACTATAAAAACAAAGTTAAGTTAGAGGAATAATGGAACAATAAAGAATGTCTTTTATGTCGCCAAAACATATGTTGGAAGCATATGCATGTACATATGCATCTCATGCACGTTTGGCCGCGTTCTGACGTTACAAATAAATATAGAATTAATATATACAGTTACGTTAGACTAGAGTTGAGGAGGAGAGACAGAGCAGTCAGCGTTCAGTTCGAGTTGAGTTGGAGAGAGTTTGCCTGAGCTCCTTTAGGAAGCGAAGGGGTGAGGAGAGGAGAAGACAAAACGAAAAAATCATTAACGCTTCTCTCTTAATATCTATATCCCTATACGATATCTTCGTCTCTCTTTTATGCTCATCCTGCCACGTAACATCTAGTCTCTCTTCTGTGATTCAGTATACCGTTTGGTGCCGTTTAATAACATCTTTATACTACATAACTTCGTTTTGATACAACCGCTATACAACATTTTTACCGGTGCCATTTTTATCGAGCACCCTATTCTCTTTTTACACCGTCTTCTTATTGTGAATAAAAATCATTGACTATTTTCCATTATGAAAAATTCAAATACCATTAAAGATGAACCTTGCAAATCAGCTTTGTTTAAAAAGAAATATAAATTTTCATGTGTTTCACAGCTTTCAGTCAGTTACAAGGAAAACATTTGAAGAAGATTTAGAAAGATTTACTTATATATTCTCCCACCATACCCAGTCTCCATTTTACGTATTGTAAAAATAAATACGGACATTACACAAGTGTTACCAATTTAGCGGTTTTCCTGCTAGATCTGGAGATTTAGTGTGTAATTTAGCTGGTAAAATTTTGATCTAGCCACTAGCCGGTTTTTCTAGAAAATTTGGAGATATTTGACGCTCACAACCAAACCCCTGTAATTAAAGATAAAAAAAATAAACAAAATCTCTTGAAAATACTTTAAAACATAAACTACACTCATTCAAAATAGAAAAATAGCATTTATTGCCTTTGATAACAATTATTTGTTGACTATTTGTTTTTGTTTTTTTTCACCATTCTTTTCGGTTAACCATTTAAAAAACTCGCTATAAAATCGATTTTTCCAAGTAATTTTCATTGAGGAGGGCGTTCCACCTTAAGCACCCCCATCAGTTTAAATGTATTTATTCACTTGGTGAAGGTGTAGAAAAGTTAACAATCAAACATTGTAAAAAAAAAGCGACAACAGTAAAAAAAAAAAAAAAAAAAAAACTTTTATCGAACGTAGTAGTACCGACATGTATACATTTAACGTGCTAAAAGTATTTTTTTCTAATTTCAAAATATCCTGTTGAAAGTGTTTTTTACATACTGACAAAAAAGAAACAAAAAACATATCGCTTAATGGGTGTGGAAGCTTAATTCCTGAAAAGTTGTTAAAAAATTATCTATTCTACCATTAACCCTAAGTTCGAGTTAGACTCCCAAATTTAGGGGAGTCGTAGTCATAGATATTTTTACAATTTTTCAAAAATGAAATCCCCAACGATTAAGCGATAAGCAATTAGTTATTTGTTTTAAAGAAAGCTAAAAGACATTAAACATAGTTTCAGCACGTATAAAAGATAGATAATTAAATTTTATTGTGTTTGGCATAAGTTATTTGTTGATATTTGCTGTTGTTTACAATTTCTCGGCTGTTAACTATACTGCACTTTAACGAATGACTGCTGTTCCTACATAGTTGCCTTCCCAAAGAGCCAATATTTATGTTTTTATCTACTTTTATTAATTTTTCAACGTTTATTATTTACATTTAATTGTCAGCGTGAACCAATTTTTCTATGACGCGGCATATTTAAACACTTCAGCGAATTTATTGCATTTATTTTTTAGCAAATATTAAAACAGGAAAAAAAAAAGTTTTCCACATGTAAAAATTATATTTACTTGCTTTTCTAAGATGGCAAATTTAGTCACAAGGTCGATTTTTAATGTAGTGAAAGTCCTGCTACTCCCAAAAAGAGGCATTCAGGATTAGGGCAACTCTTTTTAATCCTCAGTCTTGAAGGATTCTCCTTCATTGATCAAGAACAGAAAAGATAAAGTTTAATATGAGAACAAATACTATACTTTAATGTTAATTTTATTTGGAAAAGTAAAACAAAATTACAAATAAGCCGAAAAAAAAACAATATAGTATAAAATTGGTGAATATTTAAATCGCATCTTTTTTTCATTTTTAAAATATTCAGAGCAGACGAAAATATTCTCGATTGGCAATGGTGGTGGGCATAAAGTGCTGTTAAATTTAATGGAAAGTAGCACCCCTATTTCAAGGGTTTTGTAACAGTTTAGGAATCAAGACTATTAAGCTTTTTTTTTTGCTATGGGAGATAAATTCTGCATGTTTTACTTTTCAAGGTGATTTCATGTGGTTTTACGACATTGAGAGGTAGACTTAGGGTTAGACAGATAAAGATTAGTTACCTGTCCCAAAAGGTAGAATTTTTTAGAAATGAGGGATCATTTTAATAAAATATTATATGAAAAAATGATCCTCACTTTACCTTCTAAAATATTTGTTCAGAATATTCACACCTACTCGCCTAAAAATCTCATTTCTGGAGGGGGATAGCTAGTGGTCCTGATCTTTTTTTTTTAAATATAGATATAGTTTATTTTTTAAATTCAAAAACTTCTTAATGTTTTCCCATAATATTTATTCTCAAAGACTTTTATAAGTTCACAAGATTTTCACCTTGTGTCATTATTGATCTTTGTGAAGAATTTATTTAGCAATATTCAATAATTGATACATTATTATTGTGATGTTTTATTTGTAATATATTACAATTTAACTTTTATTATTTGTTTTATTTTATGATTTGTTTCTTAAAAAAAAAAGATAAAACTATCTGATCAAATTTGGAAGCCTTCTGGATAGCTAACCACTTCCGCATAATTCCAAAATGATATACTGATAAAACACTTTGTATATTCATAATGTTTTATGTTAGAAGCATATGGAAAATCCACATGCAAAGGAGGCATATGTTGGCCACGTTCTGACGTCACAAAGAAATATAGATCAATATATCAGGTAGGGTTCGAAAATTAGTAACAGAGTTAAGGAAGACAGTTGAGAGAGGGCAGTTGACAGAAGAAGCCAGAGTTTAGTAAGCCTAAACCCCTTCGCAAGACAAAATGTAGAAATCTAACAGGCATTGAATTCCCATCATTCTCATCACTAGCTGGAAATAAATGTCTTCATGTTGTTTGTAAGCTTTTGTCTTCGTCATCATTTTAACACGGTAATGTGTAATCTTCTGTTATTACATAACATCAAGCTGTCCCATCATCTTGAATATTGCACTTTATATAAACCTCTAACAAAGTGTTAACTCTATCCCCTTCATCAATAAAGTATTCCCCTCTGTGTTTAAAAAGAACTGACTATATTGACACAGCTGGTAGCATCATCCATAACTTTGCTATATCTCATTCCTTGACACAGTAACATTCCCGACCCGTCTACCAGATCACTAGGACCAACAAGCCTCACGTTTGGATCTATTTCTGACAACTGTTTCTGACGACTGTATAATAAATGCTCATTGTCTACTTGAGAATGCTGATCATGATAATTATAGACATTACTCTAAACTCTCGACCCTAAGTTAAAAAGCCATTGATCAAAACGATGAGGTACTACAATAAGGCTGACTGGGATGCCATTAGAGATCACATCAGAGACGCCCCGTGGGGAAATATCTTTTCTCTTTCAGCAGAACAGTGTGCAAATGAGACTACTGAATGGTTCAAAGCAGCAATTGAAGTACATGTTCCTACACGGAAGTTCTATAGCAAACCCCACTCTCCCCAATGGTTTACTTCTACATGTGGAGCTGCCATTGCTCTAAGGCAAAATGCTTACCCCAGATTTATCCGGCATAAGTTCTGTACAGACAAAAGTATATAGAAGCTAGAAATAATTGTAAGAAAGAAGTAGCAACAGCTAAGAGTAAATATAATGAAACCACCAGGAAATGCATCAAAGCGCAGAAATTAAGAACTAGTGATTTCTGGAAAATCTACAATAGTGTAGTAATAATGGGCAGTCGGCAATACCCCCATTATCAAACAATCATGAGGTTGTTTGCACAGCAACTGAGAAAGCTAACATGCTTGCTCGTCAGTTTGCCTCAAACTCTACCTTGGACCCAGCAAGCCATTCCCTGCCTGATTTTTCTCTGTGGACAGAAATCACACTAGATGATTTGACAATCACCCCTTCTTAAATACATATCATAAAAAAACTTAGACACTTCAAAAGCATGTGGACCTGATCTCATCTCTGCTGTGCTATTAAAAAAACGCTCCGCTGAGGTTGCTCCAGTTCTCCCTAAACTCTTTAACAAATGTCTGAACGAATCTTGCTTTCCTGGCTGCTGGAAAACTGCTTCTGTGGTACCAGTTTACAAAAACTCTGGCGAAAGAACTGACCCGTTAAATTATCGCCCAATAAGCCTCCTCCCACTTTTTGCCAAAATATTTGAGTCCTAAATTAATCAAGCTCTAGTCCACCACTTTACAGCTGCTAAACTTCTGTCAGACCACCAATATGGATTCAGGCAAGCCCGTTCTACTGTAGATATTCTAATTGTAATCTCTGAACATTTATACCAAGCACTGGATAAGGCAGGGGATAGGAGGGCAGTAGCCCTAGATATATCTAAGGCTTTTTGACAGGGTATGGCGAGATGGTCTTTTCATGAAAATAAAATCCTATGGTATTACTGGACGAATGTTTATCATAATTAGATCCTTCTTAAATGAGAGAACAATCCAGGTTGCCCTCAATGGGCGTACATCCAAAACATTTAAATGTGGGTGTGCCTCAGGGGTCGATCCTTGGACCTTTATTATTTCTGATATTCATAAATGACTTACCTGATAAAATTGTCTCTGAGATGGGTATATTTGCCAACGACACCACGCTCTATAGCAGGCACATGGGGAAAACTAATGAGCACTATATCTAAGGTAATGGCTGAAACCTTAGAGGAAGACCTTCAATATGTATGATGTCAAAAATGGATGGTAACATTCAATGCTGCCAAGACAAAGTTCGTTTCCTTTAATAATTACATGAAACCTTACCAACCACCAGTGGCTATGGCTAGAGATACTTTACCTGAAAGCCCTTTGTTCAAGCTCCTTGGCTTAACGTTCACAGGAAATATGAGTTGAAATAGATACATCGAGATCATTGCCAAGGCTGCTGCGAAGAATGTAGCTCTCTCTATCATGCTAGAAAGTTACTTACGCCTGAAAGTATCCTGGACCTCTATAAAATCATCATTGACCCACGTGAGGAGTACTGCTGTTACATTTGGGCTGGCAATACCCCCATTATCAAACAATCATGAGGTTGTTTGCACAGCAAGGTAGAGGTACCTTGTGGATATAATAAACCCATTAGCAGGCAAGTCAGCAACACATGTTAAGAATTCTGCCCACTTCACGGAACTGATCAAGGGACCACCCATCAGTACAAACCAAATGGTAAGCCTAGATGTGGTTAGCCTGTTCACTAAAGTCCCAACTAGTGAGGCACTAGCAGTAATTCAAGACAAACTAGCTGCGGACCTCTCCATAGAAGAACGCACATGTGTACCATTGCCAAACTTAATGGAAATGCTGACATTCTAGAAACAACCTACTTCAGAATGGGTACTGACCTATATCGACAAGAGGAGGGTCCAAAAGAGAGTCGCTAACCTAATAGTTTCCGAACTGTCATCTAAGCTTCAGCCCCTGTCCCATCGACAAAATTTTCATCCCTCTGCCTGTTTTACAAGGATTTTAATGGTGGATTCTTTGACGAATTACTAGCCCTTGTACACCCTCGACCTAAATACCCCCGACAAACCTGACAAGCAGCGAAATCCCCCATACATGTCAAGATCCCTAGATGTAAAAAAGAACCCTTCTACTCTAATAGCTTCTTATCCAAAACTGTTAGACTTTGGAATTCTCTTCCGGTTTCCTGCTTCCCCAACTATACTGACATGCAGAAGTTTAAGTGTAATGCGAACAGACATCTTGCTGCTAAACTCCCTACATAGTATCCCTGCAACTTAAGTCCCTGATAGTCCTCTACATCATATTGCTTGGGGTGAAAATGAAATTTTATATATATATATTGATTGAGATTGTCAGACTGACTTCCTCATCTTGGTTGTTATTGTCACGACGTTTCGGCCATTTTGCCCTCCAGCCTTCGTCAGGTGAATGGTTTGTTAGGAGTCTCGAATCCAACCCTTTAATATTATTACGGGGGTACCATGTTCGGACTCCAGCTAGGCTTTGGGACATAGTTGCTGATTCTCTGTTTTTCAATGTTACTTTTTCACTGCCTTCGTTCAGGATTGAACTCAGCACCTTTGGGTAACTGTAAACTTTGATACAACGTCTAGGACCACTCGGCCATATGTCACTAGGACAATTCTTAGTTGGTTTTTGTTAATGTTAAACCTATGTTGTTATTCAAGGTTTTCTCTCTCTATCAGAGGTGTCCAAATTGCATTCAGCTCTATGCTTGGTTTGCTCAGTAGGTTGTTATGTCCGAGCATGTGAGCTGTTTCTTTAAGTTTTCTCACTTTCCAGTGGGTCTCTCTGTTTATTATTTTTACTTCATCCCATAGGGGGCGATGATCCCCCCTCTCCATCCAAACATGGTTGGCTATACCCGATTTTTCCGTCTCCCCTTTAGTTACCATTTTTTCAGAGAATGGCAGGCCTAATCGCAGATGGTAGATACGGTAAAATAAAGAAGGACCCAACTTTGAAAACCGAAAGAAAGCTGTTACAAATCCTTACGAAAAACAAGGAACACATCGCTCCGATGAGATATAGACAGCTGGTCCAGCATTACAGTAAGCTACCACATATGTACGGTCTCCCCAAGATACACAAAGACGGTATTCCACTCAGACCCATAGTGAGCTGCCGAGGCTCAGCATGCCACCCACTGAGCAGGTACCTTGTGGATATAATAAACCCATTAGCAGGCAAGTCAGCAACACATGTTAAGAATTCTGCCCACTTCACGGAACTGATCAAGGGACCACCCATCAGTACAAACCAAATGGTAAGCCTAGATGTGGTTAGCCTGTTCACTAAAGTCCCAACTAGTGAGGCACTAGCAGTAATTCAAGACAAACTAGCTGCGGACCTCTCCATAGAAGAACGCACATGTGTACCATTGCCAAACTTAATGGAAATGCTGACATTCTAGAAACAACCTACTTCAGAATGGGTACTAACCTATATCGACAAGAGGAGGGACTAGCTATGGGCTCGCCATTATCACCAGTGATGGCGAACATATACATGGAATACTTCGAAGACATGGCCTTAGGTTCAGCTCCCTTAAAGCCCACCATGTGGCTAAGATACGTTGAAGACACCTTCATACTCTGGCCCCATCAGGAAGACATCCAGGCTCTCCTAGACCATGTGAACTCAATAAGACCATCGATACAGTTCACAATGGAGAAAGAAAAAGATAACCAACTGGCCTTCCTTGATATACTCATATCACGCACAGAGCATGGGTTTAAGACATCCGTATATCGCAAGCCTACCTTCACCGGACAATACCTAAACTTCAACTCCCATCACCCATACAGTATCAAACATGGAATCGCACGCTGCTTACAACATCGAGCAGAGACAATAAGTAGCGACACCATTACATACCACCAAGAAATGGTCAGGTTGAAGAATACCCTCCGTCGTAACAACTACCCCGATAGCATACTATCCACCAGACGTGTTAATAGTATAAGAGAGGAGAATGAAACACAAAAACCTCCAACGGTCTGCCTACCATACATACGAGGCATCTCCGAAAAGATTCAGAGAATATGTGCCCCCTACAACATCAGGACGGTATTCAAAAGCGAGTCAACACTCAGACGACACCTGGTACGAGTGAAGCCCCGCATGGATGAGAACATGACCAAAAACTGCATATACTCCATCCCATGCAGTTGCAGAAAGGTTAACAAGGGTGAAACATGCCGCCCCCTTAAAGTAAGGGTGGAAGAACACCGAAAAGCGGTAACTAAAGGGGAGACAGAAAAATCGGGTATAGCCAACCATGTCTGGATGGAGAGGGGGGATCATCGCCCCCTATGGGATGAAGTAAAAATAATAAACAGAGATACCCACTGGAAAGTGAGAAAACTTAAAGAAACAGCTCACATGCTCGGACATAACAACCTACTGAGCAAACCAAGCATAGAGCTGAATGCAATTTGGACACCTCTGATAGAGAGAGAAAACCTTGAATAACAACATAGGTTTAACATTAACAAAAACCAACTAAGAATTGTCCTAGTGACATATGGCCGAGTGGTCCTAGACGTTGTATCAAAGTTTACAGTTACCCAAAGGTGCTGAGTTCAATCCTGAACGAAGGCAGTGAAAAAGTAACATTGAAAAACAGAGAATCAGCAACTATGTCCCAAAGCCTAGCTGGAGTCCGAACATGGTACCCCCGTAATAATAATAAAGGGTTGGGTTCGAGAATCCTAACAAACCATTCACCTGACGAAGGCCGGAGGGCAAAACGGCCGAAACGTCGTGACAATAACAACCAAGATGAGGAAGTCAGTCCGACAATCTCAATCAATGAAACCAACTCATCTCAATAATACAGACAATTACTATATATATATATATATATATATATATAGAGAGAGAGAGAGAGCAAAAATGGTAATTAGTAAAAACCTGAAGAAAGTGCTCAATACTAATGCAGAGCAAATATATGTTTTATTTTTATTACCGTTTTATCTGCTTAGTTACACATGTTTCGATTCATATCATTCGAATCATATTAACGATCTAGTAACTTCATCAGACATTATAGAAATTCTGTAATGTCTGATAAAGTTACTGGATCGTTAATACGATTCAGTAACCGCCCATCCGCGGCTCCTATCACCTTGTCTTTCCAGATATCGTGCTTCAGCTGCTCATACTGGATTCGATCTTCCTCAAACTTGCCCACACCTCCCCGCAAGGTCCTTCTCCACTCTCTGCGATCCAAGGCAAGACTCTCCCAGGTTCTTTTTTTTTTTACACAGTGATCACCACTTATCAAGGCCCGGAAGCCACTCAGGGATAAGGGTTATTGCAAGTACATTACGTTAGTGTGGAGATTTGATGAAGTGTTTACTTAAGGGGGCGGGTCATTAGAAATTTGTTAAGGTTGGACTTGAAGACATCCAAGTTGTAGTCCTGTGGGAAGCAGGCAGACGGAACAGAGTTCCACAGGCGTGCGGTTCTAAGAAAGAAGCTTTGTTCGTGGAATCCATGTTTTGATTTACGCACAGATAAAGAATGGGGGAAATTTTTCGCAACGTCTCTTCTGTAGGAGAGAGGTTGAGGGTAGATAAAGGGGCATCCCCCACTAAGCCACGAAGTCTATTTTGTACTCTGTCAAGGCAGGACAGGCTGTTTTTAGCAGCTCCTGCCCAGATATGGCAGCAGTATTCCATCCTTGGACATACTTGACTTTTATATAGATAGAGAATTGCATCAGTAGTGAGATATTTTCTGGATCGGTAGAAGGATCCCACCATCTTTCCAGCCACCTTGGCAACAGACTTGATGTACGTGTTCCATTTCAGATCAGAAGTAAAGGTCAAACCCAGAAGCTTGTCAAAACATGGGGGCTTTCTCATATGAGAGCAATCCATCCCAATTGATGCCAGATGGGGATCAGAGCATTGATAATGTAAGGATAGGAGTTTGGTTTTAGATGAATTAAAGGTAACAAGGCACGTCTTCCCCCACTGTACCACACGCTCGAGATCAGAGGAGAGAGAATCAGATAGAACTTTGTCATTTACAGCCTTTGATGTGTTGCCGTAGATGGTCGTGTCATCAGCATAGATGTCAACGAATGATTTAAGTATGTGTTTAGGGAGGTCATTGATGTAGATCAGGAAGAGAGTTGGGCCTAGGATTGACCCCTGAGGGACTCCAGCATTTATATTGCAAGCCTCCGATTTTTGTCCATTTACCACTACTCTTATGAGCCTATCGGAGAGAAATAATTTAATGATTGAGAAAACATTTCCAGTTATACCGTAGCTGGAAATCTTGTGAAGTAGACCCTTATGCCATACCTTGTTGAAGGCCTTTGATATGTCAAGAGCAATTGCCCTAGAAATCAAGCCTTTGTCAAGAGATGCACTAATCCTGTGGGATATAACCGTCAGCACATCTGCGGTAGATCTTGCAGAGCGGAAACCATATTGTGTGTCACTAAGAAGGTTATTCCTGCTGAGGTGGTTGATTATTTCTCTATTTAATATGGATTCCAGCAACTTACTCATAACACACAGGAGACTTATTGGTCTGTACTGAGAGGGAGATGACTTATCATCTTAATTGTTAAATACAGGGCAAACTGATGAGGTTTTCCAGGGAGTCGGAAAGCACTTCTCCTTAAGGCAGCGCTTAAATAGTTTCGTAAGTATGGGAGCGAGTTCTGGTTGAAGCTTTTTTAAAACTATAATTGGGATGCCATCATGGCCAGTTGCTTTACTGGAATCAAGGTTCTTGATCAGCTTGGCGACCTCATGCACAGATATTTGTGTGTTACCAAGCTTGTTCTGTGTTATAGGAGGAAATATGGGGAGTTGATGGCCTTCGTCGCATAGGGTAGAATTAGCTGCAAAGTTCTTTGCAAATAGTTTGGCCTTGTCTGACGCTGACGAGATGACCTCTGATCCATTGATAATGGTTGGGATAGAACGCACACTTCTGTTCAGGATCCTATTTGTTATTTGCCAAAACTGGTGGGAACTTCTCTTTTCGACACCAGTCATAAAAAATGTCGCCCACCTCCTTACATATTTTTACGATTTGGAACACCAGAAAATTCATCATAACTTTTGTTTTACTGAACGGAATCTGAAAAATTTTTTTCACAATATAACTTGAGAAGTTGATCTATAAAGGGCTGCCTATGCATACCTAAATCGCTAGGACGGCCATCAACATCAGCAGAGGCAAAGGCGTGAAGCCTTCCTGTGTAGTCCTCAGAAGAAGAGCAAGTTGGAAACCCACATTCCACAAACAACAGTTTGGCGGATTCTGAGGAAACGATTGCGATTTAAACCTTACAAGCTGCAGCTTGTTCATACCTTGGAGGAAGGTGATGATCAAAAACGTAAAGAATTTTGTGTTGAAATGCTAGATAAACTCGAAGAAGACGATTTCGATGATCGCTTAGGTTTTAGTGATGAAGCCAAATTTCATACGAGTGACAAAGTTAATAAACATAATGTCCGCATTTGGGACGAAGAAAATTCGCATGGCACAATTGAACACGAGAAAACCTCACCAAAAGTTAAAAGTTAATGTGTTTTGTGTAATATCCCCCCCCAAAAAAAGTTTATGGGCCATTTTTCCTCGACGGAAATGTGGACGTCATAGAATCAACAAATATTTGTACTTTTCTGTGTAAATTTAACCAATGACCTCCAACATTAAGTGTGTTTAGTTTCATTAAAATCCATCAAGTAATTTCCAAGATATGTGTCTTAGAATGGGGTCAACCATTTTGAAACACCCTGTATATTTTGTTTTGTTTTGTTTTCGTTGCCGACAATATGTATATATAATACACCGAATAATATTGCCTTTATGATTTGAAATTGTGAACAGATATTTTTCTGAAAAGTAATAATTATACTACTTTCTCTATAATATAAAAACAGATTGTTCTTAAATATTATCTGTACTTATATATAAAATGTATTTTGTGTGTGTGTGTGCGTTCGTTCAGTTATAAACTCTGAAACAGCGGGGCCGATTTTTTAACATTTAACACAAACAGGCAGAGACGACTTCTCACAACTTCGAGAATTGAAATCCATTTCTCCCTGGCTTATCCAATCACAAGCTAGCTCTTAGTCACGTGACGGAGTAGACAAAAGGCGAAATCACAAACCTTTAATTCTTTTTCTTGCTGGTCTGCTCAACAGCAAACATCGCCGGGGGGGGGGGGCTTTGGCCCCTGGCAGAACGTGAGTACTACTACGAACTAACAATGGTTCTCTTCAAACTACCATTTATTTCCGCGTGCGGTACCCACATGAACTTTATTCATCATTCTACAGAACAACTCTGTTCCGTCTGCCTGCTTCCCTCCGGACTAAAACTTGGATGTCTTCAAGTCCAATGTTAACAAATTCCTAATGAACCGCCCCCCTAATTAAACACTTCATCAAATCTCCACACTAACGTAATGTACTTGCAATAACCCTTATCCCTGAGTGGCTTCCGGGCCTTGATAAGTGGTGATCACTGTGTAAAAAAAAAAAACTCTCGTCGTACAACTCACATTCACGCACGACAACACGTTAAGAAACTGAAAACTCTTGGCCCTTTCTTTCTTTTAACCAACTTCCTTGGTACCGATGGCTACTGGCTACAAACACGTGTAAACTGCGCCTCTATCTTCTTCAACCTGCCGGCATGATATTAAATCTATCTTTATATACACTGAACATCTGTTTTTTTTCTTTCTCCTTCAACAGGGCTGACCTTTATCTAATTATCGAATATCTAATCTTCGTTTCCACACAAGGAACTTTTCACGACTACTATAATACAAGCGCATATGAACACTGAACCCTCTAACTAATACGTCTCTCTCCCCCTATTAAAGCTACTAACAAAGATGACAAATAAAGTTTGCTTATTAAAATGTTTAAATGAGATCTCCCTTCGTTGTTTTCATTATTAATTAAAGGTTCTTGAAGATGATTGAGGCGCGTTCGAAATGAGTGTTTCCTTAGAGCAGAATTGAACCATAATACTTGACTTTTGCATTTTAAACTTTAATTGAAGTCTTTATATGAAATAATTTTATTAAATCAACAGTACGTTCATTACAGTGCAATGTAGACTACAATATATTGTGGATTAAGTGACTGCAGGAATGCATGTAAAAGATCCTCCCGGTGCACTGCAATGAGTTTCTAACTAGAGCAGGCAATCAATCAATTTGATTGAAAAATGGGTGATTTCACTGATTTCCATAACAGTAAAAGTATTGGAAGTATGGAACGTTCGTTGATTCTAATATAATCCCGGACAACATCGGGTTTCCCTGTTATCATGGTAATGTAACAAAGGAAAACTTGTTTTAAATAAAGTTCTGTTGTTTGAAGATATCGGTATAGTGCATAACCCGTTCCACAACAATAAGTGGATGAAATTAAAGAAAACAAATAAGATTGGTTCATTCCGTTTTTCAATTATAAAACTGATGATTAATTTGTATTAAATATTTTCATTTCAGGTTCGACGATGGAAATTGTGAAATGTCAACCTATCTTGAAATTAATATTTATTCTACTGCAATGTCCATTCTACATGAAAGCAGATTGTTTTCTAAAGCAATACGAAGTCCTTACACATAAATATAACATTTTTATGCAAGCAGGTGTTGAGCCGTTTTATCCACCGAGAAACGCGACAGATCGAGTAAATTGTTTCAGATCTTGTGCACTGACAACCTTCTGCCATATTTGGACATTTGACAATGGAAATTGTCAGATTTTCCACTCCATGAAAGACAAACTAAGAGTGAAAAAAATAGATAGTCCATCATCAACAACGTATTATGAAACAAAACCAGGTGAATTGATTTTAATAATTATCATTGTATCCAGTACAAACAGTACGTGAGTCCTATTTTTGGATTGTAACGCGTTGGTGTGTAATATATGCAATATAGTATGTGGCTTATCTTTTGTAATGTGGCCTACAAATTATGTCTGTTAAAGTAACTGGCCGACTTATATATATACAGTTATGATCATATTTATTGGCACGGTAAAATAAAAGTTAAATTTTGTCTAATAAATTCTAAAAAAGGGATTAAATTAAAGAAAATAACAAAGTATATTATGTATTTTTAACTGGCCTTTCCGATGCAGCAATCGGATTTTAGAAAAAATAAATAACAAAGGAACAACAAACATAATTGCAAAAAACCCTTGTTCAAAATTATTGGCACGATTTATTTAATAATCAATTGTATAGCCTTTGGCCTTGATTACCTTCCTCAGTCGCTTTTCATAGTTTACAACCAAGTTGTTGCACTCTTCAGTAGTAATTTTAGCCCACTCTTCCTGACAATAATCCTCCAATTGAATAAGATTCTTAGGCTTCCTTTGCATTACCCTCAATTTTAATGTTCTCCATAAATTTTCAATTGGATTAAGGTCTGGGCTTTGTGATGGCCACTCCAAAACATTAATATGATTGTCCTCAAGCCATTTCTTAGTCAGTTTAGCCGAATGCTTTGGGTCATTATCTTGCATGAACCACCAACGACGACCAAGTGAGAGCTCTTTAGCAGAGTCTTTCAGGTTTTCATCCAATATTTTAACATAATCTTCCTTTTTTATGCTACCTGTGACCTTAACAAGTCGCCCTGGTCCAGAGGCAGCAAAGGATCCCCAAAACATCAAACTGCCTCCACCGTGCTTCACTGTGGGTATGGTGTTCTTAGGCAGGAAAGCTTCGCCAGATTTTCTGTAAATATAAGACACTTTATTATGGCCAAATAACTCTATTTTCGTTTCGTCAGTCCATAGAACACGTTTCCAGAATGCAACATCTTTATCAATATGACGTTTTGCAAAGGCTAGCCTTGCTTTCAGGTGCATAGGCTTCAATAAGGGAGTCTTTCTCGGACGACATGCTTTTAAACCAGCTCTCTTCAAAACTCTACCAACTGTATGTCGAGATACATTCACTCCAGAGGTGCTCTGTTCATCAACAATCTCCCCAACAGAGATCCTTGGGTTTTGTTTTACTTGTCGAACAATTTTCCGTTCATCTCTTGGGGAAAGAATCCTTTTTCTCCCTCTACCCTCTAAACTCATAACGTGGCCTTGCGATTTGAACTTGTTTATTATGGCTCTAACAGTGGATTTGGGAAGGTTTAGCTTCTTTGAAATCTTACTATAGCCCTCCCCATTGGTATGGCATGCTACAACAAGCTTCCTGACGTCTTCGCTGTGTTCCTTAGTTTTAACCATGGCGATTGAAAATTATAATTTAGTCACTTATAATAGTTTAAATAAATCGCTATCTAAAAATTATCTGAAAAAAATTAGTCACTGAATTAGCGTTAAACAAGCATAATATGGCGATAAAAAAGTTCAGAAAGCACGTAAACCGGAAATTGATTGATATTATACTGATACGAAAAGAAAAACAAAGCCGTGCCAATAATTTTGAACAAGGGTTTTTTGCAATTATGTTTGTTGTTCCTTTGTTATTTATTTTTTCTAAAATCCGATTGCTGCATCGGAAAGGCCAGTTAAAAATACATAATATACTTTGTTATTTTCTTTAATTTAATCCCTTTTTTAGAATTTATTAGACAAAATTTAACTTTTATTTTACCGTGCCAATAAATATGATCATCACTATATATATATATATATATATATATATATATATATATATATATATATATATATATATATATACATATATATAACTGCTTCATTTACTCACATAAAATTAATATACCAAAGTATAAATTTATGCGTAAACTTTAAGTATTTACTTCAACGGTGCTCAATACGTAGGTAGAGATAGTTAGTAAGTTATAAATATATATTTTATAACTTCCTATATATATATATATATATATATATATATATATATATATATATATTCAGTAATGTGATTGATAATTAAAAATTCAAATTAGAATTAAATTAAAAAAAAATCCGTTTATCGAGCGTATTATATATCTACATTACAACGAGCACTTTTTCTTTTCCTGTATTTTAATTAAATTAGTAATTTTACTATTACATTAAAATACACTCTGCTCTTTAGACTATTGTTCTAATCTCCTTTAAATTTATATATAACTATATATATATATATATATATATAACTATATATATATATATATATATATATATATATATATACGGTGTGTCTATAGTTATAGAAACGCTGTGGCTCTTCTACCAGTAAGTACATGAGTAAAATGTGGCAGTTAAAAACAGGACAACAGAAAAACTTTAGGAATTTTTTACTTGTGATAAAAAAATGTTAATGCATTCAAGTTAGAAAAATAACGAACAAAAGTTTATTTTGTCTCGTTTAAAAATTGGACTAGTACAAAGATATACTTCATTAATTTATTACTGGTCCGAACTACGTGGTGGTAATCTGCCAGTCTGTTCTCGTGGTTAGTTGTTTTACATAGAAGAGTACCTTTACTTATTTAAAAAAATCTTTTTTCGGTTTCTAATGATTGGAAGTTGAATTATATTTATTTAAAGCATTTATTTAAAATTCATTTGTCTTGCACTCAAAGATTGTCTCCACTTTTACATGATTTTTCTGAAATTAATACAAATGACGTAAACCCAGTGTAAAATTGCTAATCCTATAATCAGATATTATGATTGAAAATTTAATTGAATTTCTTTTTAAATTTTAGCATTTATCTTAGAGTTTTAGCACTTTTCCTGGGCTAGCGTTATCCGCCTGATGGTCAGACACCTGAACCATAGAATAACTCACAAAAAGGCTGTTCTATAAGCAGGTGCAAAATAACGGATCTGTTCGACCACTATCAATGAGCCTTGGCATCTGACAGCCAAATTCTTTGCTAAGAACTTTCCAGAAAACTCAACCTTATGCGATCAGAGCCTCCTACCTCCCAAATTCCACCCCCCAAGACTGAAAATAATCTGAATGACATCCATGTTTCTGTTCGTGATTGTTACTCTCATCGATAACTTTGATGCCAGTAAAGCCACTAGTTCAGACATTATACTAGTTATAGTACTAAAAAAACTGAAGCAGAACTAGCACCTATTCTTGAAAAGTTGTTCTATCAATACCTAAAAGAGAAATTCTTCCTAATACCTTGGAAAACCTCATCAATTTGCCCGATATTTAAATATACTGGAAATCGACCTTCTGCATTTAAGTACAGACTAATTAGTTTTCTGTGTATCATAAGTGAGTTGCTTGAATTCGTGTAAAATAGAGTAATTGTCAACCTCCTCAGCAAAACCAATTTACTCAGTGACAAACAATACGGTTTCCTTTCTGCGAGATCTACACCGGATGCACTGACTGCATGCCACAAAGGAACAGTGAATTTATTGATGGAGTTTTTTTTTTCTCAAGAGCAATTGCTCTTGACATACCAAAGGATATAGTTTGGCATAAATGTCTACTTCACAAGATTTCGAGCAATAGAATATCTGGAAATGTCTTAACCATAAAATATTTTCTCTTCGATAGGTTTATACAAGTAGTCGTTGATGGGCAGAAATCTGAAGTTCAAAGTATTAATAATGGCGTGCCTAAGGGACACATACTGGACCAAACTCTCTTCCTTATCTTCATCATTGAACTCTCAAATTACATTCTAAGTTCATTCATCGATATATATGCAGACAACACTACAATCTATGGCAACACTTCAAAGGCCAACAACAATCAAGATATCTGAGTCTCTCTCCTCGGACTATCAGTATCTGATGCAATGGTGCAAAAAGTGGCTGGTTAAGTTTAAATAATAAATTACGTAAGCCGGGAATCGCTTCTTTTCGACAGTCCAACCATATTGAGTACAAATGAACTTCATTCTTTGCTTAACTTGTAGATATGGTTTCAATCATAAAACTATGTTTTGGTTTCGGTTTCGATTTCGATTCCAGCTGATGACATTCAAAGCATTTCTTTTCTTTGGAATCATGCCTATATATTTGGTAAAATATAATATAAAATAATTGATTCTATAATAATATATACGAAATCTGTGTAAATCAAAATATAATGTTTAAGCGTATTTTACGACCGGGTGATATCGGGGGGCCCTTGCTAGTATATCATAAATTTTCATTAAATGACTTTTGTAAGCAAAAAATCGTTTCTTTCTCTTTACTCTTTTGAACTGCTCCTAAATGTAATTTGAAAGCAAAACTGTAAACATGTTTTTTATTGTTATTGCCATTCAATAAGATGGTAATCGTTCATCACGAAGGAACAATCAGCCACTTTGCATATATATCCTACCCCCCACCTCTTAAAAATAATATGCGAGGGAAAATTATCTTAAATTTTCCATAAAATATCCTACAAAAATTATATAAATACAAAACGTAGTTTATATTTTTTATTTTTTATTTATATGGTAATAAAACTAATGGAGAGTAGAAATGCATCTATGGATGCATTTTAACTTGTAACTCCTCTTTTTTGTCATTCAATTCTCATCTTCAATGTGAGATGTTTCTAACAAAGGAAGAAAATCCTGTCCTCCCGGTCGATAGTCTTGTATGAGCTGTAACTGAGAGGATCTTCTCAGTTATTTTTCTTTGTATTTTTACTTCTACTCCTGTTGTCATGTCACTAATAAGAATGTTGGGCGTAAACGTTTCAACTGTGCTGGCGTTAGTCAGGAATCCGAACCTTAGTGTACTCCGCAGGTGTAAAGAACTGAGGCTGTATTGCCATTTGATGAATGTAGTCTGGGCCATTAAATAGTCTCTTGTGGTGCCTCATAATTCAATATTAGGTGTGAATTGTTACGGCCTATTACTTGTCAATATCTAACAGTTAAAAATATGTACTTTTTGTCTTCCTTTCTCTCAAAAATAAGTAAAAAAAAAACAAACACCCAATACTAATACAAACTATACTGCATAGGCGCCATTAAACCATACTTTTTAAAACTAATAGTTCACCACTTTGCAAGGCTAAAATATTCGATAAGAAAGGTTAGTGAGATTTTTACTTGGATTATGAAACAGTCCTATGAAAGCATTGAGAACTATAATTGATTCATTCACAACACGACTCAACAGATATTTATTGACATTAGACTTGAAAAAGACAACAGTTTAGTCTCTAGTGAAATATTCCCGTGATAAAGTGATCCATTGGTGGGACTTTCGGGGAAAGAAACTCTATTTAAAGAAAATTCATTTGATTTTAGATAAACAGTAGAGGAAAGAAGTCTTTGCAGTGTTGGTAGAAAGTAGTTCTTGCGAAGGTTATACATAGAGTGGAAGTAGATTGCATACTAGTCGAGCACATAATGGAAAAACTAGCAGCATCTCTAGAAGCGAAAAAAGATAAAGATCCGATACTTTTCCCCGTATATTCATTTAAGTGAGAACCACGATAATGTAATGGATTTAGAGCAAAATTAAATTTGAAAAAATTAAATTTGGAGCAAAATTAAAATAAGGGATTTAGAAAAACGTTTGGTATCATTATATCTTGATTAATCTTCGCAATGGGTCATAAAAGTGGTGCAAAACTGTTCTGTTTGGATGATTAAGTTCACCTTAACTGGAACATACATTCATTTGGTTTAGTTATAAAAATGTAGGCATATGATTCTGATTTAAATTGTACTTTAGGTGAACCATTAAACAGCATATTTTTTTTATAGTTCATGTGTTTAGGAACTTATATAGTCATAAAGATGTAAACGTGTAAGCCTGATACAAATTGGTCTTTCAAGACATTAAATCACACATTACATCGAGCAAATGTTTTTTCTCGTAGTATTTATCTAACCATTAAAGTCAAATATGTCACCTGCGCGTATATTTTACTATAAGGGGGCTATTAATCCACACATTTTCACTCTTTACATATTTCATAATACAAAGATACATATTGCACATTCATAATAATCCGTTTGGTACGTTTACAGGTGATAAATGGTTTAAGGTATATTTTGTCAAGAAAGGAAGTGGCTTTCTTGTTGGCAAATCCTTTTTAGGCGATGGAAATTATGAGAGTTGGGGACCAGCAGAATGTACAAGCATCCTTTGTCCGGATCTCTTTCGAAGTAATCTGATTGACAATTGGGATAAACTACCAATACAAAAAGTAAGTATTTTTTTATTCTGATTTCAAAATTCAAAAGTATTAAATCAAATTTATTTGGCAAAATAATAGGAAAGTGCAACAAGTCATGTAAAAGAACAGTTAGAAAACGTGAACATCTATTTATAGTATGTCCAAGGCGATTTAAAACCTCGATATAATTGGTATCGTAACTACATCCTCTTGTAGATTGATCTACGGGGCAGAAAAGATAATGTTATTTTCTAATGAGACAAAACGTCTACGGTACATTTTTCTGTGTCCTGCGGTTGCGACTTATCGTCCGGGTTTTAAAAACTCAGTTGAGATGAAGATTGATTATTCGTATTATTTCGATTCTTCGAACTATTGTTTTCATTAACCTCTCTATAACCTCTGCCCTTCGTTAGGAGTATCTTGTCAAACTTGTAAATTCTCCATCGAACTCGATAATCTGCACATAATTTTGAATGGAACCATTTATTTAATCCACGAGAGTAGAATGCTCTCGTTCCGTCAGCCATAACTTGGTAGAAGTCGTAAGAAACTTGCAATCTAAATAATACAAATAACGTAAAAGTATTGGAGACCATTCATGCTTCATTTATTCTGGTTATTTACGAAAGCAAGCGAACCTCACTTTTATAAATTCATCTTAAGGGCGTTCCAGCTATATTCCGATACAATTACCGATTTATTTTCTTCGCAGGAAACAAACGTTTATTAGGCTCATCCAATAATTTCGTCTATTGATTAGGTAAGCAAACGTTCTATACATCTATCTATCTATATATCTATCTATCTATCTATCTATCTATCTATCTGTTTGACTGTCTATCTATAAAAACCATATCACATTAATCTAAGATCACCAAAACTGTATATATTTATTAAATGGATACTATGCATGAGTTTAATCTTACATTTAGTATTTTTAACTGATGAAAGAGTATTTACTTCATCAGTAATATATAAATAATGATGGACCCTCCCGGCGATTTCGACGTATGAGCTTCCGCCACAACAAGTAAAGTTCTCGGAAATTCACACATGTGATTTTTTTTTATAGTGATGAAGGCTCTGTGTATAACCAACTACACTTTTTGGTATTACTGCTAACAGGACAGAAGATACAGTAAACCGCAGAATTTTACATCAGGGTTACTTTCTACTAAATGCGTGTATAAACGAAAACTGTGGGTGCATCTTTCCCAGTGGCTTAAGGCGTTCCCAGATAACAACCTGGAAATTTCTATGACTCGGCGCGATACATAGTGTATAGCCTTCCAAACTTCCATAACTGGTAGTGGCGAAGCGCAGCGTTGCTTAACTTCAGTTACCTGGCGAAAACTGGTGTGTCAACGTGATTTTGCCATATATATATATATATATATATATATATATATATATATATATATATCGTCTTTTAAATTTTCTTTTCGTTTATTTTAATATTTCGCTATTTTCCTTTAAATTTCCAGGTGAAGCTGACTGCAACAGAAGGCAACAATACTGTTGTGCATATAGTTTTCGATGGTGAAGGTTCAACAAAATCAGATTGGTTCTCAATGTCTCGTGTTCTGGAATCGTATTGGGCTGATTTCAAAACAGCACCAAATAACTATTTTGACATTATAAACAAGTCAGTTGGATTTATTACCTCTAACAACATATTTTGTTTATTCGCATTTGTTTATCCATGCGTTATCATAGTACGAGGTGTCTTCAATAAATTTCCAGGCTTTTTCGAATGGGCACTTTTATTGGTAGTACACACAGGAAAATCGGGTCTCTTTCGAAGTAATCTCCTCCAAGTGCAATGCACTTATTTACCCTTCCAACAACTTCCGGAAGGCTCCATGGGAGACCTCTTGTATGAGCGTGTCCATGACCCTCGTCACAGCCTCTTTCATCTACTCAATTGTCTCCTAACGACAGTGTCTAAGGTTTTCTTTGAACTTAGAGAATAGCCAAAAGTAACAGGGAGCAAGGTCTAGACAATAAGGAGGATGAGGGATTGTCTTGATGCTCATCTTGGTCAAATATTCTGTGACAAGGATGTCACTGGTCCGATTTGAAAAGTGCTAGCTTTTTCCGACGAAATCTGTTCCTGAACTCCCTTAAAACCTTACACAGTATTGTTGACTGTCTGTCAAGTGGGAACCCAGCGCATGTAGATCATCCTCGTGCTGCCAAAAAAAAGGGATCATAAGTTTCTATGTGAATTTGCTCTTTCTACCCTTTTTGATCAGGGAGAGTCAGGTTCCACAGGGAACTGTCTTTTGGTCTCTGGGCCATAGCAGTAGATCCAGTTTTCATCGCAGGCCACCAGAGCATGAAAAAGTGCTGGATCTGAATCGATCAGGTCGACAATCTCCTTGTTGTCATGACAACGTATTTCTTTTCTGATCTTTTCTGAGCATCCTTGGGACAAACCGCAATTTTTCCGCATCTTCAGTTCCTCGCGAATAATTGTGTGTACAGTTCCCACACTGACATTAAACTGTACATTTATTGTCTCTATAGACACACTACGGTGCTTATTCATGAAATTTCTTATTTGGCCAATCAACTATGGTGTTCTGACTTTGCTCCTCCCACACCTCTAATCATCCCTCACAGACTCCATGCCTTCTTTGAATCTCTAATATCACTCAAAAACTGATGCTCGATTCATTCAAGATTGTCTAAAAGATATCGGAAACATTCCATATGTTTCTGTGGCATTTTTCCAAGCTTAAAATAATTTTATCGCATATCGTTTTTCTAATATGTTTTTATATCCAGCTTGCATTTTTGAAATTCATCAGCTGTGACAATCAGGCTTTAGTAGAGTGTATTCCAATTTCTGTCATAACTGTTCATTTGAACCTGAATTTATAAAAATTGGTCAGGCATCTCATAAGATGTATAGCAATAACATACTGAATTTTCAAGAATCTACGACAAATTTAAATCTCCGTAATAAAAAGTCTGCAAACTTATTGAAAGCACTTCGAAACAGAACAATGAATTTATTTGGGCATTGTATGAGGGCCGTTCTAAAAGTAAGGCCACCTATCATTTAACTAATAATCTAAAACGTGGAAGGGTTAGGAAGACTGCAGTTATACCATATTAATGAGCGATCTTTTGTGCGTCATACTTTATTTTTCTACATAGTCACCACTATTTTCAATGCATTTTTGTCTGCCCCATTGATGCCTCGGTGGTAAAAATTCGGAGCCTACTTTGTCACTCATATTTCTGTCGTCAATCTGGACTCGACGAACACATTTCTTAATTGCGCATGCTCGAATCATCGATACCTTTTTCGTTTTAAATAGCTAAATTTTCAATTTAATAGCATCTGCAAAATCATTGGCACATCGATAACAGCGTTCAGTTACTATCTTCAATTTTGCGAGTTCACGTACTTTTTTCTTTTTCTTTTTTTTTTTTTGCTTACAAAATTTTACTCTCTGGTTAATGATATCCGTGTCCCGTTTTTTGTTGTTTTTTTTTTTTTTTACACCGACCCCACCGTCCCTTTGCCACAATTTTTGCTCCCCCCAAGTTATCAAAAATTTTTTCGACCGGTCAACGTCGCCCCCTCCACGTCCCATTGTCACAATTTTTTTACAATCAGGCAACGATTTGTATGTTCGCTAAAACTTTTGTTATCCGGATCGTGCAGTCACGAACGCGTTATCGTTGGAAAAATCTCTCGGACATCTATATATATATATATATATATATATATATATATATATATATATATATATATATATAAAAGCGAAAATATATGTATGTATGTATGGATGTATGCATGTATGTATGTTCGCTTTTTGTGTATGTCTGCAAAAGGCTTTTTTTGTTGGCCTTCTTGTTCGACTCGCTTCTTCTTAAAACTTTTTATATCACGTCTAAATGATAATATCTACGACTTAAGAACGGGGGTCGCGTGTGTATTTAATTTGCTAGAATTTCACGCGCTAGTTTCCAGATATTTTGGTTGCCGCGTATTTCTTTCGCTTTTCAGTATAAAACAAGCGAAAACTGGCTTGCAGCCGCATTACGTTTCAAGGTCAAACATCATGCGAACCAACATGTTTCTTGCACCTGTCAATTTCATTTTATAAATGCTTTTCATTCCTCTTCACTCGTGGCCGAGATGGTTAGATGCCATGTTTTTTTTTCCATTCCGTTCCCATCTCCATGTGAAAGGTTCGGGGTTCAAGCCTACTTTCCTACTAAAACTTTTTTTCTTTTACACCTCCAAACACCCGGCCAACGTTTTTTTTTTTAAACAGGGCTGTTTTGATCATCCCCCAACACACATACCTACAAACACCCGAGCCACGCCGGGTACCCCCCGCTAGTATAATATAAATTGTCAATTACTTCGTATAGAAATGTCGTTTTGTTTGAAGGGGGTAGATAAAAATCTTATTTTCGACGCGGTTTGCAAATCGCGCATGCGTGAACTGTTATTATAGTCTTTCATTTTAAATAGCTAAATTTGCAACATTATAACATCTGTGCCCTTGTGACCGATAAATAACACGTTCGCTTAATAACTTAAGAAATGCTAGTTCGCGGCATTTCTTTTCATTTTTTGTGCTTATAAAATTTTGCTTTCGGTTTCGCTTCTGGCTGATTGCACTCAACTCTCATTTTTTTTTACGACCGGGCAACGCTGCAGGCCCTCCCGCCCCCGTTGTTACATTTTTGACCCCCCCTTGTCAAATTTTTCTTTTACGACCAGGCAAAGCCGGACGCTCCCGCTAGTTTAATTATAAGATAACGACTCAATAAAACTTGTTTACATTTTAATTGAAAACAACCATGTTTTAATCAGTCGGGAATCGGCCTCGTGATATTGTTTTCAACAGACGTGTATTTCTAAAAAAAGAAACTTTTCTTGTGGAATTTTCGTTGAGTTTTAGGCACAGATAGAAAGTATCAATTGGGATCGATGGCTCTCGTCTGGGTGAGGCCCCGTGTTTTGACAAGCTTCTGGGTTTGACTTTTACTCCTGATCTGAAATGGAACACGTACATCAAGTCTGTTGCGAAGATCGCTGGAAAAATGGAAGGATTCTTCTACCGCTCCAGAAAATATCTCACCCCTGATGCAATTCTCTATCTGTATAAAAGCCAAGTACGTCCAATGATGGAGTATTGCTGCCACATCTGGGCAGGAGCTTCTAAAAACAGTCTATCCTGCCTTGACAGAGTACAAAATAGGCTTTGTGGCTTAGTGGGTGATGCCCTTTTCTCTTCTCTACAACCTCTTTCCCACAGAAGAGACGTTGCGAGCCTGTCTTTGTTTTATCGTAACTACCATGGCAGGTGCCCGTCTGAACTCCAATCTCTGATCCCCCTCACCAATCTTTCACGAAAAACACCCGTCTAGCTGAAACCACCGTCAAAAATTTTACCCACTCCTTATCTGTGCTAAAATCAAAATGTAGATTCCATGAACAAAGCTTCTTTCTTAGAAGTGCACGCCTGTAGAACTCTGTTCCGGTTACCTGTTTCCCACCTGACTACAACCTGGATGTCTTCCAGTCCAATGTGAACAAATTCCTGATGAACCGCCTCCTGAAGTAAGACACATTATCAGATCTCCCAAACTAACGTACTGTACACACAATAACCCTTATCCCCGAGTGGCTTCCGGGCCTTGATAAGTGGTGACTACCTTGTAAAAAAAAATACAAAGGAAAATATAACTGAATCGACTCTTTCTCATTTTTATGTTTCCAAAACTTATATTTTTATATTTAAATCTATATTCAGGCACTCTAAGAACTTTTACATTTCCTCAGTTTCCAATGAATGTTCAGGGGACATGGGTTGGTTGATTGTGACTATGCCTCCTCAATACTGTCCATTCGAAAAAAACGGGCCATATCCCCAAATCATGTACTCAACCAAACCAACATGTACCATTTGGAATGAAGGTAAGCTTAGCTATTTAACGAAAATTATAGTTACACTTACAAATAGGAGTTAACCTTGTCTTTATTTTTTTTCCATCCTAAACAGGGCAACTTTGACACGAGGGCCGACTATTTGAAACCAAAGTTGCGTGGATACTAAGAGAGTTGAGCACCGAAATGTCTGTTTGCATAACACTTGAAATTCTACATTTCAGTAAAGTCAGCGGGGGTATTCCAAAGTTTAGCAGTTTGAGGGAAGAAACTATCTTGGTAAAGGGCCTTTCGGCATCGAAGTATCTTACCAGTGAAGGGCGAGGTTTTGCTGTTTGTCGGGTTAGTCGAGAGTATTTAAGTCGACGGAGGTACTTATGCTTGGACTTCAGCGGAGCACAATCCATTGAAGTACTTTTAAAACAGGCACAGACATGCAACATTTAAGTGATGGGACAGAGGGTGAAATTCGGTTGATTGTGCGGGATCTATAAAGTTAGCGACTCTTTTTTGAACTCTGTCTAAAAGTGAGAGGCTAGTGACAGATGCAATCGCCCATATGTGGCAATAATACGAATGGTGGCCTTGTAGAGAGAGTAACTTTCTAGCACAGTAGGGAGAGCCCAACTTCTTCGCAGCAACCTTAGCAGTAGCCTCGATGTAATTGCTCCATTTTATCTTGTTGATATTAAATGGAGTTTGAACGAAGTATTTTTGGTAGCATATTACTAGTCATGGCAGTCAATGGCTGAGAAAGGTTTTGTAATCATTAAAGGAAATACGCTTAGCCTTGGCAACTTTGAATATTATTATACATTTCTTGTCGCCTTTCCACTACAGTGGAAGTCTTCCTCTAAATTTCAGACATTTTCTTTAGATATACGTTCATTCGTTTTCCCTCGTGTTTATTATATAGTATGGGATTATCAGCAAATATATTCATCTCATAGACAATTTCATCAAGGGGTCGTCTATGAATATGGAAAATATTAAAAGTCAAAGGATCGACCCTTATGGTACGACCGCATTTATATCATTGTACAACCATTGAAGACAACTTGGATGTTTGTCTTATTAAGGATTTGATTATGTTAAGTATTCAGCCAGTAATAGCATATTATTTTATTTTCATAAGATCACGTGGCACATTTTGTCAAAGGCCTTAGATATATCTACGGCTAATTCTCTATCAACCTCTTTCCTAACCAGTGTGTAGGATATCTGCAGTAGAATGGGCTTGTCAAAATCGACACTGTCAGAATGCAGCTATTATCTATGAAATAGATAATAGCTATTACTTGCGTAATTAGTGACTCAAACATTTTGGCGAATGGAGGGAGTAGGCTAGTAGAATGATAGTTTTGTGAGTCAATTCTTTGAAAACTGGTAGCACAGAAGCAATTTTCCAGCAGTTAGAAAAGCAAGATTCGGTAAGGCATTTGAAAAATTTGGAGAGAAGTGGGGCAATATAACAGTGCAAATAGTTAAGGTGTGATCCAAAATGAAATTAGAATTTCAGATTTGTGCTACAAGTTCTTTCCTGTTGAACACAGTTACGACTGCAGATAATGGTTTCTATTTGACACATAGAGTTTATTTCTCATTTTGTATATGGTCGTTGAAAGTAGTCGCAATGGTCACCGCACTAGAAACTGAGTTAAAAATGACTTTTGTTCCGACTTGAAGGTTAATATTTACGTTGATGATTCCGTAATGATGAAAAGTTACCAACGGGCGAAAGTTATAAACCATTGCCTTAAAATACCAGAGGAATCGTGGCATTGTGGTGGCTCATTCATATTAATCCCTAACTGTGCATCGAACAGATAGCATAATATTTAGTTCGCTGCACTATATAACAAAGTTCTAGAAAAAGTTTCAGCTAGATCGACCCTGTTGTTTTTTGAGAAAACTGTAATGGATAGGCAGATTAGGAGAAAAAACTAAATGTTGTTATTTCATATAGTTTTAAAAGCTGACAAACTTCAGTGTGGGGTGCAGTGATAAAACTTCTCAAATGGACTTGCAATGTAAGGCTGGATCATTGTGTTAACTTTGGTCAAAATCAGACTGTCCTTTATTAATCTAATCTTTTCAATTATGGAATTTGGATACTTATCGGAGGCATTCCGTAACGAAACCTATTTAAGAAAACACCCAAACATACAAAATACATATGTTTGAAATTGAAAAATAATCAACCGAATTGTTTCGAAGTCTTTAAGGAAAGAACACGTACATAAAAAGTGTCTTTAATATGTAAGTAGAAATTAATATAAAGAAGGAGAGAGAAAGAGGAAAGAAAGAGACAGAAAGACAGAAAAGGAAAGAGAAAGGGACCGGTGGACGGACATAAAAACATACTAATGTTTACATATAAAATAATTCTATATATATATATATATATATATATATATATATATATATATATATATATACACACCAGCAGTTCAGCCCGGCTTTGCTCAGGACCTATATATATATATATATATATATATATATATATATAGTTATAATGGAATAATTCCAGAGGAAATCCGGGTATGAGAGCTCAATGTGGTAAACATAGCAATAAGATAATCGACAATTATGTAATTTTCGTGTTATATTTTATATATATATATATATATATATATATATATATATATATATATATATATATATATACATAAATATATATGCATATATATACATATCTGTCAAAAAGTTTGACTCATGTCCAGGTAACCTATATCTAAAGTTTCAAGTGTTTAGACCCAAAATTGGCGGAGGAGTTTGGAAGAGTCTGCAAAGGTCAACTCTTTCAACTCTTGAAAGAACTTTTGGCAGCCAAATTTTCGCCCAAAAACATAGTAAAAAGCTTGCTGCATGTCGAAATACCCTTTATTTAACATTTTAAATGTTTAAACCCAAATTTGGCTGAATAGTTTGCTAGATACCGCAAAGGTCAGTTCTTTTGAACTTTAACCGCTTGGCAGCCATATTTTCGGCCAAAAACCGATTGAAAAGCTTGCCCTATGTTTGAATACACTTTATGTAAAATTTCAAATGTTTAGACCGCAGAGGTCAAATCTTTTTAACTTTGACCCGAATCTTGACTCGTTAACATTTATTATTTGGGGCTAAAATCAAATTAAAAAGTTTTATCCATGTCCAAGTAAGCTACATCTAAAATTTCAAGTGCTTAGACCCGAAGTTGGCGGGTTTCATCCGATGAAAATATTCAAAGAAAATTTTTAGCATTTTTCTAAATTGTATTAAACTTTATTATACATTCATATTTTTTCTTCTGAATAAAATTAAAAGTCTTTGCTTACATTTCTTTCTGTAAACCAATTTGCATAAAATTTATTAATAAAGAAAAAAAGAAATATTTTAATGGAATTAGTTTTTCATTTGTAAAGTAAAATTATTTAAAGTTAATTTTCATTAGAGATTGATATTCTTTGTAATACATGTTATATAATATATGTTAGTAAATGAACGTTCAATTCTAATGACGTTATGTATTAAATGTTATATTTAAGTGAAATCCTTTCAATTAACCCTTTTTCTTTTTTCTCAAGGATATGGATTGGCTGACGATTTCTCCATCTTTGTATCATTTAAATGAGTCCATTTTGGAAATAACAAAGAAAAAATATAGCCGTGAACACTACGAAATCAAATAGAACTTAAAGAAAGCCGTGTTCCGTTAAGACTGTGCATATAACAGAGACATCACAATAAAACCCTGCACATTGATGAGAAGAATTCTCTGAATAATTAAAAAAGAAAAATTTATAAATATTAGTTTAACTTTTATTTTGTTGATTCGTTTACTCAAGCATCGTGTTGATTTTCTATCTCTCAATCAACCAGAAAAAAGAAGCAAATTAAAAGTAATATTTTGTGAAGCATTCAAAGCTAACAGAACTTTTAAATAATAAAGTAATACTCCTTGGAATTAGTTTTTGCTTTTGATTAATAATTTGTTTTGTATGTCTGTGTGTGTACGTGTACGTACGAACTATATAACATATTATATTCCAAGATCCAAAAATTTAATTTTCTTGAAAAACAGCTCCTCCAGCATGTTAACATTTCGGTACATTTTTTACAAATCCTTTTCATTATGCAGAAACAAACGGATATTATTATATCAATACCGTCTATTATCTGAACAACAGTGGCTGCCGGTACAAACACATGATGTTCAGTTTTGTATGAACCTTTTTCTTCTTTGCAGCATAATAATGTCGGGTATTTATTCTAAGCAAATTATTTCTATGTTTTCTGAAGAGTATATGCAGGAGCTGCTGCCAATTGTTGTGTCATTATAAAAATGTCATAAAAGAAGATGTAAACGACAAGTTAAGTTAGAGAAATGCCCTATAACTATTAACACAATTTAGACGAGAAACCTATATTCTTGAAATTCAATAACTGTTGATTTGTGAATATTTAACTGTCTACATAAGGTAGAATCAGTCATTTTCAATAGTTATTGTAGTAGGTACTCACGCATACACAATATATGAACTTTCCTAATGTATAAATATACTAATAGACACTACTCAAAAGAGTCACTAAGACTCTCATTAAGCACTAAAACTTTCGTTCTCTGTGAATTTTGTCTTGTAAATACAAAGACATTTTCTAAAGTATATCTGGGTCCAAGCCTTTTTTTAATAATCTCCACTGGTCTGGAGTTGGCAAAAACCTTTAAGTTACCATCAGCTCCAATACGTCACCATTCTATAATAGGTAGCTTGGCTAAAGCGGTCAACGAAGATTACTTTCATGTCAGTAGTAAACAAGCACTGTAAAGACTTTAGACAAGCCGAATCGTTGGCAGATGAACTTAAATTCTTCATTTTCATTTAGGTGCCAGTATCTGCAATAGATGCCTAAATCAGGCGAAGAGTATTGCGAAATTCGAAACTGATCTCAGTTGCACTCTACTGAAACTTGCGGTATTTTTGTGGTGGCTAAAGTGTTGTAAGAGTGAAAAGCGATAAAAAATATAGAGAAATCGCGTGTAGCATACGTCAGACAAGTAAAGTATAAATCAAAGAATTACTTCTTTGCAAAAAGAGAAATATATATGCATATGTATTTACAACTACTTCATTTACTCACATAAAATTAATATATGAAAGTATAAATCCATGCGTAAACTTTAAGTATTTACTTCAAAAGTACTCAATACGTAGGTAGAGCTAGTTAGTACGTTATAAAATATATATGGCGATTAAGCTACACTGAATATTCCGCGTTTCATCCACTCTAGGACTCTTCAGGCTTATGCGCGAATTTTGTGGTTGTCTGTCGTTTTTATATACGCACCTTCTATTGAGATTTTAGTTAGCCAATTAGCTTTCTAGTATCCACCGCGCCCTTCCTATCAACTAATGAACATGCACTTACTGGACAAAGGCCTATTTGACCCCTGGTTGACCTCTTCCTTTGTGTATGCTCTATATAGTCTGGATATTTAGTTTCTTGGCCTGTTTTAAATCTAGAATAGGGTTTTTTATGTTAGTTTATATATATATATATATATATATATATATATATATATATATATATATATATGTACATACATATATGTGTGATAGTTGTTTATTTAATTTATTTATTTGGTTATTTTCTATTGTTTTTGTTAGTTTTAAAATTATTTTGTATCGCTATCCTAGAGTAAATTTTATCCTGTGAACACAGTTGTTCGCTATTTCTCTTCTACACTTTAATAGATGTTGGGGTTCTTTAAAGTACAGGATAGTCATAATCTACATGGGTCGTATAGGTCTCTACATGTGGTAGCTGGTCTTATTATTTTCCATTCGACTACCGGCGAATGTCCGCTTTCCTTTAGTCCCCAGTATTTATTTGCTAGCGTTGTTTCATATGGTGTTTTTTTATTGTTGAATGTACTTTTGTCGTCATAATATCGAGTTTTGAAATCTAAGGAAGTCATACCTACGTAATATTTCTTGTTATTCAGGTTTTCCTTCGCAAATATTGTGGCCTGGTAAACTGCGCTTTGGTTAGACATTTATTTTGAAGTGGGCAAAGTGTACGGTGTCTACAGTTTCATTTATCTTGTTTGTTATTCGTATTTTTATTTTTATTTCCAGTATGGTTGTTGTTGTTGTCCGAGGTTGGTTTATTATTATTATTATTATTATTATTATTATTATTATTATTTACTGTTAGTGTTAGTTTTATTTTTGTCATGGTGTCTACATTTTTATTGTTTATTTTCTTTTATTTACATTGTTTTTATTTAATATTTTGTTATTATGTGCTTTAATTGCCATCTCTAAATTTTCGCAGCAGCTGTAGGATAACTTTAAGGTATTTTTATTGAAAATTTTGTGTAAGGGTTGGTTGCGGGAAAGTGTTTTTCAATAAGATCTAGAAATTTCTTGCCAAGTTTTGTTTTTAACATTTGATTGTATGGGGCCGTATGCCAAAGTATAGTTCTTTTTCTTCTATTTTTAATGTTATTATAGTTATTGATGTTTTGTTGCTTATATTTGATATCGATATTTTTGTATCCACTATTTTGTAGGGCTGTTTCATAGATATTGGTTTACTTGTTAAATGCATTTTCATCGCTTGAGTTACTGCTGAGTCTACTTACGATCGAGTTAGGAATCTATTTTATAACTGATGGTGGGTGATTGGACTTAGTGTTTACGTATATTGGAGTAGCGTTATCTTTTAAGTAGGGTTCATATGTGTTTTTATCTAAATTCAACATGACGTCCAGAAAGTTTGTTATTTTTATGTTAGCTGATACGTCTGCTTTTAGGCCTAATTTTTTCATTTCCTTGTGTATGATTTTCTTAAAGTTATCTCCTTTGACTTTGTTGGAGTCTTTTATTATAGCTAGTTCATCATCTCTATATAGACCGATATCCATAGTATCAAATATGCTTGTGAGGGTATATAAAATGAATCATCCCAAAAGATCGGATGCCTCTGCAGAATCCCTGGCACCCATCACCAAATCAAACGAATTTTTAATTTTAGTTTTTATCCATTGGTTATTGTTATTTATTAGAACTGATTTTCTACATTTTTTAATGATGTTGATTTCTTCCGAAGATATATCAGTGTATGCCTCGGCAAATTCTAGGGCAATGTTAAAACTTTGCAGCCAATTCTACCCTTTGCGATCAAGGCTGCCAACCCCCAATATTTCCTCCTGTATCAGAAAACACGCTATGTGATATAAGTATATCTGTACGCGATGTTGCCAAGCTAATCAAAAACCTTGATTCCAGTAAAGCAACTGGTCCTGACGGTATTCCAATTATAGTACTCAAAAAACTTCAACCTGAACTAGCGCCCATACTTAAAAAACTGTTTAAACGTTGTCTTAAGGAGAATAGTTTCCCATCTCCCTGGAAAATTTCATCAGTATGCCCTGTATTTAAGAATTCAGGTGATTGCTCATCCCTCTCTCAGTACAGGCCAATAAGTCTCATGTGCGTCATGAGTAAGTTGCTGGAATCTGTGTTAAATACAGAAGTAATCAACCATCTCAACAAAAATAATCTTCTTAGTGACACTCAATATGGTTTCCGTTCTGCTAGATCTACAGCAGATGTGCTTACAGTTATATCTCATAGGATTAGCAAATCTCTCGACGGAGGCAACCTTTCTAGGGCAATTGCTCTTGACATATCTAAGGCCTTTGATAGGGTATGGCATAAAGGTTTACTTCATAAGATCTCTAGCTATGGTATTGCTGGAAATGTTTTCTCAATTATTAAATCATTTCTTTCTGATAGGTTCATAAGAGTAGTAGTTGATGGGCAAAAATCAGAAGCTCACATTATTAATGCCGCTGTCCCTCAGGGATCCATCCTGGGCCCAACTCTTTTCCTGATCTATATTAATGATCTTCCAAATCACATCCTTACATCATTTGTAGACATCTATGCTGACGACACCACCATTTATGGTAGCACATCTAAGACAGTAAACGACCAAGTTCTCTCCAATTCTCTCTCCTCTGATCTTGAGCACGTAGTACAATGGGGCCAGGAGTGGCTGGTTACTTTTAATGCATCTAAAACCAAGCTTCTCTCTTTACATCATCAACATTCTGATCCACATCTGGCATCAATTGAAATGAATGGCTCTCGTCTTCAGGAGGCCTCAAGTTTTGACAAGCTTCTTGGCTTGACCATTACTCCTGATCTTAAATGGAACACGTACATCAAATCTGTTGGCAAGGCCGCTGGAAAAATGGTGGGATCTTTCTATCGATCCGGTAGATATCTCACTGCTGATGCTATTCTCTATCTATATAAGAGCCAGGTACGTCCAAGGATGGAATACTGTTGCCACATCTGGGCAGGAGCTGCTAGAAAGGACTTGGCCTGCCTTGATAGAGTTCAAAATAGACTTCGTAGCCTCGTAGGAGATGTCCTTTTCTCTTCCTTGCAACCTCTATCTCACAGAAGAGATGTTGCGAGTTTGTCTCTGATGTATCGTTATTTTCATGGAAAGTGTTCGACTGAGCTTCAATCTATGGTGCCCCCTCGCCAAACTTTCACAAGAAACACTCGTCTAGCTGTAAACACTATCAATAATTCCCCCCACTATTTATCTGTGCTTAAACCTAAACGTAGATTCCATGAACAAAGCTTCTTTCTTAGAACTGCACGCCTGTGGAATTGTCTTCCGTTTTCCTGCTTTCCGGTTGACTACAATATGGTTGTCTTCAAGTCTAACGTAAATAAGTTCTTGATGAGCCGTTCCATATAAGTTATCAAATTTACCAAATTTTCATTACTAATGATTACTATATTGTCCAATTTCTAATGTACACTCTTTAACCTTTATCCTTGAGTGGCCTCTTGGCCTTGATAATGTGGTGATGCCTATGTAAAAAAAAAAACGTTCTTCGAATATCGAGGGATAGAATGTATAACTGTATAAACGTGCATTCTTTGTTTTCTATATTTTTAAACCAGGTGATTGTTTCGGCAGTATTTTCCCACTGGTTTAATTGTAGGTCTTGTTTGAATTGTTTGTTTACTCTAGAAAGTATTGTTTAGCTAATTCTACCTACTTCTGGTTTAGTTGGGTTTATCAAGCGGGTGCTGGGATTATTATTAAACTCCCATTTGTGGTCTTTAAGCAGAATGTATGCCTCTCTAGGTTTCAATTTGCCAACTTTATCGCTAATTTTTAATTTATCGGTAATTTGTTTACTTTCAGTCGCATTCGTTTGTATCTAGTTTTTTGTATCTTTTGTAATGTTTTTGTGTGATTAGTTTTTTATATTCTTGTTTATCTATTTTATAAAAGTTTCTAGTTTTATCTGCTTTTACAAAGATATTATTAGGGTTGTTTATGTTTCTAACGATTTTGTGTAGTTTCCGTCGGAAATTGTTATGTTGATTGTGGAATTCTAAGTTTTTAATTACGTTTAAAAGGTCATTTTCAAACTTTAATTACGTTTAAAAGGTCATTTTCAAACTTTGTCCTGTAAGTGCATGTTCAATATATACACACGCACACACACACACACACGCACACACACACACACACACACACACACACACACACACACACACACACACACACACACACACACACACACACACATATATATATATATATATATATATATCAAACTACATTCTTAGTATAAACAAAAATATACTTCCCTGAAAAAAAAAGGAAATAGCATATGACTACCCACATTTTAAAACAAGCGAACGATAAAAATAGAAAAACTATATCCGTGAAGAATTACATTTTGAAAATTTCTACCTTTTATTTTTTGGAATGAAACACGTCAAAATTACAGCAAGCTTGGCCATAAAAGTTCACATTGTAGAAGCGAAAGCAAAGCAAAAATAGACATACAAGATCTAACGAAAAGCCAGGCGAAATCTTATGCAAGTACGTAGTTGTCAAAATATTCAGTAAAATAAGTAAGTTACGCATAAAAAATTCCAAGAAATTATTTGGAGCGGACTGGATGAACAGTTTTAAGTTTTTATATTATTCAATAAATACTTTCTACCAGAAAGTCAAAAACGTAACATTGGATGCCGAGGAGTTAAATACTGAATTAAAACAAGACTTTTCCAATTTTTTTCAGATAGATTGGGAGATGCGCTAAAATGAAAGCCAAATTCGGCGCTAAAGAAAACTTATTACCCATTTTTAAAACAAACATATCAGGTGGGCATTAGACAAAATAAACGAAGAACTTACAATTTAAGAAAAAAAAAACAGGGCAAAACGAAAAAGTGTTAAAAACAAAAAACAACAAATATATAACGAAGAAGTTTTTACAAAACTCAACGGCGGAAAAATGATTTTTAAAATTTGAATTTAGCGATACATATTTACAAATCTAAGTAGAAGAAAACAACTTTGCATTAACATATACACAGGTATATACAAATTCGAAAAGCATGCGTTCGAGATCAAACCTATATCGGCTATTTTCCAACAAATTATGGGCATGATGCTGGGAGGTTTTGACTTTGCAACGGTCTAGATGGACGATGTCCTAATAACTACTGAATCATTAGAACAACGTTGGAAACATATACACAGGGTTTCGAAATAATCCAAGAATCTGGATTTAAGCTCAAAGAATCGAAGTGCAATTTTTTCATGAATTATATTATCTAACTCTAAGAGAGAGAGAGAGAGAGAGAGAGAGAGAGAGAGAGAGACTACTGAATGGTTTACTTCCGGTTGTTCATTAAGATCTGACCAGTACCACACACTACAGAGGCGCTACGTTTGTAATCATCCATTCGGCAACAGGCAAGGGGTGAGGTGAGATCAAAGGGTAGTCACAAAAAGGATCTGATAAAACTATGTCTTGCAGTCCAACCGAGGAGTAAGGTTTGGACATTTGGAGTATAACTAATCTCTCAAAGATAAATATACAAAAACTTGTTTTACTGCGTTCATTTGTGGGGTTTCTTTGTGTTCTTTCTCTGTCTTTGTTTTTCTTTTTTTCTTCACGAATTATTTAGTTTAATTTCTGAGAAAGATATTTTTCTTGCCTTAATTTTCATTATGAATACAGGGGTCAGCCTGTACTTGGCCATTAGAAACACACACTATAATGTGGAGTTGAGTGACCTGAATCAGAATGCATGTATTAGAATGTATAACAAGGACAGCTCTGACAATTTTATTGTCAGCTACGTGGAAACCCCTTCAGTTCCAGGCCGTTGAATAAGGTAATATTGACTGATTGTTCAGTCCATTCCTGAACATAAGTAATTTAAATACGTAAAAAATTAATTAAATATTGACGATAATCATCAACCATTATGGCAACCATTTTTTGCTAACTTTATTTTAATGTCAATCTCAAGAACAAGAATACAGATGTCTGTAAGTTATGTCAAGCCATCATATCAAGAGGTGGCAATGCAACGAAATACTTTACAACGACTAATATGTTAAACCATCTTAGAAAAACATCTAAAAAGAAGCAAAAGTTGCAGATAAGAAAAGGAAACGCAACAAATATCCTATAACTGTATGCAAATAGCGAGCCGTGAGCGAAATGTCATGATAAGAAAAAGGAAGACTATGAGAGATCACGTTTGAGTGTGGATGATGTTCGAGGGCACGTAAGAGAAGACGATCACGTGAGAGACGTCACAGCCGTAACAAGAAGTCACGTGTGGCAGGAGAATGAGAAAATGTTGTTGTTGATGTTGTTGTTCGAAAAAGTGAGTTATTCTTTGTTTTGATAATATGCGCCTTTGTGACTAAGATTACAACGTGTTGGTTCCCGGACAACATTACGGTTCAGAAAGGAACAGACATTCCAGGAACAAGTGGCAGTAACTACGAGCTTCCAGCGAAACACCAAACTACTATAGAATCAATTTTGGCCAAGAATAAAATTTGGGATATTAATGACCACAGGTCACAAGAGATCTATTATTTGATAGAATAAATGTTTGCTGTTAATAGCCAATCATATTCTGTAACATCTGACATTAATTTACTGCAAAACTTTGTTTAAATTATAGCATTCCGTCAAATATGTACTTCATTGAAAATATAATTTCAACAATATTTACAAAAGTAAAAAAAATAAATTGTCTTTTGATTATATTAGCAGCATTTCTTTGACTATATACGTTTAAACAGCTGCTACAAATAATGCTTTTTTTTCTGACTTTGAAAAGTCACAGGCTTTCAAATGGCAACAGATTTGATGTATGTGTTCCATTTTAGTTCAGGAGTAAAGGTAAATCCCAGAAGTTTGTAAAAACATGGAGCTTCCCCTAGACGAGAGACATCCATTTCAATTGATGCCAGATGGGGATCAGAGCGTTTATGATGTAGAGATAGCACCTTGGTTTTAGATGCATTAAAAGTAACCAGCACTCTTTTCCCCAATGTATCATGCACTCAAGATCAGAGGAGAGATAATAAGAGAGAACTTTGTCATTTACGGCCTTTGATGTCTTGCCATAGATGGTAGTGTCATCAGCATAGATGTCAACGAATGATCTAAGTATGTGTTTTGGGAGATCATTGATGTAGATCAGGAAGAGTGTTGGGTACAGGATGGACCCCTGAGGGACTCCGGCATTAATACTGTGGGCCTCTGTTTTCTGCCCATAATCCACTACTCTAATGAGCCTATCAGAAAGAAATGATTTAATGATCAAGAAAACATTTCCAGTTATACCATAACTGGAAATCTTGTGAAGTAGGCATTTATGCCATACCTTATCGAAGGCCTTTGATATGTCAAGAGCAATTGCTCTAGAAAAGAAGCCTTTGTTGAGGGATTCACTAATCCTATGAGATATAACCGTCAGCACATCTGCTGTAGATCTAGCAGAACGGAAACCATATTGCATATCACTAAGAAGGTTATTCCTGGTGAGGTAGTTTACTACTTCTTTGTTTAATATGGAAAGCTTTTCTTCCTGAGTCATAGGGTTTTTTAGGCACAAAAGTCATCCTTCTTAGTTTTGTTTTGTTTTGATAATAGTTTTTCAAATACGGATGATGATGATGATGATGATGATGATGATGATGATGAGGATGATGATGATGATGATGATGATGACGTTAGAATTAGTGATTCTGTAGAAACTGTTTCTGAGCCATTTCTGTACATGTGCCGCGTACTTTCTTGAGTGCTCGTTTCAGCGTTTGATTGTGAGTGGTAACGGAGTGTCGTGGTTGATTAATTTTCAACATCTCGCAGAACTCCTTGAAGGCTGTGGATGCAAATTGAGTCCCATTGTCGCTTACTAAGCAGACAAAAACTTCAAAATAAGCAAATAATTCATGGAAGAAAATAAGTAACTACACCTGGAGTGTCTTACATCCAAGCATTTCTGGTCATTTTGTGTAGTTGTCCAGCATAATTTTTTTTTTTTTTTTACATCGAGTTCACCACTTATCAAAGCCCAATGGCCACTCAGGGATAAGGGTTATTGTGTGTACAGTAATCAAAAGGATAGTGTAGCAATAGTATTGGAGAGATTGTGATGTGTCATTACTTAGGGGGCTGTTCATCAGGAATTTGTTTGTGTTGGACTTGAAGAAATCCAGGTTGAAGTCGGGAGGGAAACAGGCAAGCGGAACAGAGTTCCACAGGCGTGCAGTTCTAAGAAAGAAGCTTTGTTCATGGTATCTACGTTTTGATTTAAGCACAGATAGAGAGTGGGGAAAATTATTGACGCTGGTTTCAGCTAGTTGAGTGTTTTTTGAAAAAGATTGGCGAGGGGGGATCAGAAAATGTAGCTCAGAGGAGCACCTGCCATGGAAATAACGATAGAACAATGACAGGCTCGCTACGTCTCTTCTGTGGGAAAGAGGTTGCAGGGAAGAGAAAAGGGCATCCCCCACCAAGCCATGGAGTCTATTTTGTACCCTGTCAAGGCAAGATAGGCTGCTTTTAGCAGCCCCCGCCCAGATGTGGCAGCAGTACTCCATCTTTGGACGTACTTGGCTCTTATATAGATAGAGAATTGCATCAGTAGTGAGATATCTTGTGGAGCGGTAAAAGGATCCCACCATTTTCCCAGCAAGCTTAGCCACAGACCTGATGTATGTGTTCCATTTAAGATCAGGTATAAAGGTAAAACCCAGGAACTTATCAGCCTGGGGCCTCCCTTAAACGAGAGCCATCCATTTCAATTGATGCCATCCATTTCAATTGGGGATCAGAGCGTTTATGATGTAGAGATAGGAGCTTGGTCTTAGATGCATTAAAGGTAACCAGCCACCACTTTCCCCAGTGTACCACACGCTCAAGATCAGAGGAGAGTGAATCGGAGAGAACATCATCATTTACAGCCTTTGATGGGTTGCCATAGATGGTTGTGTCATCAGCATAGATGTCAATGAAAGATTTTAGTATGTATTTTGGGAGATCATTGATGTAGATCAGGAAGAGAGTTGGGCCCAGTATGGACCCCTGAGGGACTCCAGCATAATTACTGTGGGCCTCTGATTTCTGCCCATAAACCACTACTCTTATGAACCTATCTGAGAGAAATGACTTAATGATAGATAAAAAAACATTTCCAGTAATACCATAGCTGGAAATCTTATGTATTAGGCCTTTATGCCAAACCTTATCGAAGGCCTTTGATAAGTCAAGGACAATTGCCCTAGAAATGAAGCCTTTGTTGAGAGATTCACTAATCCTATGAGATATACCCGTTAGAACATCTGCTGTAGATCTAGCAGAGCGGAAACCATATTGCGTGTCACTAAGAAGGTTATTCCTACTGAGGTGGTTGACTACTTCTCTATTTATTGTGGATTCCAGCAACTTACTCATGACACACAGGAGACTTATTGGTCTGTACTGAGAGGGGGATGACTTATCTCCTGAATTCTTAAATACAGGGCATACTGATGAGGTTTTCCAGGGTTTTGGGAAGCACTTTTCCTTAAGGCAACGCTTAAACAGTTTGGAAAGTATAGAGGCAAGTTCTGGTTGTAATTTTTTTAACACTATAATTGGAATACCGTCGGGACCAGTTGCTTTACTGGAATCAAGGTTCTTGATTAGTTTGGCGAACTCACGCACAGATATTTGTATGTTGCATAGCGTGCTGTCTGTTATAGGAGGGAATATGGGGAGTTGATGGCCGTCGTCACACAGGGTAGAATTTGCCGCAAAGTTTTTGGCAAATAGTTTGGCCTTGTTGGATGCTGTCGAGATGACCTCTGGTCCATTGATAATGGTTGGGATAGAACGCACGTTTCTGTTCAGGATCATATTTGTTATTTGCCAGAACTGGTGAGAACCAAGCCGCTGCTCAGCTACTTTGGACTTAACGGAGTGCGCATATAGTTCTCTTGCATTTTTTATTACTCTTTTACAGTGATTGCTGGCGGTTCTGAAAGCAGCTTTAGTTTCAGTGCATCTATTACGTTGGTAGCTATGGAAAAAGTGATTTCTGTGTGCGATGGCAGCAGCACATTTGGGGGAGAACCATGGCTGGCTGTTAGGTTTTTGTTGGAATTTTTTGGATGGTATGAATTGGTCTATGCCTACAAGTAACCATTCAGTCAGGTCTGATACTATAGAGGACACATCCTTTTTAAACATGGAATGGAGATGTAGATCAGATATGAATGTACGGAAGCTATCTCAGTTCGCCATAGAGTATCGGTATACAGTACGGTGGAGAGGTACATCTGTAGATTTATTATATTTCATTTTCATCTTAACTGATACGACGCAGTGGTCGGAGGATCCCAGAGGAGATAGAACGGAACACGAGCATAGCTCAGGGGATGTGGATAGAAAAAGGTCTAGGAGGCTTGCAAACTGACCGGTACTATCGGGCACACGGGTGGGCTCGCGGACAATCTGAGTGAGGTAATAGGCAATGGTAAAATCATGACAGAACCTCCCCTCATCATCAGTCTTATTTGAGTGGGTCAGCCATTCCATATTATGGACATTGAAGTCACCGCAAATGTGAAAGTTAGCTGAGGGATGAGCAGACAGGATGTGGTCAATTTTTTCTGATATACTCTTAAAGACAGTAACTCCACTGTTGTGGGGGCGATAGAGGGCAAATATAAATGCGGTGGTGTAAGCAAGTGCAACCCGGAAGCACATATAAGGTAGATTAGGGTCTTCTCTGGAGATATCCCTGCCACATGGGAAGCCATCTTTAATGTAGGCACATATTCCATGCCCGTGGCGATCTTGGAGGTCAGATTTAGATGTTAAATTAGAGTATCCTTTAATTATGAACTCCTCTAGGGAGGTGGTCAACCCTATTTCAGTTTCCCTTAGGAAGAATATGTTAGGTTTCGTCTCCTGTAATTGGGTTTCAACCTCTGGAAGGTTAGAACGCAGACCCCTGATGTTGGAGAAGGAGACGTGATAGTAGGTGTCTACGTAGGAGGATGGGGTTCTAGGTTTATTCGTGTTTTCTTTTTTGAGATATTTCATTTTGAGGATTTTGGGGTTTGTGGAACAGGTCAGTATACTTGGTTAGAGCAGAGCAGAGAGGGAAAGTAACAAAGAAAAGATAGGAAAATTTTTTTTGAAGCACATGATAAGGTAAAGCCGTAACAATTAACCGCTAGTATGGCATCGAGAGGCCCCACCAGAGACTACTGCATGGTCCAGAATCCATTCACCAAATGGCAATACAGCAGTCCCAGTACTTTGCACCTGCTGATAGGACAGCCTCCTTAGTGGTTATTCCAAGGTTCGGCTCACTGACTATCAGGCGATTTACGTCAGCCCAGATAAAAACGTTTACCTCCAGCACCCTTACTAGTGACATGGCCGCAAGGATAGACATAGGGACAGAAAATTTCCGACATCTCAGACTACTGTTCACGAAATACTACTGACCTGGGAAGCAGCTTTTTCTTCACCCTTTGTCAGAAACATCACTCATTAGAAATGAGGACTGAGGGACAAAAAAGGAGAAGCGAGAGTTACTGGAGCTGCTGATAACGCATCCACTGCATTATCTACTCTCCATTAAAAAAAACAAACGGTAAGAACGACTTATTTATATCTACTTAGTATAAGTCCTTTGCCCATTCCCAGCTTAGAATAGAATTTGAAGATAGTCTCCCCTCCCATATTAATCAGTGGAAGTGTTTTTTTATCTTTTGGTACCTCACGATAGAACCTTCGAGATTAAACTTATAATTACGTTTCAATAATGCAACTTGTGAGGTCAACTTATGTTTTTAGATTGGGGGCATCTTATTTAAAGGCTATTTTAGGGTAATGCCAGACGTATTTAACAAAAAAAAAGGTTGAAACACGAGTAATAAGAATGATAGGTAATGTTAGGGAGTTTCAATTTTTAGTAAGACTGCAATAAGAGAACAAAGATAAATAAATAAAATATATATAATACACAAAAATTCGCAAAATCAAGACAGGATACATTTCAACAGTTATGGATAAAGTTTGTAACTTAGCTCTGAAGGCACCGACTCTTTCTTCCGAGGTCATATCGAAAACTGACTAGTAGCTAGCACGTTTGGGTTGTTCTGGTACTTAAGGGATGTGGTGGGTGTGGGGGTTAAATGCTTTTAACTTTTTTTTCCATTATTTTATTTATTTATTTATATTTATATTAAATAATACCAACCCCTCAGCAGCCTTATGAAATCTATATGATTTTTGCACTAGTGTTGGTCTATTTTGGGCCATGACTTAAAACTGATTTGGATGCCTTTGCCGTCATGCATGAGTCAACCATGTTTTTGAGGTCTATATCAATCTTCAGCCAGTATACGTAACTATGTATGAGTATATTCATTCTGCTTATTCCTGTCCATATGAAAACTTTTCGTTGTCCTTTTTTGTAATACTTTTGGTATGACGACACTATCGCTGTATCACACATTGAAAAAATTTGCTTTGTATTTGCTGGTCTCTATTTGTGATTTTCTGTTTTGAAGCACTAATAAATTTATCTTTGTGTGCTTCGCGTTTTATTTCATGTATTATGACCCGAACGTTTCTGATAGTGTTGCACAACATGGTTTTAATTACAATATGGGAATGTAAGGTAATAAATATGGAGTCCTAAAGAGGTTCACTCTGTCTAGGACTAACCTTGAAACTCTGTCCGCATGTCCGATCTGCTTTAAAGCTGAAATTGTAATTCAACAGAATAGTGCATCACCTCATCAATGTAAACAGTTAACTTTTATTCGATGCAAAGATGGACAATGGCTGTTTATTGTCCATCTGCAATATCAAGAATAGCCCAAAACATTGTAATTTTGCAAACTCTTATTTAACTGTGACTATTTCTTCCACTGTTTCGTCTATGGTGTGTCTCAAGCATTTTATTACTTGCATAAAGAAATCACACTTTCCTACTTTGATTTTAAAAACCAAAATTTTGTATCCGAGAGAATAACTTGATGACATGTTTTCGATGTTGTTTTCTCGTCTCATTTTTTATGATAATACCATTCAGGTATGCAATCGCGAAATCAGTGTTATCCAACATAATATCCATAATTTCTTGAAAATGGCGGGTGCTATATAAATTTTAAGACCTAACCATTTCGAATTTGAATAACTTCTTATAGGTGTTTATACAAATCAACATTTCCCCAACTGTAGGTTAATGAACAAGGTAGGCGTCACTCAGATCGACTTTAGAGATCTTTCCTCCGTTTAGCTTAATGAAAAATTCTTCAGGTCTAGGAAGTATATATGTAGTCTTTTAGTACTAGATTCAAACCCGTGCTAAAGTCAGCACAAACGCGGACTTCTTTTGACTTCCTTTTGATATAGACGGTAGGGGTTTCCCATTAACTAAATTCATCTTTTAGGAGGATACCGATTTTTATAAGTTTTCAAGCTCCTCGCTAATTTTATCCGATGAGGCGAACAGTAAATTTCTTTCTTTCTTGAATACTTGCGTTGGAACGTAGCTGACATTTTTGTACATTTTTCCAGACCGACTGAGAAAACTTCAGAAAAAAATTTCTTTCAATTTTGACTTGAGATTTTCCTTCTCCGTCGTGAGAGTTTTCACTTTTTGGCATGAAGTATTTAATCGCCAATCACACAAATTTAAATTTTGCATAAAACATGTCCCATGGGTTTCTTAGCAGGAACAATTTTAAATTCTTTGTCATATTATTAAATGTAAGACTTGTGATAAGTTTACCTACACAATTAATTTTTGACCCGGTCAGTTTAGCCTGGTTATAAAGGCTGTAACATAGTAGGTTTATTTAATATCCTCTATGTATGCAAATCTATCATTGATAAGTCTGATCATGAATCTAACTGAAACTTTTTTATTTAATATATTCACCAGCATATATTTACATGTTTTTATTACCTTTTTCGTGTGTTTTAATGTGTCGTACCTGAATTTTTGTTTTGTTCTTTGCTCTTAAATGGGAGCTTTTCTGTCCAATACTTTTACGAGTCAAACAAGTTTTTATGCGGTAAAGACAGCCTTTGCCCCCATGCAGTGTACCGCAGCGATAACTTGAAGTTGGTGACTAACTTTATTTTTCAGTGAATTGCCTTTTTTGTGTGTGCAGAAGAGATAATGGCCTTCCTTTTTTATTTTCTCTCGAGAATAGGGTTTTGCTATTTTATATATCTTTCTTACTTTTGTCGTATCAGGTTTGGTTCGCTTTCTAATTTAGTTAAAACTCTCCCTCGAATTTCAGAGTATTTTGCCCATACCGATTTTTGTACGATTATCAGGGATTTAAATCGTCAGCACTTATTTAATTTAAAATCGTTGCAATGTTTGTTGACTATTGATACCAATGATACATAGTCACTGTTATCTTTCTTGGTTACATTCTTGCATTTTTACCTTTTATAAAATAACGACGTTTTTGGGCTTGAAGAGTTTTACTATTTTAAAAAACGTAAAGTCACACGTATTTTCAAGATAAAATCTAATCCACGATTTCTTGTGTTCTGCGGATCTCAGTTTTCGGAGCAATAAACGAACCTTCTACTTTTCCCAATCGATACATTCAGTGTAATATAGGTCTCGATACCTTCTAAAATACAAGATCAACCCTTGTCAAATATACTTAAATTATTCTTTTATAACGAGAAAATTATTAACTTTAAAATTTTACTAGCAGGGAGATCTGGCGTCGTTCGAGATTGAATTAGGTTCAACGAACGTTCAACACTTTCAATACTTTTGATTATAATCGAAATCGATGAAATTGCCAATTTTCAATCGAATTCATTGATTGCCTGCTCTAGTCGGGGACCCACAACGATGCACCGAAAGGAAGCTTCATATGCTTTCTTCTCAGTGACTTATTCTACAATATATTTTAGTCTACATTGCACTGTAGAGAACCTATTGTTGATTTTATACAATTAATTTCTATAATAGCTTAAATTAGAGTTTAAAATGCAAAAGTATAGTATCTTGGTCTAATCATGCTCTAAACAGAAACACTCATTTCTACGAGCTTCGATCTCATCAAAAATTCTTATGTTAATTTTATACTGCTCGTGCGGTGATAAAGCTTCTAAAATGCAATGTGATATTAGGCTATATAACTTTGTTTATAACTTTGTTCAATATAGGACAGCTCCTTCTTTAATCAGAGTGTTTCGATTATCGATTTTCTTTTACTTACCAGGGGCATCTAGGTACAAAACCTATCCGAGAAATCAAAACCTATTTAAGAACACTCCCGAAGTACATTTGTATGAAATAAAAAAATCCATTGTGACCCAATCACGTATTTTATATTAATAGCGGTTGAATGGTGTATGCTTGATCATACAATAAGCAATGCATTACATAAAGAACTGGATAGAAAGAAGTATGATCAACGATTAGAAGAGTGTGGTAATGTCATATACCGCATTTGCATTGCATTATATGGTGAGAAAGTGAAATCAACTAAACCGCCCATAAAGAAAAACAGACGACAGCGGGAGATGGCAGATCTTAGGAATAAGAAAAAACATCTGCAACGACAACTCCGCGTTTCAAATCCTTTTGAAAAAGTGGGTTTATTGAATATCTGGAAAGATCTCAAAGACATACAAAGCGCTCTTAGCAAGGCGGTACGCGCCAGGAAAAAAACGACTGAAGCGGAGAAAAGAGCGCGATCGGCTCATTCAAGGACCATATAAATATGCCTGAAATCTATTTGAACAACCAAAATCAGGAGTATTAAAAACTGAACAACATGTCTTAGAAACCCATCTAAGACACACATACTCATACCACAACCGGCAGATCCCACTGGAAAAAAATAGCAAATTGATATGGCCAGAAATTCCTCATAAAAAGTTAAATATGAACATAATGACACATGAAGAGGTTAAACGCGTTGTCTTCAAAACTAGAAATAAATCTTCACCAGGCCCGAATGGCATCCCCTTCTTACTTTACAAAAGATACCCAAAAGTACTTAAATCGCTATATATTAACTTGAAGTTGGCATGGAAAAACCGTCATGTCAGTAACCAGTGGATGAAAGCAGACGGTGTGTACATACCTAAGGAGCAAAACGCAGAAGCTATAAATCAATTTCGGCCAATCTCACTTCTTAACGTAGAGGGAAAAATATTTTTCGCAGTAATGGCTTCAAGAATAACAAAATTCCTACTATCAAACAAATATATCGATATTTCTGTGCAAAAAGGTGGAATCCATGGAATAGCTGGTTGTCTGGAACATGGGAGTATGATATGGGAGGCTATCCAAAGAGCGAAAATAAAAAAAAACTGACTTGGACGTCATTTGGCTCGATTTAGCTAATGCATATGGATCAGTGCCCCATCAAATGATTCAACCATCCCTTCAAATGCACCACATCCCAGAGGGAATACGCAAAATGATTGCAATGTATTTTGATGGGTTTCACATGCGGTTTACCACAAATGACTACACGACAAACTGGATGAGACTTAAGGTGGGAATTGCAATGGGATGTACAGTATCGCCTATACTTTTTGTTTTAGCGATGCAAGTAATTCTCAAGACAGCAGGAAACAATGCCCTACTAAATTAGGCTAAGAATTCGAAATGTCACAATTAAAAGCTTACATGGACGATACCACGATCCTTACATCAAAAGAAGCTGACACCTGCAAGTTACTCAGCATTATGGATGAAATGATGGTTTGGTCCAGAATGACTTTCAAGCCTAAGAAGTCCAGAAGCCTCTCTCTTAGAAAAGGAAAAGTGCATGAAGATATCTGTTTTTCAGTGAGTGGTCAGAAAATTCCTACCGTCTCAGAAGAACCAATAAAAAGCCTGGGAAGATGGTACGATAAAACCTTGAAAGACTCCAACCAGGTTAAAGTGACAATAAAAACCGTCGATGAGAGTCTAAAGACGATCGGGCGCTGTCCACTTCAAAGTAAATACCAGGTATGGTGTCTTCAACACATGCTCATCCCAATTCTTTTATGGCCTCTTCTCATATACGAAGTTACTATGAGTACGGTTGAGGCAATCGAAGCGAAAATCAACAGATATACGAGGAAATGGCTAGGTTTGCCTCCAGGATTATCAAATGTTGCCCTATATAGCAAACAATCCAAACTAAAATTACTGCTCAAGTCTATTGCAGAGGAGTTCAAAGCAGGGAAAGTCAGATTCCAGATGATGTTGGAGAATTCCAACGACACTGTTGTAAAGACAGTACAACCCTCTCTTAAAACAGGAAGAAAATGGAAAGTCCGAGATGCTATAAATGAAGCGAAAGAAAACCTAGCCTTCAAAGAAGTCATTGGGCTCACTCAGACAGGGAAATCTGGACTGGGAATGACCAGCATTCAAAGATGGTCTACGGCTACATCCAAAGAGCGCCGAGATCTGGTCATTCAGGAAATATAGAGCAAGGAGGAAAGCAAAAGGCTCGTAAAAGCCATTCAACAGTCACAGCAGGGACAATGGACAAACTGGGAAGAAGCTATGCAAAGGTCCATTACGTGGAATGACATCTGGCAAATGTCGCCGCTAAGGTTGAGTGTCTTAATACGCTCAACTTACGATATGCTTCCATCAATGACTAACCTTGCCAAATGGAAGAAAGGGGATGATCCAACCTGTCCTGTATGCAAAGAAAAACCTCAGACTATGGAACATGTTCTTAGTTCCTGCAGAATGGCCCTTGCTAATGGGCGATATACGTGGCGGCACAACAGGGTATTGGAAGAACTGACCACAACAATAAGCAACCATATGAAGCCCGAAGCAGCTAACATAAGTCACAAGTTTTTTGCTGAGGGAGGAAAAATGTGGATCGGATCAAAACGTATAACTAGCCCATTGTTAGTACAGAACCAAAATATTCTCGGAATCAATGATGATTGGATAGTCGCCGCAGATCTCCCCGGCTGGCAAAGTAATTATCCAAAAATTATAAAAGCAAAGGGTCAACGGCCAGACATTGTTCTCTCGCCAATAACAAGGAAAAAATTCGTTTTGATTGAATTGACAGTACCTTATGAGAGCCGGGTAGAGAAGCAACACCAATACAAGATGGAGAAATATGAAGACCTAAAAAGAGAGTTGACCCGTGAAGGTTACGTTACAATTCTTCGAACTGTTGAAATTGGAGCAAGAGGTTTTACTTTCAGGCTCTTTATATCAGCTTTTAAGACAGCTTGGAATTAAAGGCCGAAAAAGAAGCGCAGCATGTAAAAATCTAACAGAAATTACTGAACAATGTGCAACCTGGCTCTGGCTTAAAAGAAATACCGAGTGGTAACATGTATCCACAGTGCTGATTTATTTAGTTAATGATTTTAATTTTTTTTTATTTTGTTTAACATTTTTTTAATTATTAATTTATTTATTTTCTTTCTTTTCTCCTTTTTCATTTTCTTTCGTTCCTTTTTTTTTGTTTTGTTTTGTTTTTGTTTTTGTTTTGTTTTTCTATTCTTTCGATATGAGTGCGTCTTAACTTAACGGACTTGATATAGACGCAGCCTTTAAATTTAAACGTCAGGCGCGCAAAGCCGTCATTATATGAAACGCCAATTTTTACTGTATTGAACAGTTAATTCAAATGCAATTCAGATATCTAAGCCTCGCATCAACGAATGTGGCTGATGCGAAAAAGCCGTAACATGGAAAATACTCACCTAGACTGGATTTACAATAACTTATAACAGCCGAGTAGAAACAACATTAATACGTGAAAAAAAAAGAGAGAGAGAGATAGAGAGAGAGAGAGATAGAGAGAGAGAGCTGACGTTACAATCTAGGCGAAAAGGAACACCGCATATGTTCGCAAGGATCTACTGTGTAGTTATTACTGTGAGTAGATTTTTTTTTTTATATTTATTTTTTTTTTTATGTGTTCATGTATACATATATATTTTTATTAATGTTATGTATATATATAGCTTTTGGTATATACATATATATACATATATATATATATATATATATATATATATAGTAATTTTATTATTATTATTGTTGTTGTTATTATTATTATTATTGTTTATTATTGTTAATATTATCATTATTTTCTTCGATATGTGCACGTCCCAACAATATGTCAGACGTAGCCTTTGAACATTGAACGACATGCGCAAAGCCGTTGCTCGTAACAAGGGCCGTTTAATTATCAAACGGCTTTTCTTTTAACTGTATTGAGCAGATAATTGGGCCTCACATCAGTAAGGGGGACCGATACGCGAACAAGCCGTAGAGAGGAAGGCCCCGAAACGGTGCGTATTCTCTCCTGATGACTCAATATTATCTATAAGACGAAATACCCCCAAACATGACTACATAAAGTTTTAAAAGACATGCTATGAAATACCCCCCAAAAGCACCATCCTATAAAACTCAGACGAGGAAAGCCCTAGGAAGGCGCTTCATCTCTCCCTTGACATTGAATTTATCAAAAAAAGAAAACAGCTAACACACATCAGTATATACAAGCCTACAAGGTAAGCTGTTTCTCTCAAATACAACATCTTCTGTTGCCCGCTTGCTTCATAGCGAGTTTCTACTACTGTTCCGGTAGTAATTTTTATCCTCTATTAATAGCGGTTGTAATAGAGCTAAGTTAGAACTTTTATTACTTGAACAATCCCGGGCAATTCTCGATTGCCTTGCTGAATCCATTTGTTTGGCCTATGACACAACCCAAAGCAAGAAAAATAGCTTCCGGTAACGGATTTGGTATTTTTTTTTTATATGGGAGTCACCACTTATCAAGGCCCGAGGGCCACTCAGGGATAAGGGTTATTGCGTGTACAGTAATCAATAAGATAGTATTGTAGTAATCATTAGTATTAGGGATTTTGATAGAGTGTTTTAAGGGGGCGGTTTGTCAGGAGTTTGTTTATGTTGGACTTGAAGACGTCTAAGTTGTAGTCAGGTGGGAAACAGGAAAGCGGCAGAGAGTTCCACTGGTGTGCAGTTCTAAGAAAAAAGCTCTGCTCATGGAATCTACGTTTGGATTTAGGCACATATAAAGAGTGGGGAAAATTATTGACAGTAGTTTCAGCCAGACGGGTGTTTCTTGTGAAAGATTGGCGAGGGAGGGACGAGGGATTGGAGCTCAGACGAGCACCTGCCATGGAAATAACGATAAAACAAAGACAGGCTCGCAACGGTACTCCTGTGGGAGAAAGGTTGCAGGGAAGAGAAAAGGGCATCCCCACTAAACCACAAAGTCTATTTTGTACTCTGTCAAGGCAGGATATGCTGCTTTTAGCAGCTCCTGCCCAGATGTGGCAGCAGTACTCCATCCTTGGACGTACTTGGCTTTTATATAGATAGAGAATTGCATTAGTAGTGAGATATCTTCTGGAGTGGTAGAAGGATCCCACCATTTTTCCAGCGTCCCTGGCAACAGATTTGATGTGCATGTTCCATTTCAGATCAGGAGTAAAGGTCAAACCCAGGAGCTTGTCAAAATATGGGTCGTCCCCAAGACGAGAGCCATCCATTTCAATTGATGCCAGATGGGGATCAGAGCGTTGATGATGTAAAGATAGAAGCTTGGTTTTGGGTGAATTAAAAGTGACCAGCCATCTCTTCCCCCATTGTACCACGTGCTCAAGATCAGAGGAGAAAGAATTAGAGAGAATTTTGTCATTTACAGCCTTTGATGTGTTGCCATAGATGGTCGTGTTATCAGCATAGCTGTCAACGAATGATTTAAGTATGTGTTTTGGGAGACCATTGATGTAGATCAGGAAAAGAGTTGGGCCCAGTATGGACCCCTGAGGGACTCCAGCATTAATACTGTGGGCCTCTGATTTCTGCCCATCAACCACTACTCTTATGAACCTATCAGAGAGAAATGATTTAATAATTGAGAAAACATTTCCAGTAATACGTAGCTGGAAATCTTGTGAAGTAGGCCCTTACACCATACCTTATCGAAGGCCTTCAATATGTCAAGAGCAATTGCCCTGGAAAGGAAACCTTTGTCAAGAGATTCACTAATCCTATGTGATATAACCGTTAGCACATCTGCTGTAGATCCTGCAGAGCTGAAACCATATTGCATGTTACTAAGAAGGTTGTTTCTCTTAAGGCCGTTGACTACTTCTTTATTTAATATGGATTCCAACAACTTACTCATGACACAGAGGAGACTTATAGGTCTGTACTAAGAGGGAGATGACTTTTCACGTGAATTCTTAAATACAGGGCATACTGATGAGGTTTTCCAGGGTGTTGGAAAGCACTTCTCCTTAAGGCAATTGATAATAATATGTTGATACTAACATTGTTTTGCTAATAAAACAATGTATATCGGGAGAGTAGTAGTGAGGCGGTGTTTGTGATATGACCGAGGGCAGTGCCTGACCCTGAGGTTATCTTTGCAAGGTCTTCCTGGCGTGAGAAATATCTCAATGGAAAATTACCGCGATACGTGATTATAATCGGTTGGAACAATCAGAAGAGAAGGGTATATGATGCAGCGATCACCGATTTGCAAAAATGGTCCTGAGAACTTCAGTCTCCAATTCATCACCTCCTTATACAAGTTTATGCACGAGTGATTTTGAACGGATCAGAGTTAAATTTGAGTTTTAGTGAAGAAATCTCTAAGATTAGGCAAGTCTCAATCTAAGGGAACCTGGATTTGGTTGGTTGGTTGTTTTTGTTTTATGGCATATCAACCCTTTTCAGGTTATTTAATGCCGAATCCGGTGATTTTGGAGAAAAATCTTTTAATAGAATATATTGGTTTTTTGCAAGTCAGTTTCTATTTAACACATAGTTGGGACCCTAACAGGTACTACCACTCCGGGTCAGAGTGGACCTGGGAGCAATGGCAATTAAAGTTTAAGGTCATATCCAGGACCCCCATTGAGGGACTTTTTCCCTCTGAGGGGGGCAGTCGGCGTATTCTAATGCCCCACCGACAGGGCCAAGGGAACCTGGAATAGGACCTGACGGCTGAACTATACACCGATGTTTGGTATCATCCATCACCTCTTCCCTAGTACGCCTGTCATATTATGACTCTTACACAAAAATAAATTCGTTGCCCACTAATCCTCCCTGCTGCTAGAAATAATTCACAGCATTGACGTTATCGCTGACAGAATCCCTCCCCCGTCCCCATCTAAGCCAGCCGATGGTGACAACATTAAAAAAGAAAGAACGGGCGAATTCACTTATTTCTGACTGTTGATTGTGTATTCACTTTTTAAATAGAGACGTGGACTATTAATATTAATGTGACAAAGTACTCCACTTTATATTCATATATTAGCAGCGAGACAGGATATCGAAAAGTTCAGCGAATTCCTACACTTTCGATATTTTTACTGTCATACAATTTGTAAAATTACCTATTGTTCAATCAAATAGATTCATTGCCTGCTCTATTCGAGTACCCATCACGTAAGTACATTTGTGTGAAATTTAAAAATCCGGCCTCAACATTTCAGAGTCAATCGTGAACAAACTCAGACTCACACGCACAAACACACACATAAACACAATTGTTTTTATATATAAGTAGAGATATGTTATTTTTCATTTTCATTTTTTTTTATTTGTAATAAGTTTACTAATAATTTTTTGTTTTGAAAAAAATGTTATGCTTTTATGTTACAGCATAAGAATCCAGTCATAATTATATTTTAAGATTTTTATTATAAATACATATTTTTTTTTTACTTTAAGATTCTTTTTTTTAAATAACAATTTACTTTACAAAAGTCTATTATCACATATATAAGTTATAATTTTTCTCTGGAACTATGAACTTGTTAAACTACCAATTTTATCCTAGTATTTTGAAATTAGTTTTAGCGAACTTAAAGATGACATTTTAATTAAATGTTTAGTTAATTTAAAATATTGATTGTTTTTTATTTTGCTTTATCTGTATATTTGCTATTCATTGCTTTTAAATCTAATTCCTGCTGGATATATCTTGAATTTTCTTCAAATTAAACTATGTAATCTCTGTGTTCGTCGGATTATTTTCTCAGTCTATTATGAGTCTTCTGTGTATGCATGCCTTGAAGCACTCGCCTTGTTTATTTTTAAAGAAATGTTCAACAATTATTTAAATACTTTTTCCAAGCAAGAGTCCATTAATAGAACAAAGAATGCAATGGTATTCTTTGTTCAAGTTATAAATTATTGTTTTGAAAAATTATATCTCTCTGAATGAAATTTAAATATAAAAAAAAAATAATATATATATATATATATATATATATATATATATAAATTTAAAGGAGATTAGAATAATAGTCTAAAGAGCTAAGTGTATTTTAATGTAATAGTGAAATTACTAGTTTAATTAAAATACAGGAAATGCTCGTTGTAATTTAGATATATAATAAGCTCGATAGTTAAATGTCCTAGACCTAATTAAATATTAAGTAATGTGATTTATAATTTAAAAATTAAAAAAAAAAAATTTTAATTTAAAAATCAAATTTTAATTAAATTAAAAATCAGTTTCATAAGAAGGAACAACAACAAAGTCAATTATCTGTACGATCGTTTCGGAAATCCGTGCTTTTTATTTGTGGTATACATGAAGTCACGTAGAACAATTATACATAGTTTTTTTGGTAAGCACGGTCTCCTCATCAGCAAATTTAGGAGGATTTCTATTGAATTTAAAAGACACCAAAAATAAACCTAGCATTAAAAGTAAGGCAGATGAATCTGAAAAATTGAAATAAAAGGTTTGGATTTAAAATTTATAAGAAAATTAGCATAGGTTAGAGATAGAAATGAGTAGAAAAAATATATATTTTTTGAATTTACATAATAAATTTGATTTAAAAATATATAGAGATAGTTACCTTTTAGTTTTTCTTTTTTTGAAATCAGGAACTGTGTTTAAAGTAGTCATTTAGATGTTTGCTATAGCTTTTTATTTTATTGAATGATGAATTTTAAAAGGGCGACGCTCGTGCAGTAAATTGTTTCCGTTAGCGTATTTTGATTTAAAGACGCTACAGTTAATATATATAGAGAGAATATTTATTTTGCAAGCTTTTAAGGGGAGATAATTGTCATGTGTTATTGGCTTTATTTATTATTTGATTTACGGGTCTAAGGGCGGTAATTGGTCTAACTTAATTTATTAAAAAAAAAAAAATTGTAATCTATTTTTACTAATGAGTAATTTTTAATGATTTAAGGTGGTTTATATTTATTAAATTTAAACCAACGTTTATGATTACATGTTAGAAGCTCGTGTCTTGAATTTACTAGTTTGGTTGTGCTTTTTATATCTTCATATTTTAAAATTTTTAGGGTTTCTTTTGTATATAGTGTACAAAATTTATCTCCTGGTTTATATGATTTGCAAGTCTCAATTATTTGCTATTTTAAGTTGAAAGAAATATTGCTATTTTTTAGTTGCCAAATATAGTTGGATAGAGTAGTTTGGTTTGATAGAGAGTTATTTTTAAAAGAATGTTTGTGCGTTGAAATTCTATGTTTTATTGGGCCAGATGTGGAACCAATATATATTACCTCTTGATTATTATGATTATTTTCCGTTAGGTCTATTGTTGGATTATAATGTGGTGGGTTGATTAGTAATTGATCGGTAGATTGATTTAAGTTGGTGTTATTATTTAATCTGGTAGTTGAGTTATGGCTGTTGATAGGTTCTTGTATATTTGGAGTTTTTGATACTGTGCAGCTATAGATAACATTTTTAATTTTACATGAGCCTTGTAGGGGACATTTATTTTTTCTTCTACAGTTACAGTCCGATGTATTTTGTATAGTTGTATTTTGTAGTTTATTAATTTTCTTATTATTAGAGCTAATTATTTTCTGATGAAGATTAGGCATAGTAGAGTAAGAAACTTTAATTGTGTTCTTATTGAAAATTTTATTATATCTATGGGGGGCTTTAAAGTTCTTATCTAATATTTTAAAAAATTCTCTAGCTATGTTTGTTTCTAGGTTTTTGGAATACGGGGGGTTGAACTATAGGATCTCCTTGTGTCTATTCTTACGTTTGCGGGTTTTAGTTTGCTGTTTATTTGTATTATTATCTAATATTTGTAGTTTGGTTTTATCTTTTTTTGTCTCTTGGTTATTTTTCTTAACTCGTATACGGGAAGACATTGCCATATTATATGTTATTACGCTCTTAATAGGTTTATTTTTAATGCAGTTTATGTTTCTATCATTTTCATTTATGAATTTAATTTGTGAATTATATCCAGAGTTTTTAAGGGCTTCATTATAGTATTTTTCATTTTTGGTAAATATTGATTTAGTAGAAGACAGTCTAGAAATTCTTAGAGCGATATTAGGAACTATTGATTTTAATATTGATTTAGGGTGGTTTGATTGATTGTGGACATATAGAAGTGATTGGTTAGGTTTATGGTATGGTTCAAAGGTAGAATTTTCAAGATTTAAGGTTATGTCTAAGAAATTAACAATTTTTTTATTAGGGTCGATTTTTATACTAAGTCCATAATTTTTAAATAATTTATGTAGAGCTTTAATTGCTTTTTCATAATTTTTATTAGTAGAATTCGTTATGAAAAGTGCATCATCTCTATATAGCCCTCCTTCAAGTTTGAATTGTTTATGGAGTATACAATGTATTTCATTTAAAAGGAAAAGGCCAACTAGATCAGTGACCTGAGTCGAGTCCGTCGATCCCATTAAAATGTTGAAGTGGTTAGGGGTATTTTTCCTGGTCCAATATTTATTATCAAATGTTATTAAAGACTGTCTAGCTATAAGTATTAGTTTAGTTTCGTCTTGAGTTATATTAGTTAATTTTCGTGCCATTAATAGAGATTTATTAAGTAGGATAGGTGATATAGATTGGTAATATGATTCAATGTCAAAAGAAAGAAATTTAATATTATTTTTATTTTGAATATTAGAAAACCAGTCGATTACTTGGTTGGAAGATTGCCATAGTGGGTATTTTATTATGGATTTAATTTTGGGGATAATTCTATCTAATATGTTTTTACTAACCAGTCCTATATCTGATTTCAAGGGGCAAATGAGTCTAATAGTAGGGTTAATATTGAAGCTGTGTTTGTGGTCTTTTAAAGTAAATCTCGGGGTACCTGGTACCGTTATTTCTGTGTATTTATCTATTTTAAGTTTAGTTAAAATGTTTTTTGCATAATTATTTATTTTATTTAGTGCTGATTTATTAGTAGTTTTATAATTTTTATTAAGTTCTTTATATATTAGATTTTTATATTGTATATAGTCCATTGTGTAGAAATTTCCAGTTTTATCTGCCGGTACTATGAGTTTATTTTGGTGGCTTATAGAAATAGATTTTGAAAATTTATTTATTTTTTTAAGTGTTGGAGTGATATATTTTTTATTTTTCTTAAATTTAATATTTTTAATCAGGTTGATTAAGTCATTTTCAAAATTTTCAGTGTCTATGTTTAAGACACCTTTATAACCAGCTTAATTACAAGTATAAATACATTTATAAGGAACTTGAGATGGAAAGCCTACCATTTTGAAAATTACCAAAATGAAACAACAGAACCAATACACCACCAACCTGGAGAAATAAAAGAAACCATCCTCAGACAAGACAATGAAGAAAGAAAAGCAGCGAAATACTACAGACTAAAAACATGCAAAAACCCTAAGAGAAACATAGACACTGAAAATTTTGAAAATGACTTAATCAACCTGATTAAAAATATTAAATTTAAGAAAAATAAAAAATATATCACTCCAACACTTAAAAAAATAAATAAATTTTCAAAATCTATTTCTATAAGCCACCAAAATAAACTCATAGTACCGGCAGATAAAACTGGAAATTTCTACACAATGGACTATATACAATATAAAAATCTAATATATAAAGAACTTAATAAAAATTATAAAACTACTAATAAATCAGCACTAAATAAAATAAATAATGATGCAAAAAACATTTTAACTAAACTTAAAATAGATAAATACACAGAAATAACGGTACCAGGTACCCCGAGATTTACTTTAAAAGACCACAAACACAGCTTCAATAATAACCCTACTATTAGACTCATTTGCCCCTTGAAATCAGATATAGGACTGGTTAGTAAAAACATATTAGATAGAATTATCCCCAAAATTAAATCCATAATAAAATACCCACTATGGCAATCTTCCAACCAAGTAATCGACTGGTTTTCTAATATTCAAAATAAAAATAATATTAAATTTCTTTCTTTTGACATTGAATCATATTACCAATCTATATCACCTATCCTACTTAATAAATCTCTATTAATGGCACGAAAATTAACTAATATAACTCAAGACGAAACTAAACTAATACTTATAGCTAGACAGTCTTTAATAACATTTGATAATAAATATTGGACCAGGAAAAATACCCCTAACCACTTCAACATTTTAATGGGATCGACGGACTCGACTCAGGTCACTGATCTAGTTGGCCTTTTCCTTTTAAATGAAATACATTGTATACTCCATAAACAATTCAAACTTGAAGGAGGGCTATATAGAGATGATGCACTTTTCATAACGAATTCTACTAATAAAAATTATGAAAAAGCAATTAAAGCTCTACATAAATTATTTAAAAATTATGGACTTAGTATAAAAATCGACCCTAATAAAAAAATTGTTAATTTCTTAGACATAACCTTAAATCTTGAAAATTCTACCTTTGAACCATACCATAAACCTAACCAATCACTTCTATATGTCCACAATCAATCAAACCACCCTAAATCAATATTAAAATCAATAGTTCCTAATATCGCTCTAAGAATTTCTAGACTGTCTTCTACTAAATCAATATTTACCAAAAATGAAAAATACTATAATGAAGCCCTTAAAAACTCTGGATATAATTCACAAATTAAATTCATAAATGAAAATGATAGAAACATAAACTGCATTAAAAATAAACCTATTAAGAGCGTAATAACATATAATATGGCAATGTCTTCCCGTATACGAGTTAAGAAAAATAACCAAGAGACAAAAAAAGATAAAACCAAACTACAAATATTAGATAATAATACAAATAAACAGCAAACTAAAACCCGCAAACGTAAGAATAGACACAAGGAGATCCTATGGTTCAACCCCCCGTATTCCAAAAACCTAGAAACAAACATAGCTAGAGAATTTTTTAAAATATTAGATAAGAACTTTAAAGCCCCCCATAGATATAATAAAATTTTCAATAAGAACACAATTAAAGTTTCTTACTCTACTATGCCTAATCTTCATCAGAAAATAATTAGCTCTAATAATAAGAAAATTAATAAACTACAAAATACAACTATACAAAATACATCGGACTGTAACTGTAGAAGAAAAAATAAATGTCCCCTACAAGGCTCATGTAAAATTAAAAATGTTATCTATAGCTGCACAGTATCAAAAACTCCAAATATACAAGAACCTATCAACAGCCATAACTCAACTACCAGATTAAATAATAACACCAACTTAAATCAATCTACCGATCAATTACTAATCAACCCACCACATTATAATCCAACAATAGACCTAACGGAAAATAATCATAATAATCAAGAGGTAATATATATTGGTTCCACATCTGGCCCAATAAAACATAGAATTTCAACGCACAAACATTCTTTTAAAAATAACTCTCTATCAAACCAAACTACTCTATCCAACTATATTTGGCAACTAAAAAATAGCAATATTTCTTTCAACTTAAAATAGCAAATAATTGAGACTTGCAAATCATATAAACCAGGAGATAAATTTTGTACACTATATACAAAAGAAACCCTAAAAATTTTAAAATATGAAGATATAAAAAGCACAACCAAACTAGTAAATTCAAGACACGAGCTTCTAACATGTAATCATAAACGTTGGTTTAAATTTAATAAATATAAACCACCTTAAATCATTAAAAATTACTCATTAGTAAAAATAGATTACAATTTTTTTTTTTTTTTAATAAATTAAGTTAGACCAATTACCGCCCTTAGACCCGTAAATCAAATAATAAATAAAGCCAATAACACATGACAATTATCTCCCCTTAAAAACTTGCAAAATAAATATTCTCTCTATATATATTAACTGTAGCGTCTTTAAATCAAAATACGCTAACGGAAACAATTTACTGCACGAGCGTCGCCCTTTTAAAATTCATCATTCAATAAAATAAAAAGCTATAGCAAACATCTAAATGACTACTTTAAACACAGTTCCTGATTTCAAAAAAAGAAAAACTAAAAGGTAACTATCTCTATATATTTTTAAATCAAATTTATTATGTAAATTCAAAAAATATATATTTTTTCTACTCATTTCTATCTCTAACCTATGCTAATTTTCTTATAAATTTTAAATCCAAACCTTTTATTTCAATTTTTCAGATTCATCTGCCTTACTTTTAATGCTAGGTTTATTTTTGGTGTCTTTTAAATTCAATAGAAATCCTCCTAAATTTGCTGATGAGGAGACCGTGCTTACCAAAAAAACTATGTATAATTGTTCTACGTGACTTCATGTATACCACAAATAAAAAGCACGGATTTCCGAAACGATCGTACAGATAATTGACTTTGTTGTTGTTCCTTCTTATGAAACTGATTTTTAATTTAATTAAAATTTGATTTTTAAATTAAAAATTTTTTTTTTTAATTTTTAAATTATAAATCACATTACTTAATATATATATATATATATATATATATATATATATATATATTTGTAGTCATCGATATAAAGTCCTGTTTCGTTGTATCACAACTCATCAGTGCCGCTAGACTAGCACCTATCCAAAGCTGAGGATCGAACCTAGAACCGTCGTGATGACAGTCGGCAGTTCTGCCCCTTCACCACGGAAGTGGTGCCCACAACTAATCTGTCCGAATGTCTATTTAAATAAACATCCGTCCGCTATTTGTAAAGTGCTCAAACGATTGTTTGTAAACAAGCCGCGAGCTGCACATTTTCCAGCCAAATTAAGTAGCGAGTGAGATTATTTACGACAGTGCTCAACCCAAAGAGGGGGGGGCTTTATAAAATATATTTGTAGTCATCAACATACAGACCTGTTTCGTTGTATCACAACTCATCAGTGCCACTAAACTAGCAACTATCCGAAGCTGAGGATCGAACCTAGAACCGTCGTGATGACAGTCGGCAGTTCTGCCCCTTCACCACGGAAGTGGTGCCCACAACTAATCTGTCCGAATATCTATTTAAATAAACATCCGTCCGCTACTTGTAAAGTGCTCAAACGATTGTTTGTAAACAAACCGCGATATATATATATATATATATATATATATATATATATATATATATATATATATATAAGTGTAAGTCATGTTTTGTTTCAGATGGTTCGTTGTTCTAAACAAGTCTTGAGAGGTGACTGGTTTGCAGTAGACAGAACAGTTTCCGATGGTTCGTTGTTACACACAAGTCCTGCGAGGTGACTTGTGTGCAGTAGACTGTTCCACAGAGCAAAATATTCTTACCGTGTCGAGACAGAAAAAAACATGTGAAATTGGTACAGAACAGGTTTAATATTTATGCAGCAATTCTGGTTTCTGATTGGTTGGTAGCAGAACGTGAATTAATTCGATTCGTTAGTTCCTAGCAGCATCGTTTATAAATAGAATCGTCCGACTGTGTGGGATCATACCCCATTATACACCAGTATAATGGAATGTGTCTCCTAGCGGCCTCGGCTGCATGGAGACAGGGTATTACAAGTCAAGGATTCGTCACTTGACACTCAGCCCAACAGGTGAGGGGCCGGGAACCGGCCCAGCACCTGTTGGACTGAGGTACGCCGCCTGGGTAATACCTAGGATATCCACCCTCCAAGGCCTTTCTGGTGGGGCAAGTTTATTGCTTGCTGCCTGAGGCACCCCGACCGGGGAATGCCGACGGGGTTACTCAGGCAATTTTTAAAATTGCAGGAGTTCCCCTTCTTTAGGGGAGCCTGCGGGGTTCCCACTTTCCGGCCTTGTGCCAAATAATGCTGATGTGGGCAGCATTTAAATAACTACCCCATTATAATACTGTTGTGATGGGATGTGTTTCCTAGCGGCTTCAGCTGCAGGGAGACAGGTAGTACACATCAAGGATTCGTCACTTGACACTCAGCCCAACAGGTGAGGGGCCGGGAACCGGCCCAGCACTTGTTGGACTGAGGTACACCGCCTGGGTAATTACCTAGGAGGTCCATCCTCCCAGGCCTTGCCACCGGGCTTTCCGGTGGGCCAAGTTTATTGCTTGCTGCCTGAGGCGCCCCGACCGGGGAATACCGACGGGGTTACTCAGGCAATTTTTTAAAATTGCTGGAATGCCCCTCCTTTAGGGGAGCCTGCGGGGTTCCCACTTTCCAGGCCTTGTGCCAAATAATGCTGATGTGGGCAGCATTTAAATAACTACCCCATTATATGTCCAAAATATTGCAACATATATATACATATATATATATATATATATATATATATATATATATATATATATATATATATATGTATATAATAAGATAGAAGTAATCGTAAGAGAGAAATAGCGTCAGCTAAGGAAGAATACACAGAAACCACCAGAAAACACATCGAAGCGCAGAAATTAGAAACCCGTGATTATTGAAAAATCTACAACAGTGTAGTAAATAATGGGCAGTCAACGATTCAGCCACTATCAAACAATCATGAGGTTTTTTGTACTGCAACCGAGAAGACTAACCTTCTTGCCAGTTGGTTTTTCTCAAACTCCACATTTGACCCGGCACGTCACTCCCTCCCTGATTTCCTTTGCGAAGAGACGCCACACTAGATGATTTGACCATTACCCTTTCTCAGGTACATGATATAAAAAAAAACTAGACACCTTAAAAGCACGTGGACCCGATCTTACCCGGCTGTGCTATTAAAAGCTCTACTGACCTATTAAATTATCGCTCCATTAGCCTTCTTTTCGCCAGCATATTTAATTCCATAATTAATCAAGCTCTTGTCCATCACCTTACAGCTGCTAAACTCCTGACCGACAATCAATATGGATTTAGGCAAGCCCGTTCTACAACAAATATCCTAACTGTAAACTCTGAACACATATACTATTCACTGGACAAATCAGGGGGTAGAGAAGTAGTCCAATACATACCTAAGGCTGTAAACAGGGTATGGCACGATGGTCTTCTAAGGAAAATCAGATCATACGGTATCACTGGAAGAATACATAATGTTATTTAATCCTATAACAGCCACCAGAGGAAAACAAATGAACACATATCTAAGGAAACAGCAGTAACACTAGAGGATGACCTTGAACCTGTAGTGGAATGGGGACAAAGATGGATGGTCAGATTCAATGCTGTCAAGACTAAGCTTGTTTCCTTCAATAATTATAAGAAACCTTCTCTACCACCAATAGCAATGGCCAAGAATACATTACCCGAAAGTACTTCCTTTAAACTCTTCGGCCTAACGTTTACAGGGAACATTGACTGGAAAGTATCATGTACGTCTATAAGGCCACCATTCGCCTATGTATGGAGTACTGTTGTCACATTTGGGCTGGTGCATTTGCTACTTGTCTCTCACTCCTTGACAGGGTTCAAAAGAGAGTCGCCAACCTGATAGGTCCTGAACTGTCATCTAGGCTTCAGCCTCTGTCCCATCGACGAAATGTTGTATCCCTCTGCCTGTTATAGAAGTGCTTTTATGGTGAATATTCTGACGAACTACAAGCACTTGTACCCCCTCGACGTGAATACCCACGACAAACCCGACAAGCAGCTAAATTCCGCCCTTTCATTGTAGAGATCCCTAGATGTAAGAAAGCCTTCTACTCCATTATTTTTTTACGCAGAACTACTAGAATTTGGAACTACCTTACGGGATTCTGCTTTCCTAACTGTACTGGCATGCAGAAGTTCAAATGCAATGAACAGACATTTTGCTACTCATCTCCCTTCATAATACTTCTGCAACTTATGCCCCCGACAGTAGTCCCCTACTTCAAAGTGGCACTATGCCTTGTTTGGGGTGAAAATTGAATTAAAAGCAATATATATAGCTGGTCTCTACTAAATCTGAAAAAATAAAACACCTTAAAATAGAACCAATTTAAAAGATTATCAAATTCAATAAGTGACGTCTTGAATTTTTGATGAAATTATTATTTTAAATGTTGAATGTATTGAAATTTATAAGACATTCATAAGTTGGCCAGTGATTGTATCTCTTGTTCCTTTAAGGGTCGTGTTAGAAATCACGTATGCCAGTCTACATAAACTGAAACGCATTCTGCTCCGGCCTACTTACTCCCTTTACCGCCACGGACGTAGATTATATTTTGACACAACCCATAGGAGGCAGTTGCAGGCGGCTAATAATCGTTTCCACTTTTTCCGGTTATTCTACAATCTTGGATGTCGGTCTGACTATATGACGAAAAAAGCCCCAGAAAGCTGTTTGCAGGTAAAAAGGATTCATTCCATGACAGAAAGAGACAGAATCGTTAATGTAGTGTTCAAAAACTGATACGTGAACAATCTTCCTTAAGGTATGTCCTTGATAAAGTACATATTCATGTTACCCTTCGTTCTGTATATTGACCATTTTATGATCTCAAATTGTTAAATTTGTATGCACCTTTTTTACCTTCTATCTATTAATTAAACTTTCAGCGTTTATACTAATTTCTCCTTTCTCACATGCGAGAATTGATCTTTTTTGTAGTTATCCAACTTACCGCATTACTGTGAAAACGGGTCATTCGTCAAAGTATTCAAAGAAAGATCTTTCGCTTCTATTATATAAAGGGAACTTTGTCTGTATGTGTCAATTCATTCCCTATAGACTCGGAAACGGCAGGGCCGATTTTTTTAATTTCACAGGAAGGTACTTAGTGTGTTTGGTAGTGTTGTTAAATAAGTATTGTATCAGAATGCCTCTGATAAGTATCTGAAATCGATAATCAAATAAATCAGATTAGAGAATGAAGTCCGACTTTGACAAAAGTTAACACTTTTATACAACCAAACATCACAAGTGATTTCGAGAAGTTTTATCACCGCACAAGCAGAAAGGCCCAGCCTGTAAAAAGCCACTGTAATTTTTTTCATAAAACAGGGTCGCATTCGAAATTAATGTTTTTTAGTGCACAACTGAACCATGTTATTTTACTTTAATTCAAGTGATTATATAAAAATAATTTCATAAAATCAAGTTGTTCTTTGTTCGAAATCAATATTTCTGTTAAGAGCACAATTTATCCATGACACTTGACATTTAAACTTTAATTGAGGCCATTATTTACAGAAATTTTTACAAAATCAACATTAGATTCTACAATGTAGACTACAATATATTGTGAACTAAATCAGTGTAGGGAGGCATGTAAACCTTCCTTCCACTACACTGCGAGGGAGTTCCTAACTAGAGCAGGCAATCAGTCGATTTGATTAAAAAATGGACGATTTCATCGGTTTTGATGACAATAAAAGTACTGGAGGTTGGAACAGTTGCTGATCTTCATTCAATCCCGGACAACGTCGAGTCGCCCTTCTAGCTATTCTTTATTGAATTCACAGTATATACGGTCTCTGGTCGAGTTTCAATCCTCTTTTATTCTTTTTTTTTTTTTTACAAGGGAGTCACCACTTATCAAGGCCCGGAGGCCACTTGAGGATAAGGGTTATTGCGTTTACAGTAATCAATGGGATAATATCGCAGTAATCGTTAGTAATTGATATTTGATAAATTGGATTACTTAAGGGATTACAGACTTCTACTAATAAATGTTGTCTTATTTAAATACATAATTGCTTCACTAAACAAACTTTGGTTTATTGATCTCGGACCGTGGATAATTAACACTAGTCTAACTAGTATACATAAATATAAAATAAGGAAAGAACAATCCATCCTCTTTCAAAGTTCGTAGCAAAAACATGAGCAACAAAACCGGATAGTCTGCAGTAAGTTTACTTAGTTAGGTATCCGTTAACACATGAAGAGATTAATCGATTGAAAACAATAAAAACTCAATATAAGACGATGAAAAGGCGAGTATAGTTTTATTTTCCTATTATCAAAACAAGTTTCACAACATAAAAAGGACAATAGTGAATATGGCGCAGTGCTAGGTGAGAGCGAATAAACTTTATTAAAAACTAAGTGTAATTATTAACACTGAAGATCATACAATATCAATATAGACTATAACCGTTCATCAAATTATAATCTAAGTTTTGCAAATTATAATTTGATGAAGGATTATATTCTCATATGTCAACTGAAATATTTGTACGCAATGTGTTCGCAATAAAAGAAAACTTTCTGTAAATAGTTGTGCGTCTATTCCTATTAACGTGTTATCTTTAAAGAATATATATATATATATATATATACATATATACACACATATATATATATATATATATATATATATATATATATATATATATATATATATACACTCGTGAGCAAAAATAATATGGGCCAAACAAATTTTATACATTTTATTGCCCTAAAAACTACATTAACAAAGAACAATGGACAAAGAAAGCGGTGCGTGCAGGAACATTACCATGTTGAAAAATAGTGTTCTAGGATATTACCAGCTTCTGGATACTTAGTATAAGTTCTGTTTCTAATATTCGAATATATTCCTTTGCATTGATTGACTTCTCACATCTAATAAGTTCCCCAACTCCTGCTACAGTAGAAGTTCCCCATACCATTATCCTTCCATTCTCGTGTTTAACTGTCGTTTTTATGCAACCTGGCGAAAATCTTTCTCCAGTTCTTCAATTGCACCGTTCGGAAGCATCGGGAGCATAACTAACAAGAAAAAATCTTGATTCATCTACTCAGAAAACATTCCTGAGCCAGTCTGTATTTTTCTTGCCATAACCTGATAAAAATCTCTTTCTATCATTGGTGTTCTTCGTAGATAAAAGTGGCTTCTTTGCACACCTTTTAGAGGAAAATTCTATTTCTTTCATTCGTCTAGATATTGTATATCTAGAAAGAGAATTTCCAGCCCCTGTTTTGAATTCTTATGGTCAACATGAATTTTTTTTCGGTCCTTCAAAACAGTTAATTTAAGCCTGTGGTCGCCCTTCAAAGTAGATGCTCTCGGGAGACCAGATCCAGATTTTCCCTTTTACCAAGCCTTCGACTTAGAACCTTTGACCAATTCGCTTCACTATAGAAAGAGATGTTTTCACATTTTCTTTCCTTAAATATCATAAATCTGCTTGTGAACCATTTTGGACTGCCTTAATCCTGCAATTCGGTGTTTTATATCCTTGCCAAGATGCGGTCTTACCATTTTTTAAATTGATTTTTCCACTTATTATTATATGCTATAATAAAAATGATCTACAAAATAGAAATTTTCAGTTAAAATTAACAAAAATTCATGGAAAAAATATTGAAAAATTGTTTTCTTCCTTTTTTTCACTCTTGGTCCATTTTTTTTTTTTTTTTTTGCTCATGAGTGTAATTTCTTCTTGGTAATGAGATAAATCAATGAAATGTTCTATATCTATGCGATGGCGTATATTTTTATTTGACATCTTAATATTCTTTCTATTGTTATCAACGAGTCTGTAATTGACTATCAAACAATATTAACACTGCCTATGATACAATATTAACACTCCATATTAACGATGATACAGTATTAGCACAGACTATACAATATTAGTATAACTTACTATATAATATTCACACTGACTATCATACAATACAGAGAAGAACGCTAATGCTGTCGCCCTAAAGAAAACAACACTATATATTTGAAAACTTTTATTGAAAACAAATCAATTCAGGTAACATTTTATGTAGTAGACCTGACATCTATTCAATGTAGTCGCCTTCAGCCTCAATTTCGGATTTGATACCTCCGGAACTGGGAAGATGCCTTTTCTACAAGCGCCGGCGAGAGCTCGGCGAATACTTGGCAGATGACGGTGATAAGGCTGGCTTTGGTGTTGTACAAGGTCAGATTGGTAATGTTCTCGACGTATGACCAAATGAAGTAGTCCATTGGGTCCAGGTCACCGGAGGAGGAGGGCCAGTGAGAGAAGAGTACTAAGTCGTAGCACTCTTTCTGAAGCCAACCCTGAGTCTCTTTGAACTTGGGAGCCGGCGCCACGTCGTACTGCGACACCCGGGGTCAGCCAGCGGCCACCTGATTGTACTAGGGAATCACCATACTATTCAGTACATTCAAGTACATTTTGGTGTTAACTTTCAAGCAGGCCTCGAAGATGTAAGATGGCATGATAAGGCCCTCACATGAAACTACACCAAAAACCATAACCGTGGCCGAAAAATTTGTTGAACTGTACTATCAAGCGTTGAACCGCCCCGATTTGGATTTCGGGGGTGCTGGTAATGGTCCTGTTGTTTTAAATTGAATCAATACATAGCATGAGTTGTACAGTAGCACATCTCCAATCTCGATCGTTTAACATTGTACCACTTTTAGACATGATAGAATGCCCGTATCACTCTTGGCATTTGTAGAGTTTTATCATTCCACCTTGTATTAACACTGTTTATTAGAGAAAAATCTACAATAAGCATCATATCATTTAAACGCTATCATATAAAATTAACATTGATTATCAACAAGTTTAACATTGACTATCATACAACATAAACATTGACTATCATATAAACTTAATATGTACTAGCATACAATATTAACATTGAATATCATATAAATTAACATTGACTATCATACAATATTAAAATTAACTATCATATAAAATTAACATTGATTATCAAAGAATATTAACATTGACTATCATACAATATTTACATTGACTATCATATACAATTAACGTTGACTATCATCCAATATTAACAATGGCTATCATACAATATAACTATTGGCTACCATACAATATTAACATTGACTATCATACAATATAAACATTGGGTATCATATAATATTAACATTGACTATCATACAATATTAACATTGACTATCATACAATATTAACATTGACTACCATGCAATATTAACATTGACTATCATACAATATTAACACTGACTATCATACTTTATATATATTGACTATCATACAATATTAACATTGACTATCATACAATATTAACACTGACTATCATACTATATTAATATTAACTAGCATGCAATATTGACATTGATAATCATACAACGTTAACATTGACTAGCATACAATATTTACATTGACTATGATACAATAATAACATTGACTAGCATACAATATAAACATTGTCTATCATACAATATATACATTTACTATCATACAATATTAACATTGACTAGCATACAATATTAACATCGACTAGCATACAATATTAACATTGAGTAGCATAACATATTAACATTGACTGTCATATAATGTTAATATTGACTAGCATACAATATTAACATTGACTATCATACAATATAAACATTGACTATCATACTATATTAATATTGACTGGCATTCAATATTTATATTGACAATCATACTACGTTAACATTGACTATCAAACAATATTAACATTGACTATGAAACAATATCAACATTGATTATCATACAATATTAACATTGACTATCATACAACATTAACATTGACTGTCATACAATATAAATATTGACTATCAAACAAAAAGAACATTGACTATCATACATTATTCATCATAACTAGGTAACAATATAAACATTGATTAGCATACAATATATACGTTGATTAGCATACAATATTAACATTAACAATCATACAATATTTGCATTTACTATCCTACAACATTAACATTGACTATCATACAAAATTAACATTGACTAGCAAAAAATATTAACATTAACTAACATACAATATAAACATTGACTACCATACAACATTATCATTGACTATAATAAAATATTAACATTGATTTTGTAACAATATTTACATTTACTATGAAACAATAATAACATTGACTATGAAACAACATTAACTATAATAAAATATTTACATTGACTATCATACAATGTTAACATTGACTATGAATCAATATTAACATTGACTATAATAAAATATTAACATTGACTATCATACAAAATTAACATTGACTATGATACAAAACTTACATTGAATATCATACGATATTAACATTTACTAGCATAAAATATTAACATTGACTAGCATACAATATTAACATTGACTATCATACAATATTAATATACTAGCATAAAATATTAACATTCACTAACATACAAAATTAACATTGACGAGCATACAAAATTAACATTTACTAGCATACAATATTAATATTGACTATTATACAACATAAACATACAATATTTACATTTACTAGCATAAAATACTAACAGTGACTAACATACAAAATTAACATTGACTAACATACAAAATTAACATTGACTAGCATACAATATTAACATTGACTATTATACAATATTAACACTGAATATCATACAATTTTAAAATAGACTATCATACAACATCACATTGACTATCATACAATATTAACATTGACTATCATACAATATTAACATTGACTATCATACGATATTAACATTGACTTGCATACAATATGACATTGACTAGCATACAATATTAACATTGATTAGCATAAAATATTAACATTGACTAGCATGCGATATACACATTGACTCGCATACAATATGACATTGACTAGCATACAATATTAACATTGATTAGCATAAAATATTAACATTGACTAGCATACGATATACGCATTGACTTACATAAAATATTAACATTGACTATCATACAATATTAACATTGACTATCAAACAAAAAACATTGACTATCATACAATATTAACATTAACTAGAATACAATATAAACATTGATTATCACACAGCATTAACATTGACTATCCTACAATAAAAACATTTACTATCATACATTATCATTGACTATCATAAAATGTTAACATTGACTTCGAAAAAATATTAACATTGACTATGAAACAACATTAACATTGACTTTCATGCAATATTAACATTGACTATGAAACAACATTAACATTGACTATAATACAGTATTAACATTGACTAAGAATCAATATTAACATTGACTATAATAAAATATTAACATTGACTATCATATAAAATTAACATTGGCTATGATACAAAACTTTCATTGAATATCATACAATATTAACATTTACTAGCATACAATATTAACATTTACTAACATACAATATTAACATTGACTAGCATACAATATTAACATTGACTAACATACAATATTAACATTGATTAGCATGCAATATTAACATTGATTAGCATACAATATTAACATTTACTTTCATGCAATATTAACATTGACTAGCATACAATATAAACATTGATTAGCATACAATATTAACATTGACTATCATACAATATTAACATTTACTATCATACATTTACATTGACTATCATACAATATTAACATTTACTAGCATAAAATACTAACATTGACTAACATGCAAAATTAACATTGACTAGCATACAAAATTAACATTGACTAGCATACAACATTAAAATTGACTATATACAACATTAACATTGACTATCATACAATATTAACATTGATTAACATACAATATTAACATAGACTATAATACAATATTAATATTGACTAGTATACAATATTTTCACGGGCTTTAAATAATATAATTATTGACTATCATAAAAAATTACCACTGAATATCATACAATATTAACAATGACTCTAATAACTATTTGCCCTATCATAAAATATAAACAACTACCAATTTCGGCTATAACCGCTCATCAAATTATAAACTTTGTAAATTATGATTTCATGAATGTTTATATTTATATATGCCAACACCGTTACTGAATTATTTGTAGGCAAGGTGTTAGCAATAAAAGAAAATTTTGTGTAAATACTTGTGTGTCTATTCTTTTATAAATATATATATATATATATATATATATATATATATATATATATATATATATATATATATATATATATACATATTTCGTCTTGATAATGAAATAAATCGATGTAATTTTGCATATTTATGCGGTGGAACATATTTTTTACGTGACGTCTTAATATCCTTTCTATTGTTACCAACGAGTCTAAACAAGTACAAGCGACGGCTTTGGTGAAAGGCAAGATGTTTCGATTGTAACCAAATTCGATCAGTAGTAATGAATGTTATTATGGACATTCCGTTTCATCTATCAACACTGGAAAACAACGCCTAGGTAAGCACATTTCAATTCGTTACAGAAAGAAACCTTTAATGCTATTATATTAAATCGGTAAAAGAACCTTCCTTCAACTATTAATATAAACATATATATATATATATATATATATATATATATATATATATATATATATATATATATATATATATATATTAGTATTGGAACGATTAATCGAAACAAGGAATCAGAAATATCGAAACATTTTGGGGTATACAAAGTCTGAATCGAAAACAATTGGTGATTATTTTTCGATGCCAAAAACAAAAAACGATTCTTTTGTTTTCTTGTTGGTTTTTGTTTAAACAAAATTGTCTTTTGCAGGTACTAACGATAAAATGATAAATATTTATTGATTCTAAATTACCAGTAAAACTTAATTCTTCAGATAACTTCCTCCTTACAAGTGTATTTTTGCATTATCGAAAATTTATGTACACATTACATGAGTTTTTATTGTGATTAGAAAACAACTATAACTTAAGAGTTGTATATATACATAGAAAGAGATTTAGACATAATCGGAATCGAACATTGTATCGAAATCGATAATTTATAACAGAATCGGTAATTCTATCGGAATCGGGCAAATACTGGGATCGTCCCATTGCTAACATATATATATATATATATATATATATATATATATATATATATATATATATATATATATATATATATATATTAGTGTTGAGAAGATTAATCGCAATTGAGAATTTGAAAAATCGAAACTTTTTTGCGACAGTAAGATCGGTATCGGTATCGGAAAAATTTGAGTCTCATTTTCGATTCCAAAACAATTCTTTGAATTTTTTCCTGATAATTATAAATAAAGAAATACAGATTTATTTATTCGTCAGAAGATTGTTTAATCGTAACAAAAAAAACCGAAGGGACAAAGGACCAGGATTTCTAAGTCCAATTTAATAATTTTATTGGTAAATTACGGCAAAGAAAGTATATAATCAATTTCACTTACTTCTATTTCGCTTAGGAAACCCTTTGAAATGCTCACACCTACTAGCACCTAGTTGATAAAAGTCAATACGGTACCCCTCAGAGTTTACAGTTAAATTAAAAGATTTAAACGGCTCCTGACAAGTTTTATTTTTTATTTTTTCTGGCGCCGACTTGATCTTGTCCTTTCTGGAGTGGTCATCTTTAAAATAATCCTATGTTTTATTGCATGTTTTTGCCACAAATGAAGAACGCAGATAAAAATCTCATAATATTTTATAAAAACCTTGAAAATACGGAATACGTGTAGAAATTTATCAAATTATAAAAAAGAAAAAAAAAACACTATAAGATTTTACTTTTTAGGCGATTATATGTGAACACACTGAAAGGAAAACAAATAAGGATTGTAGAATTTAGAGTGAGTTAATTTACACATATATATTTAGCGTAAAACGATCCTCTATTTCGGGTCCATTGTAACTTTTCGGGCAGTTAATCAAATTTATTTTACGACAATCTTGAAGTCCCGCCAGCAAAGTAAAAAAAAACATTTGTAATCGCTTTATTTTTTTTTTATTTTTATATTTTTATTTTTATTAAATTTGGATCAGAAACATTAACGTTAAACAAACAAACTTACTACATCCTGAAGTCGCTGTATAGTCCGAAAGATATGCGCAATTGAATGTTGAAACCTGATAGGGTAGGCACGGCAAAAAATGGGGGAAAAAATTGTTTTTTTTTAAAGAATAAAAATCTATTAAAATCCATTATTCTTGAGCAAGCAACTTTTTTCCCCAGAAAGATAAAAGCCTGAATTTTATCATATAAATAGCTGAATAATATAAAACCTTTTCTACTATTTTTAATAGAATTTTAAATTTAACATCCCCCCTAAAAAAAACACCATTCACCGCGATTTTTGTCTCGATGGATAACACATTAAAATATTTTTTGAAAAGATTTTTGAATTAATTATTTTTTAAATTTTTTGTCTAAATAAGATTCAGGATGATTTGCTATAATATGCAAAAATATTATAACATAAGTACCTGGATTTCAAATACTACGTAATCGAGATAAATCACAAATAAGAATGGAGCCAGAGTGCGACCTTGTAGTAATTTCAAAGAAATCGGCGTCGCCGTCCAGAGAGCGCACGATGGCTTTAGTATTTTTATATAGGATCATTATGGCTGAAACGATTTCTTCAAGGATACCATAGTCAACAAAATATGTCTCATCCTTTCTCTGTGAACCGAAACAAAAGCTTTTGAAAAATCTACAAACAGCATTATTGCCAGTAGTTTCTTTGCTTTTACTCCATCTATAATTCTCTTAATAGTAAAAGTTTGACTGATTGTTGAGCGTTTTTTTCTGAGCTCATTTTGATTTCGCCTGAGCATCTCTTCTATTTAAGGTTTTATTCTATTGAGGACCATCCAGTTGTATACTTTTGTAGCTATTGGTATAAGTATAGAGATGCTTCTATAATTTTTGTCCATGACTTAATCGCGCTGCCCTTGTACACTTCGTTACGATAATATAGCAGATCATCAAACTTGCTGGTTTCCATACTTCAGGTGGAATTTTATCAAAACCGACTGCTTTCTGAATTTTTCAGTTTCCTCAAAACTATTTCCAATTCATTTTCAGTGAATGGCTCGGTTTTTATTGCTAACTTGTTTTCGCGGTTAATTTGGGTGGAGGAACCAGATCCAAAGGGCTCTTTGCTGATTAGAATTTGAAAATTGCATTTTATTTCTTTAAACGCCCGGCTGTTTGCTTTGATCTTGGCCTTAGTAACTCTTTTTCTTCCTGTCATTGACTGCTTTACATGCAAGGGAAGATTGTCTATTTTCGGTGGCATTTGTAATTTTATCAATTTGAGACTATATGTAGTTCTGCTTTTATTTAACATATGTAGCTTTTCTAAAGTTTCTGAGCTTCTTTGAAGTTTTTTCTGCTGGGTAGAGATAACAAATATAAAACTTAATTGCGTTCTTTCTCTATTCGTTTGATTATCGAGCCAATATTTATGTTTTTATCTACTTTTACTAATTTGAAGTTTATTAGGTTTATTTTTTAACAAACATTAAAAGCAGAAAAAAAAGTTTTCCATGTGTAAAAAATATATTTACTTGCTTTCCTATGATGGTAAAGTTAGGCAGAAGGTCGTTTTTTAATGTAGTAAAAGTCTTGCTACTCCTAAAAAGAGGCATTCAGGATCTGGGCAACATGTTTTTTTTTAATTCTCAGTGTTAAGGGGGGTTCCTTCATTGACCAAGGACAGAAAAGATAAAGTATAATATAAGAACAAATATTATACTTTAACGTTACTTTTATTTGGAAAAGTAAAGCAAAATTACAAATAAACTGAAAATAAAAATATAGTCTAAAATTAGCAAATATTTAAATCGTATTTTCTTTTTTATTTTTAAAATATTCAGAGTTGACGAAAATATTCTCAATTGGCAATGGCGGTGGACATAAAGTGCTGCCAAATTTAATGTAAAATAACACCCGTATTTCAAGGTCTTTGTAACGGTTTAGAAATCAAGACTATTAAGCATGTTTTTGCTATGGGAGATAAATTCTGCATGTTTTACTTCTTAAGGTGATTTCATGTGGTTTTACGACATTGGGACTTAAACTTAGAGTAAGACAGATATTTAAGATTAGTTACCTGTCGAAAAAGTTAGAATGTCCTAGAAATGAGGGATCATTTTAATAAAATATTGTATGGAAAAATGATCCCCCACTTTACCTTCTAAAATATTTTTTTCGGAATATTCACACCTAATTGCCCCCCCCAATTTTTTTTTGGGGGGGGGGATAGCTAATGGTCCTCATGTGCTTTTACATATAGATATAATTTATTTTTTTTAAATTGACAAACTTCTTAATGTTTTCCCTTAATATATATTCTGAAAGACTTTCAAGATTTTTACTCATGCAATTTTGGATCTTTGCGGAGAATTTATTTAGCAATATTTAATATTTAGATACACCATGAGGTTAAATTTGTAAGATATTACAATGTCACTTTTATTATTTGTTTGATTTTATTATTTGTTTCTTGCAAAACAAAATATACACTCTCCAAAAATATAACTATCAGATAAAATTTGGAAGCCTTCTAGGGAGCTCAACGATTCAATATAATTCCAAAATAATATAATGAGAAAGCACTTTTTATATTTATATTTTATGTTGGGAGAAAACATTTTGTATATTCATAATATTTTATGTTGGGAGAAAACATTTTGTATATTCATATTTTATGTTGGTAGGAAGTTAAAATATAGTGATTTTTCTTTTTTGAAGATTTTTTTTGTTTCGAATTAGCGGTTTTTGAAAATTTTAAAATGAAAATTAAAAATCTAGCGTTTTACTGGAGATTTTTGGATTTTGTCATCATGCTCATATTCCTTTATTTTCTTTTAAAGTTGGTGAGTTCCTTTTCTTCTGCTGAGTAAGAGCATAAAAAATTCAAGAATTTAGAGAATAATTACATGAATGATTCTGCGCTACGAAACAGGTGCTGTTAGTAATTGAACATTATAACATGCTTAAAGAAATGAACGGTAGTACGGACAACATCTTAAAATTTGGAATGTAGACTTTTTCATTTATTTATATCTGCTCTGTACTTATATCGAGCTTCATAAATTAATGCATTGATATAAATAAGAGGTGAAATATAATTGAATAAAAGTATTTTCCCATTAATATATATATATATGTGTATAGTGGCCTGGCAAGGCCATAGGAGTGACAACTAAGCAAAAAAGACCCAAAACAAAATTCATCCCAAAGCAGCAAAATTAAAGCTGGCTTGCCAGGACACTATATCTACAAATATAGGCAAATTTGGGAATATTTTATGGATTTAAAAATATAGGTTCTTTTTTTTTACAATTGTCATGAAATTTTAACCCGAGAATAGTATTATAATCTTCAAATAGTCTGCAAATTTTCATGTAGTTTCGTCCCATAGAACCAACGAGTATATATATATATATATATATATATATATATATATATATATATATATATATATGTATATATATATATATATATACACACAATTTTTTTTGGGTGTGTATTGATATTCATATTAAACACTCTTTTTTCTATTTGTTTAAAAAGAAAATACAACTTTTTTATATATGGGTCGTGGAATTGCATTCATCTGCAAAACATCTAGCTAATTTGGTGATGACGCACGAATCATTGTTTTTTAACTTTTTAAATCATTGCTATATATTGGGTCCAATATAATCTATCTATATATCTATAAAAGTGAAATTGTCTCCGTGTGTATGTGAGGATTTTGACAGAGGTCATTCCGTAGACAGACAAACGAACAAAGTCACTTTATATATATATATATATATATATATATATATATATATATATATATATATATATATAGTAAGTTATAAAATGTATATAGCGATTAAGCTACACTGAATATTCCGCGTTTCATCCACTATATGATTCTTCAGGCTTATGCGCGAATTATGTGGCTGTTTGTCGTTTTTATATGCGCATCTTCTATTGAGATTTTAGTTAGCCAATCAGCTTTCTAGTATCCACCGTGCCTTTCCTATCAGCGAATGAGCATGCATTTATCGGACAAAGGCCTATTTGACCTCTGGTTGACCTGTTCCTTTGTGTGTGCTCTATTTAGCCTGGATATTTAGTTTCTTGATCTGTTTTAAATCTAGTTTTTTTTTGTTTTTTTAATGTTAGTTTATATATAAATATATGTGTGTACACACATATATGCCCACACACACACACACACATATATATATATACATACATACATATATGTGTGATCGTTTATGTATATTCATGTTTATTTAATTTATTTATTTGTTTATTTTCTGTTGTTTTTGTTAGTTTTAAAACTATTGTGTATCGCTATCTTAGAGTAAATTTTATCTTGTGAACACAGTTGTTTGCTATTTCTCTGTTACGATAATAATAATAATAATAATAATAATAATAATAATAATAATAATAATAATAACAATAAACATACCCCGGACAAGAACAACTATACTATAGATAAAAATACTAATAACGAACAAGATAAATGCAACTGCAGACACCGCACACTTTTCCCACTTCAAAATAAATGTCTAACCAAAAGCGTAGTTTACCAGGCCACAATATTTGCGATAGAAAACTCGAATAACAAGAAATATTACGTAGGTATGACTTCCTTAGATTTCAAAACTCGATATTATGACCACAAAATTACATTCAACAATAAAAAAACACCGTATGAAACAACACTAGCGAATAAATACTGGGAACTCAATGAAAGCGGACATTCGCTGGTAGTCGAATGGAAAATAATAAGCTACCACGTGTAGGGATCTAGACGATCCATGTAGATTATGCCTTCATGAAAAATTTGCTATCCTGTACTTTAAAAAACCCCAACATCTATTAAACTGTAGAAGAGAAACAGCAAATAACTGTGTTCACAAGATAACATTTACTCTAGGATAGCCATACAAAATAGTATTAAAACTAGCAAAAACAATAGAAAATAAACAAATAAATAAATTAAATAACCATGAATATACATCTACGATCACACACACACACACACACACACATATATATATATATATATATATATATATATATATATATATATATATATGCATATATGTGTGTACACATATATATATATATTTATATATAAACTAACATTTAAAAAAACACTAACCTAGATTTAAAACAGATCAAGAAACTAAATATCCAGGCTAAATAGAGCACACACAAAGGAACAGGTCAACCAGAGGTCAAATAGGCCTTTGTCCGATAAATGCATGCTCATTCGCTGATAGGAAGGGCGCGGTGGATATTAGAAAGCTGATTGGCTAACTAAAATCTCAATAGAAGATGCGCATATAAAAACGAAAAACAGCCACATAATTCGCGCATAAGCGTGAAGAATCCTATACTGGATGAAACGCGGAATATTCAGTGTAGCTTAATCGCCATATGCATTTTATAGCTTACTAACTAGCTCTACCTACGTATTGAGCACTTTTGAAGTAAATACTTAAAGTTTACGCATAAATCTATACTTTCGTATATTAATTTTATGTAAATTAAGTAGCTATATATATATATATATATATATATATATATATATATATATATATACATACACACACATTATGCAACGAACTTCAGCATCGACTCTTTCTCTGCATTGTCAAGCTCACTCCGTATATCATCTAAAAGTCTTGGAGACTGTTTGCGTTCGCCTTAGGAAGCCTTCCCTTTGTAAGCAAAAGGACTGCTTGTTGGGTTTGAACGTGATCAACCTCTAAAATTCATCCCCATACGATTGCTGTTGCTCCTGTCTCTTTTTTAGATTTTATCATTGAGGGAAATAAATGACTAAAAAATAAATCCCTCGATTCCAATTTTGATGGGTCGGGGCGAAACATGTTAATAGACTGGGTTTTTTTTTTTTTTTTTTTTTTTGTATCCTCTATTTCCCTATTTTTATTTTTTAGTCGTTATCCATTTTCCTTTTCTCCTCGGTCTTTTTTTTATATAAAATGAATTCCGAAGGAATACGTCTTCCCTTCATGATTGCCTTAATAAAGTTTTGTACCCCCAAGAAAAGCATGATATATATATATATATATATATATATATATATATATATATATATATATATATATATATATATAAGGTCAATACTGAAATGAAACAAACAGTGGAACAGTTTTCAGGGGTGATGCGAAATCACACTCCGCACTCTACTTGCTATAAAGTGTCATGGAGCAATAGTTCGAATGAGTGAATATGCACCATTGCCAAATCAATTTTATCCAAAACTAACTGTATCTATCAGCATTTTCCAAGTCTTTAATTTCAAGAACGGTCATAAAATCTATTTTAAACCGATATATATCCCATAATACTTTAATTTTACTATCTAGCAAAATTGCCCTTTTTTCGTGGACGTTTTTTGGCGTCGATCTTTTTCCGTGGATCGTTTTTCCGTGTTCCTTTTTCTTAAATTTAATATCTGTAGTAGATTAATTTGTTTTACTGTAAAAAAAAAAAACAAGGTACAGTTGATAATAGTGCTATTACTGTTATAAAATGCATAAGCATATGGTGGCTCGAAGGAACCAGACAAACAATATGTGTTTAAATTTTAAAATGATTGATTTCTCAATCGTTTATTTAAAGAAGCAAACTTAACGAGCCAGTAAAAGCAAACAAAGTGTTCAAAGTTCGTAAGGATGTGAGAATGTTCAGGAAAGAAGGTTTTTGGTGTAAAGTTAATGTTTGTAGCTTCTTAGATGAGAAAGGTTGGGCGCTAATATGCTTCATGTAAGTGTTAATTCTCGCTATTGGTGTTTTCACGTGGAGAGGTTGATGGATGATGTGCACGAGCATGGGTTTAACGTCTGGGGGGGGGGCGACGGAGCCGATAATTATCCCATGCTGGTTGACTGACTGTCTCTGGGCTCGACTGACATTTTTCGCGATGGCTACTGTTTTTATAGTGGTGTTGCGGACGTAGGTGAAGACAAAGGGCAAATTGATAATTAGTTTATATTTTGCTATCTTAACTGTGTTTGTTTATCGTGCTATAATGTGTTGTAGTGAACCGTCTGTTTTGTGTATGTATGCATGTATTATATCGATTTGAAGCTAATAAAATTGTGAATGTAATCTAGTCGGTGTTCTACGGCTGCATTGTTATGTGAATTATATATTGGTGTGTATATGCTTAGGAGTTGCGTTTGCTGTGATGTTCGTGTTTTGTATTTTGGTTTTGTCTTTTGCTGTGCGGCTTTCTGTGGCGGTTTTCTTTGTTGAAGTAAGGTGCGAGTTATTCTAATTATGTGTGTATCTAAAGAAATGGGATTTTGAGTAGTCATGTATATTCATTGAGTTCATTTGTATTAACTCGACGAACAGATTTTTCTTATGGTCGCCATTGTTGTTGCCGCGCAGCTGCTGCTGCATTTCTGGTTTATTCATGTGAATATTAAGGGATATGCGAATATAACAGTACTACTAATAATGATACCAAGCTTGTAAATTAACTCCCTCAGTTAAAACACCCATATAAAGAAGATTATACTTTTTTGTAGGTAAGTACGCGTGAACACATTGTGATGCTTGGCAAAAAGAACAAATAACTTTAGAATTTAGAGTAGGAGATAATTTTGATAGATGAATTTAACGTAAAATGATCATTTCCAGACTAGTCTAACATTTCAAGGATGTTCATTAATTATTTTTAACACTTATTCTATGTCTGACTGGCAAGATCATAAAAGTATGCTCATAAAAGTATAGTTTACCAACAACGAACAAAAATATAAAAATAAATAAAACGCACAAAATTTATCTCCCAGAGAAATATAACAATCATTGGTTAACCGATCTAAAATGCTACACTGTCTTGGAGATGTAATATTATTTTACATTAAAATAATATATAAAAATCGTCCTCAATTCTAAATTCTTACATGATTGAATTGATGGTTGTTTTTCTTCCCGCCAATTTTCGGATTGTTCACTAAAAGAATAGAGACTATTAATCTACAACAATAATAATACTTAGAAGTTCTTATATAGTAAAAGAATATATTTAAATTCTACAAAGATACATTAAAATATAAATTCGAATATGAATTAAAAATCAATAAGAGAACATGTTAGTAATTAAATTTAATTCATAAAGCACGTTTCGAATGTATCCAAAATAGTTTTGAAAACAGACTTATATCTTAATGTTGGCAAATTTTCTTTGCCTTAGAAATTGCCAAAGTTTCAATAATATTAAAAGATATATGTATCTATATATAAATATCATAGGCTCACTTTTAACCCATGATTTTGTTGCCTTCTATCGCCACTCCAAGCATCGTTTTACATGTTTATAAAAATATTTTACAATAAAAAATACGGAGTGAAGAGAGGAGGGGAGATCTAGTTTCGGAATGAAAACGAATCATTTTGGCCGATGAAAATCCTAAGTCTCGGTAAGTAATACGGAAAATTAAGATCAAAGAACTGACGCCAAAGATTCTTTCTAACATAGAAGCGTTTATACCTAATTCAGTCTTTGAAAAGTTCTCACATTTAAAAAATGAAAACCTTTTGACCACCTCTGGTAAGATTTGCCAGTGCTGACTACCAGGCAGAAACCCAGCATAAAAACTCAGACGAAGGGCCAACAGATAAAACTAAATAAATTAAAAAGATTAAAACCACTTTTTATATTTTACTTTAAATGTTTGCCAGTATTTTTTCTTGGCTAAAATGTTTTATTTATTATTTTTAATCGTTTGTTGGAACCGTGTAAATGAAGCGCATTTTTAAAGGTTATCTAATTAATTTATTCGAAGTTTCATATTTTACGCAAGTAAAAAAATACATTGTATTTTGATGTTATTACCATTTATATGTTAAAAATAAGAGTATGTTTTACAATCCACAGCTATTCGAAAAAGTGATAAAAAATTAAATATATAACAACAAAAAAATGTTACCATAGCCAATAAAAGTTACTGTGCAACCTATTATTCTAAATGCTTTTGTATTTTAACAAATGAAACTCGCTTTACGCAAGTTTTTTGATTTCCAACCAATATGGGTTTTGCCAGACTCATTTTGAGTTTCACAAATTTTAGGGGGGGTGCTATTGGAGAGTGCCGTCCGCGCAAGTAAAGATTTTATTTTTAGATGTGCATGAAGGTCATTTTATTTCTCACTTTTTAAAGGGGGATGCAAATCTTCCGCCTATTTTCTCTCATTAATAATTTAACTTTTGAGGGGCACGAAGGAGGAAGAGATAGTGTCCCCCTCTTAAAAAATCTAGGTTGGAAATTTAAAACCGTAAACAGAGTTAATATTTGAGATGAACTAAAAAGCATCCAAAACTGCGTAACACACCTAAAAATGATGCAGGTAGGTTGCAAATTAACTTTTATTGACAATTGTAACATTTATTTGTTGTATATTTGATTTTTGACCAATTTTTTTAATCGCTGTGGATTGTATAATCTACGTAAAAATCAATACAACATTTTTGGAATGAAATATAAGGTTAAAATTTTGATACCAATTCCGGTACCTCAAAAGGTTTCGATTTTTTCAGAATCCCACCAATCGCTCTATCACTAAATAAGAATTTAGGAAAAAGTGACCCAGTAAAAGAGCAAAAGTGAATAGGTAAAAATGGCACATTGACAACGGAAAAGTAGGACCGGGCCAAGGTCTTGTTTTTCTAGTTTAAAAAAGGACTAATCTCCCCCACACAAATGCACAAAAACGTTAAATATTTTTAGAATACATTTATGCAGATAGGGATGGGACTAGGCATTTTAAATAGGTGCTAATCACGGTCAACGTAAAACTGAATATATATATATATATATATATATATATATACATATATATATACAAAAATATATACATATACATACGTACATATATATACACATATACACACGTATATACACATATATACAAACATATACATTACTATATATACATATATATACATGTATATATATATACACATGTATATAGGCAGCAAAAAGAAAGTCCGCACTTGTATTTTTTCAAAAACTGCAAATTTAAGATAAATTTATTCCAACTGTTTAAACAAACTATACCTCATTTGATTTTATTCTTCTATAATTTTACCTGTTCATATTTCACTTTTAATTGAAATATTCTAGTGTTCACGTCAATTTAAAAATATAACTTCAAATTGAGGAGGCAAAAAGAAAGTCCGCACAATGGAAATTGTTATTTAAATGTAACTAGGACATTAATGCAACACAAATATAACAGGAACATAATGAACTAGTTAATATTTAGTAGCATAGACCTTCTGCAATTTGGCAGCCTGCAATCTTTTGGGAATTCCTTGAATTAGACAGCAGTAATACTCTTGGGAAATGACATCCCACTTTTCTTTAATTTTTGTCCAAAGTTCTTCCAAATTTGAAATTTTATCATTGCGTAGCTGTTGCTTGATGTAATGCCATACGTTTACGATAGGATTGAGGCCTGGAGATTGTGCAGACTAATCCAAACATGGAATATCATGCTCTTCCAGGAACCTCTTGACATTGCCAGCTGTGTGAATGGGATCATTATCCTGCATGAAAATGGGATTATCATCCAAATTCTGATCAAAGTAGGGTATAAAATGCTTCATCGACATATTATGTACTTGGTTGAATTAATTTCACCTTGCCAGCGAACAATAGGCCTTGGACCATTAGTGCTAATAATGCCCCACACCAAAACTGAACCTCCACCACTTTGCAGCGTTGAAACTGAGCACCTAGGATTAAATTCTTCATCTTTCCTCCGACGGACGTACTGCCTACTATGACTGCCTAACTTATTGAACTTGCTTACTTCGCTAAAAAGCACTTTTGACCAATATGAAGAGTCATGATCTTCATTGCATCTGACGAAGTCCAGACCGCGCTTTCTGTACTTTACAGAAATCATTGGCTCGCGTTTTAAAACATATCCTCGCAAATTGAATTCCTTTAATCTGTTCTTGACAGTAGAAAGAGAGCACTTTTTGACAAGATTGAACTGTTGTTGGATTTGGGGAGCCGTTTCAAATATTTTTCTTAGGCTGCGGATCTTTATAGCATTGTCTTCCCTGTTAGAAGTACAACCAGATTTAGGGGCATCACGAACACTGCCGGTATTTTGGTGCTTTTGCACAGTCTTTCGTGCCGTTTTGTCATCACATTTCAATCTGCAGCCAGTTTCTTGATTGAATAACCAGAAAGGTGGAGATCAATGAGCTCCTGACGACTACTAAGAGAAAGTCCTGGCATATAGATTAACTGTTACGTTGTATAACCTGGAACAACAACAGTTACGATTAGATATGCTTTGTTACATGTTGGTGGATATTTTAAACTGATTTAGGGGAGATAATTTAAGCTGGTTTTAAGCGAATTTGTTGCTGCGGACTTTCTTTTTGCCTCCTCAATTTGAACTTAATTTTTTTAAATTGACGTGAACACTAGAATATTTCAATTAAAAGTCAAATATGAACAGTTAAAATGATCGAGGACTAAAAGGTGAAGCATATGAGGTATAGGTTGTTTAAACAGCTACACTAAATTTAGTTTAAATTTGCAGTTTTTGAAATAATTACAAGTGCGGACTTTCTTTACGTCGGCACTTGTATATATACTAGCATGTGTGCCCGGCGTTGCCCGGATGTTTGGAGGTGTATGCTGAGCAAAAAAAAAACGGTCAATTATTTTTATTTTGACCCCTATTATGAACCTTTAACCTGTATTATTTTGGGCTCAAATCGAGTTAGATCCATGTGCAAGGAACATATATCTAAAATTTCAAGTGTTTAGACCCGAAATTGTCGGAGGAGTTTGGTACAGTTCTCAAAGGTCAAATCGTTGAACTTTTACCCCTTAGCAGCCAAATTTCTGGCCGGAAACCGATCAAATCGATTTTCCCAAATGTCAGTACCTTGTATATCAAATTTCGAGTCTGTAGACTAAAAATCGACAGAGTTATTGCGTAGGGAAATGTACACAGACACACAGACAGGCAGACATACACACACAGACACACAGACACGTTCACTTTTATAGATATATAGATATATATATACACACACATTCAGGCAGACAGTGTTAAAACAACAGAAAGCTTCTGTTTAGTAATACCTTTATTTTATTCAATTTTTCAGATCTTTTTGCATATACAGCGAACGTATGGATGTGTTGTCCAAGCATTTTTTTCTCGAAGTGTCCGCAGTTTTCGCGTAAACCCGGGTAGATGGGTAATATTTTCATATAATAATTCGATTTCCGCTTTTTTGTTTTGGTGTTTGAACGAATTAAATAGGTGGCAGCTTGGTCCGAGGTTTAGACATTCTTTTTTGGTGCTCTATGAGGTCGTGGTCTGAAAGGTTGATGTAGTGTTGTGTGCAATTTAGGAGTACGATGGTTTCTTTGTATAAGGAGTTTAATTTTTTTATGAATTTTAATTCGATGGGAGTGTTCGAGGTTGGTGTTGATATCATTGAGTCGGTGTTATGTATTCTGTTCTTTAGTGACACAGGGCTGGAGTTTTTAGTAAGTTCATCAAGTTCGCTGGTCGGTTTCCGAATTTATTCTTGGGCGATGGTAATTTGCCTTTTGATTAACTTTAATCAGAACTCTTATGTTGCGGCATCTTGTTACGCTGCTCTCACGTAGTTTAAATTGCGTGTAGTTAGGCAGCAATTTTTCATTTCGGCAGACATTGTTAAAAACAACAGAAAGTTTCTATTTAATAATACTTTTTTATTTTTTCAATTTTTCGCATTATCTTTTTGTATATACATCGAACGTATGGATGTATGATCCAAGCATTTTTTTCTTCTCGAAGTGTCGCGGATTTAACTTTTCGTGAAATCATCTTCACATCATCAGGAATGTGTGTTAGTCTAAGTAAGGAATTATGGGAAGATTTATTTAAATAGTCTGTAGGGTGCAAGTTCAGTTCATTGTGACTTCTGACAGCGGTAGAGGCGTTGGTGTGGTATGGGGAAAGTGAGGAGAGCATGCCTGTTCTAGGGTCAATGGAAGGAACGGGTGGTTTTGAGGAGAAGGGGGAGGAATTATGCAAGGCATTTGAGTGTATTGGTACTATTCTGAAATGTGACCTGTTTCAGGCTAGATTTTTGCGTTTTGATAGATATTTTTACATTCGTTTTGTGGTTTAGTATTACTAAAAAGAAGCTTTCTGTTGTTTTTTTACAATGTCTGCTTGAATGAAAAATGCTGCATAAACACACGCAATATATATTCATATATATGCACACATATATATATATATATATATATATATATATATATATATATATATATATATACACTTTTGTTTTTATTATATTATGGAAAATATATATATAAAGGAATACTTATTATTTCATTATAATTATATTTATATAAAAAGAAAGAACAATAGATTCTATTTCATCAAATTATGACGTTAAACTGAAAATCGTTTTATACAAGAGGATAGATTAAAACAAAAATCGATATTTTAATCTCTGCAGATCCTAAACCAACGACAAAGTTTGAATGTTCTAATATTCACCATTTTTTATTTTAAAAGAAAAAAAAACGAAAAAGATTAATACCAGAATTTATTCCGTGTAAGGAAGACACATCTAGGATCGTCTGGAAACACAGACGTAAGAATTATTTTATTTATACAGATAAAGCCTACCAAAGCGGCTTTATGGTTTTCTTTTTCTCCGCTTTGAATTTAAAGGCCCCTGAGCCTTTACAAATTAAAAATATTTTACCTCTTTTCTTCCATTTAAAGTAAAAGAGACTTTTCTTCCATTTAAAGTAAAAGAAGAAAAAACATTTTAACAAAATGTTTTAAGTTCCGTCTTTCTTTTAACAAAAGAAAGACGGAACTTAAAACAAGGACTCAAAAGAACTATTTTCTGTTTGTTATATGTTCTTTTCTTTTCAGCCTTTCTTACAAGTAAGAATTGTCGCTGTTTTTGTATTTGTTTTTATTTTAAATATTTCTTTAAGGGGTTTTTAAACCCTAGCTTTGGGAAATAAAGGCAATTCAGAACTTTTATTTTAATAAATTCGGATCATTTTAAACATATTTAGGGTCTGTATTGCTTTTGCTCATTTCCAACAAATTTGCTTTATATGCTTCTTTTTCTTTTTTTTTTTTCTTTCATTTTTGTTACAATGGAAAACGGATTTTGGTAACGACCTCAAAATTCCGTTATTATAAAAAAAATAGGGAATATCATCACAGTACTAATAATATTTAATATATCGACGGAGAGAGAGAGGGGGAGATGGAGGGGTAGGGAGCGATAACAGAGACATTTTTACTTTACAAACTCAGTTTATGGGAAATTCTCATCATTGTGGCAACCTAGGAATTGTCTTTTCTTTTGGTAGATCTTTTTGGTCGGGATGCGTTACAATGCAGTTTGGTTCTAAATTGCCATCCACTTAACTTTACCCCCTTCTTCGAAAGGGAGTTGGTGAAAAGCTCATGTTAACAGATCATACATAAAATATTACATATGAAAGCAGAATTTAGGTAAAAATAGCACCGGAAAATTTGCACGGTAAAAATGGCACCGGCAAAAATGGCAAAAGTGAATAACTCGGACAAAATAGCACTTTGATACATTCCGGCATATTCTCGAGACATTTCGCTAAAGGTGCAGCATCTTTCCACCCTCAACAAATCCTTTAAAATGACCGCTAGAAGGGTTTTTAAGAGTGCCGAAAACGAAAATAACGTTTAAAATTCCAAGAAACAAGTACTTTCCAAGATGTGAAGAAATTATAGTTTCAAAGAGTAGAGGAAAACTTTTATACATTAATTTAAAGTAAAATGGGCACACACTTCATGGCCACATTTTATTGGAAGTGGGGAAGTCAACGTAAAATGAACACAATTTAACGTAAAATGGGTAATTATTGCCTGGTAGATCAACAAAAAAAAAACTACCTTAAAAACTCGTTTTCTAGGAAATTTCGGTGTGCTGAAAACGAATATCGCATTTAAAATTGGGGCCAACTACTAGTTTTCACGTTGCTGAAATGATACTTTTCCGCAGATTTAATGAAATTACAAATACATGCGCCCTTGCGCGTACGACAATGGCAACCACTTATAGCATAAAATATTACATTTAAATTTTCCGCAAATAAGTTAAGCAATGTAACTCTTACATGGCTTAATATCCGGAAAACTACTTATTTGCGGAAAATTTAAATGCAATATACGTTTTCAGCCTACCCGAAACCCTTATAAAGTCGTCATTATAAAAAGAAAATATTATGAGGGAAACAAAGTAAAATTGTACAAATATAAAAAACAATGGCGGCCGCGTAATATTACTACATGGAACCTGCGGAAAAATATCTTTTCAGTATCGTGAAAACTAGTTGCCGGCTCCAATTTTTTAATGTGATATTCGTTTTCAGCACACCGAAAGTCCCTAGAAAATAAGTTTTTAGGTAGTTTTTGTGTGGGTCTACCAGGCCACAAGTACCACCGTGGTGTAAAGGAAATTAAGGAAATCTCACCGGTCACGTGACACGGCGGTATAGAAATGGACAGTAAGTCAGATAGCAATGAAGAAGAACGTTATAACCAGAAAGTAAACCCCCTTTTTAAAAGTAATTAATTTTTTTTTCAATTTTTTTCTGCTAATATGATAATCGTCGGCAAAACGTTTTTTTTTATAGGTGAAAAATACTTATTTTTAGAGGTCGGCTAATTTATTATTATTTTTTTTTATTAGTTCGTGTTTTATTATTTTTTTTTATGGAATTTGGTTCGGAAGGTTTTGTCTGGTCTCCGACTGACAAAATGTACTAGAAAGAAAAAGATTGCACTGATACACTACTTGTTTTTTCGAACCGAATAAACGTTTTGGTGCTAGTGCAGAGAGTGATCCGGTTTATTTTTTAAATCGTATTTCCAAATTTAATTAAAGTTTTATTATATGTTTTTTTTTATTCAATTGTAAGGTTGAAGTATAGAATAGGTACAAAACACCCTCCCCTCCCGATGTTAAGAATGGCTTTTAAAATAATAACGTTATTATTTACGTCCGGATTACTCTCTGCACTCGTACCAACGTTTTAAAGTCTATTGTAAAACAAATCCAACATTCCTATGATTAAAAAAGCTTTATTTGATTATTTGTAAATGCAAATTTGAAAATCAATTTTGCTAATTTTCTAGATAATAACATTGTTTTTAGGCAGTAAACTCTTTTTAGTGCAAGAAAATTAAAAGCAGTGGCCGCCATCGATTAAATCATGGAATTAAGTTTCGATTTTGAAGACTAAAAAATAAATTGAATTTAGATAAATATGCCAACGGTAAAATTTGATGTAGACTTTTTAGATTATTATACATAAATATTTATTATAAAATAATTATTAAATAAAACGTTATAATTATTCTTTCGGTGCTTCTACAGAATTTGAACATAATCAAACCGACTTTTTCCAAACTAAGGCTAAGGGACTTATCCCTATTTTAAATTCAAGGAGTAGAGCTTAACCCGCAATCTTCGAACGATCATAATTTTCCAGTGTCAGAGTGCCATTTTTCCTTATTTATTCACTTTTGCCATGTTTACCGGTGCTATTTTTTCCAGCGCCATTTTTAGCGAGCACCATAAAAGCGGAAACCATATTTTAAAACGATTAATGTAATATAATTCATCTTGTGACTTTAATTTTGGCACCCCGGAATGTAAATTGATATGGTGGGGATAAACGGAATAAGAGACAGAAAAAACAATGAAGACTATTTTTTTTCATATCCATATAGACAAAGAACATATGGTAACGAATAACGCTAGAGCGCTTAATGTTTTAATTTGGATGCTAACTGATGTCTACCAAGTCATATTTTTATTTCAACCAATACTATATATTGGGTACAAATAATAATCACTAGAGTATTGGCTCTATAATAATACATATGAAATATGCATGAAATAAAGTATCATATTTACGCATATTTTACAACCGAACCACGTTGGGTGGTTACTACTATATATTGGGTACAATATAATAATCAATAGAAAATTGACTCTATAATAATGAATAAGTATCTGCATAAATTAAACTATCATGTCACGTATTTTACGATCGGTCAACACCGAGCGGCGTGTTAGTATTAAATAAACTCTCGACCAGATATAAATGACTTAGTTTATTTGTATAATGATATGTCAAGCTTTGTGGGTTATTTATTTCTGACATCAAATCTTTAAAACTAGAATAATACTATATTACAATAGAAAACTGCGAGTATGGAAAGAAATATGTTTAAGCTTAAACATGGAAACGTAAAGGACTAGTTGTTAAAACTGAGAAAAAAGGACAAGATACTCTAGTAAAAAATATAAATTTATAACTTAAAATATTGCAGCATTAAGAATTGATTATATAATGTTATAAATTGAATTTTTAAAAACATCTTAATGCTGGAATATTTTATATTTTTTACTAGAATAACTTGTCCTTTTCTTTTCCAGTTTTAACAACTAGTTCTTTTACTTTTCCATGTTTAAGCTTAATTATATTACTTTTATTGCTCGCATTTTTCTATTGTAATCCATGATTTTTTCCAGGCTTCCAATAAATTCACTTGTTCTTTGTTTAATTTCAGTCTTATTATTTTGTCCCCATGAACACATATGTAATAACAATGTACGGCACTCGTTTGCTTTCAATAAAATCCCCCTAATTACCTCCCTTTCATGCTTTCATTCTCTCTGTTTCACTTGTTACTTATCTTTTCGAAACCAGTCATAAAAACTTCCAACCTCCTTCCATATTTTTATGATTTTGAACACCAAAAAATTCATCATAACTTTTGTTTTACTGAGCGAAACTTGAAAAAAATTTTCACACTATAGCTGAGAATATGATCTATAAACTGTAATAAATGTCGAAATTTGGTCGGAAAATGAGTGAGCGGTGAAGCTTTAAATCAATCTAAATGACTAAACTGCCACTAAACTATATATTCAAACACTTATGTGTTTGAATGATAACTCGTAACTTGAGGGGAAGGGGAACACCATTCAAATCATATCAGAAATTAATGTCGTAGGAACCGCTTGTAAAAAGAAAGGAAAATATAACTACAAGGTGTTCCAAAATGTTTGACCCCATTTCGTAGGCCAATAATTTTGACAGTTTTCGATGAAATGACCTCAAATTTTCACAGCTTGTGTAGAAACGTACCAAATTTTTGTGTATAACATTTGGCATTTATATCTTTTCAGGTTACGAAATGCCGTTCATTTCAAAAGAAAAGGCGTGTTAGAGTATGTTCGGACCCAGTCACAGAAGATAGTGCAGCGTGCCTTCTTCAAAATTTTGAAAAGAAGGCAACAAAACAAATTAGAACTTGGCACCAAAATTTCAAGACAAGGGCTGCTTATGCATACCTAAATCGCCAGGACGGCCATCAACATCAGCAGAGACAGTGGAGCAGGTTCGTGAAGCCTTCCTGTGTAGTCCTCAGAAGAAGAGCAAGTTGGAAACCCACATTCCACAAACAACAGTTTGGCGGATTCTGAGGAAACGATTGCGATTTAAACCTTACAAGCTGCAGCTTGTTCATACCTTGGAGGAAGGTGATGATCAAAAACGTAAAGAATTTTGTGTTGAAATGCTAGATAAACTCGAAGACGATTTTGATGATCGCTTAGGTTTTAGTGATGAAGCCAAATTTCATACGAGTGACAAAGTTAATAAACATAATGTCCGCATTTGGGGCGAAAAAAATTCGCATGGCACAGTTGAACACGAGAAAAACTCACCAAAAGTTAAAAGTTAATGTGTTTTGTGTAATATCTCCCCCCCCCAAAAAAAAAAAAATTTATAGGCCATTTTTCCTCGAAGGAAATGTGGACGTCATAGAACCAACAAATATTTGTACTTTTCTCTTTAAATTTAACCAATGACCTCCAACATTAAGTGTATTTAGTTTCATTAAGATCCATCAAATAGTTTCCGAGATATAGGATTTAGAATGGGGTCAACCATTTTGGAACACCCTGTATATTTTGTTTTGTTTTCGTTGCCGACAATATGTATATATAATACACCGAATAATATTGTCTTTATGATTTGAAATTGTGAACAGATATTTTTCTGAAAATTAATCACTATACTACTTTCTCTATAATATAAAAACAGATTCTTCTTAAATATTATCTGTACATATATAAAATGTATTTAGTGTGTGTGTTCGTTCAGTTATAAACTCTGAAAGAGCGGAGCCGATTTTTTAACATTTAACACAAACAGACAGAAACTACTTCTCACAACTTCGAGAATGTAAATCCATTTCTCCCTGGCTTATCCAATCACAAGCCAGTTCTCAGTCACGTGACGGAGTAGACAAAAGGCGAAATCACAAACCTTTAATTCTTTTTCTTGCTGGTCTGCTAAACAGCAAACATCGCTGGGGGGGGGGCTTTGGCCCCCGGCAGAACGTGAGTACTACTACGAACTAACAATGGTTCTCTTCAAACTACCATTTATTTCCGCGTGCGGTACCCACATGAACTTTATTCATCATTCTACAGGACAACTCTCGTCGTACAACTCACATTCACGCACGACAACACGTTAAGAAACTGAAAACTCTTGCCCCTTTCTTTCTTTTAACCAGCTTCCTTTGTATCGACTGCTACTGGCTAAAACACGTGTAAACTGCGCCTCTATCTTCTTCAACCTGCCGGCATGATATTAAATCTATCTTTATATACACTGAACATCTGTTTTTTTTTCTTTCTCCTTCTACAGGGCTGACCTATATCTAATTATCGAATATCTAATCTTCGTCTTCACACAAGGAACTTTCCACGACTGCTATAATACAAGCGTGTATGAACACTGAACTCTCTTACTAATACGTCTCTCTCTCCCCTACTAAAGCTACTAACAAAGATGACAAATAAAGTTTGTTTATTAAAATGTTAAAATGAGATCTCCCTTCGTTGTCTTCATTATTAGCTAAAGGTTCTTGAAGATGATTGGGGCGCGTTCGAAATGAGTGCCTCTTTAGAGCAGAATTGGACTATAATACATGACTTTTGCATTTTAAACTTTAATTGAAATCATTATATAAAATAATTTTAGTAAATCAACAGTAAGTTCTTTACAGTGCAATGTACACTACAATATATTGTGGACTAAGAGACTGCAGGAATGCAGGTAAAAGATCCTCCCGGTGCACTGCGATGAGTTCCTAACTAGAGCAGGCAATCAATCAATTTGATTGAAAAATGGGTGATTTCACCGATTTCCATAACAATAAAAGTATTGGAAGTATGGAACGTTCGTTGATTCTAATATAATCCCGGACAACATCGGGTTTCCCTGCTATCATGGTAATGTAACAAAGGAAAACTTGTTTTAAATAAAGTTCTGTTGTTTGAAGATATCAGTATAGTGCACAACCCGTTCCACGACAATAAGTGGATGACAATAAAATTAAAGAAAACAAATAAGATTGGTTCATTCCGTTTTTCAATTATAAACCTGATGATTAATTTGTATTAAATATTTTCATTTCAGGTTCGACGATGGAAATTGTGAAGTTCCAACCTGTCTTGAAATTAATATTTATTCTACTGCAATGTCCATTCTACATGAAAGCAGATTGTTTTGTAAAGCAATACGAACTCCTCCCACGGGGATATAACATTTTTATGCAAGCAGGTGTTGAGCCGTTTTATCCACCGAGGAACGCGACAGAACGATTCGAATGTTACAGATTTTGTGCACTGACGACCTTCTGCCATATTTGGACATTTGACAATGGAAATTGTCATGTTTTCCACTCCATGAAAGACAAACTGAGAGTAGAAAAATTAGATAGTCCATCATCAACGACTTATTATGAAACAGAACAAGGTGAATTGATTTCAATAATTATCATTTTATGCAGTACGTGTGTCCTATTTCTGGATTGTCATGCATTGATTTATAGTATATACAATTATCCGTACTTTTATAGTATGTTGTTTATCAAAATGATGTCTCTGTTAAGGTATGTGGCTATATATACACAAGCCGCAACAATTTAATCCAAAGTTAATTTAACTGTTTAAACAAACTATACCGCGTTTGATTATACTTTTATTCTTCTATAATTTTACCTGTTCATATTTGACTTTTAATTGCAATAGTCTAGTGTTCATGTCAATTAAAAAAAAATAACTTCCAATTGAGGAGGCAACAAGATAGTCTGCACAATGAAAAATTGTTATTTAAATGTAACTTTAGAACATTAATGAAACACAAATACAACAGGACCACAATGAACTAGTCTGTATTTAGTAGCATAGCCCTTCTGCAATTTGACTGCCTGCAATCTTTTGGGAATTCCTTGATTAGACTGCAACAATACTCTGAGGAAAGCGCATCCCACTTTTCTTTAACTTTTGTCCAAAGTTCTTATAAATTTGACATTTTATCATTGCGTATCTGTTGTTTGATGTAATGTCATACGCTTTCGATAGGATTGAGGTCTGGAGATTTTGCAGGTCAATCCAAACACGGAATATCATGCTCTTCCAGGAACCTCTTGACATTGTCAGCTGTGTGAATGGGAGCATTATCCTAGTAGGGTAGAAAATTCTCAGTCAACATATTAATGTACTTGGTCGAATGTATTCGACCTTGCAAGCGAACTATAGGCGCTGAACCACTGGTTCTAATAATGCCCCACATCAAAACTGAACATTCACTACCTTGTAGCGTTGAAACTGATAACCAAGGATTAAATTCTTCGTCTTTCCTCCGACGGACGTACTGCCTACCATCACTACCTATCCTATTGAACTTGCTTACTTCGCTAAAAGGCACTTTTGACCAATATGAAGAGTCATGATCTTCATTGCATCTGACGAAGTCTAGACGGCGCTTTCTGTTCTTTACAGAAACCATTGACTTGCGTCTTACAACATATCTTCGCAAATTAAATTCCTTTAATCCGTTCTTGACAGTAGAAAGAGAGCACTTTTTTACAAGATTGCACTGTTGCTGGATTTGGGAGCCGTTTCAAATATTTTTCTTAGGCTGCGGATCTTTAAAGCATTGTCTTCCCTGTTTAAAGTACAACCGGTATTTTGGTACTTTTGCACAGTCTTTCGTGCCGTTCTCTCATCACATTTCAATATGCAGCCAGTTTCTTGATTGAATAACCAGAAAGGTGGAGGTTAATGAGCTCCTGACGATCACTAAGAGAAAGTCCTGGCATATAGATTAACTGTTACGTTGTATAACCTGGAACAACAACAGTTACGATTAGATATGCTTTGTTGCATGTTGGTGGATATTTTAAACTGATTTAGGGGCGATAATTTAAGCTGGTTTTAAGCGAATTTGTTGCTGCGGACTTTCTTTTTGCCTCCTCAATTTGAAGTTAATTGTTTTTAATTGACGTGAACACTAGAATATTTCAATTAAAAGTCAAATATGAACAGTTAAAATTATCGAGGAATAAAAGATGAATCAAATGAGGTATAGGTTGTTTAAACGGTTACATTCAATTTAGCTTAAATTTGCAGTTTTTGAAAAAATTACAAGTGCGGACTTTCGTTTTGCCTACAATATATATATATATATATATATATATATATATATATTATTATTATTATTATTATTATTTACTATAATAATTATTAAATACCTACAGACACTAGTGTTTCATCCTTTCCAGAATCCTCAGTGCAGGGTGTCACAATCAACACCAGTCGGTAGATTCGAACCTGACGACAGAAGCCATCTCTAGCTTCATTAGCAAGGACCATATCCATTTGGCTACCATTAACCGTGAGAAATGCAGTTGAATTTTAAACATTTATTTCATTAAATGTTTTAACGTCAGTCAGAATGATCTAATCATTAGATGATGATCTGCGCATAAGAGCTAAATTGAACGAATTTCTTAAAGAGGCTGACATAATTATTTACTATAATAATTGTTAAATATCTACAGACACTAATGTTTCATCCCTTCGGGAATACTCGGTGCAGGGTGTCACGCTAATAATAGAGTATATGAATAAAATGTGGTAGTTAAAAAAAAATAAGAGGAAAACTTTAGAATTTTTTTAAACTTTTGATGGAAACATTTCAACGCATCTAAATGTTAACATAGACAGTTAGAAAAATAAAGAACAAAAGTTTATTTTGTCTTGTTTAAAAGCTGAACTAGTACAAAGATACATCTCATTAATCTATTACTTACCCTTAGTACGAGTTGGCAATCTGCCAACATGGACTTAGTATTAATGTTGTATAAATGAAGGATTATAATGATTGGTAGTTGAATCATACTTATCTAAAAATGTTAATGATTATTTAAAAATTTTAAAATGCAGAATTGTTTATTTCCGGAGAAATTCATCTGTTACACTCACAAAGTTTCACCTTTTTTACATGGTAGTCACTACTTATCAAAGCTCGGAAGCCACTCGGGGATAAGGGTTATTCCCCACATGCATAGGCCCTTAACGTCGAGGACGACGATTGGCAAGGCGCTTCAGTCTTCTACAGTTCAGTAGTTGCCTGAAACGTCAAGCGCCGGGGCAGGGAAGTAGTGGATGAGTGCATGCCCAGAACAGAACATCCACCTCTGGACCCAACATTGCGGACCCCAGCGGAGCACAGGAGTGCGACAGCTGGAGCAGTGGTAGGTTGCCCCGCAGTACCCGCTAACTGGGTGTTGATCCCTGACCGTTGATCGTTCTTGATTCATCCGCTCAGTGATCCGCCATGGGAGACCGGTGGTTGAAAAATATATCAGCTGCGCTCATACCATGACTGCCAACTCCTGCTGCCGAGATGACATTTTGCTATTTGACCACATAGCTGGGGTCTGGATTGGTGTAAGCCAGGGCGTGTCCTCACGCCGGAGGGCCATGCACTCAACACCTCTGGGGCTCCAGACTACTCCGAGATCCCACATACACTTAGCCTGGGGCCGCAAGGTACCCAGTTAAACCGTGATGTACCACGAGGAGGTGGCATGCGAGTCTTGACCAGTGAGACGCTCTAACCACCAGTGGGCAGGGCTTACTAAACTGCCTCCCCTAACCTAAGGGTTATTGCGTGTATAGTAATCAATGGGCTAATAATGTAGTAATCGTTAGTAATGGAGATTTGATAAAGTGTCTTACTTAAGGGGGCAGTTTATCAGGAATTTGTTTATGTTGGACTTGAAGACATCCAAGTTGTAGTCAGGTGGGAAACAGACAAACGGAAGAGAGTTCCACAGGCGTGCACTTCTAAGAAAGAAGCTTTGTTCATGGAATCTACGTTTTCATTAAGGCACAGATAAAGAATGGGGGAAATTATTGACAGTGGTTTCAGCTAGACGGGTGTTTTTAGTGAAAGATTGGCGAGGGGGGACCACAGATTGGAGCTCAGACGAACACTTGCCATGGAAATAACGATAAAACAAAGACAGGCTCGCAACGTCTCTTTTACATAACTTTTTTTTAAATAAATAAAATGACGTCAATTCAGCGAAAAATTGCTGACCTCATAATCAGATTTAAATGATTGAAAATTTAATTGAATTGATTTAAAATTTTAGCATTTATTTTAGAATATTAGCACTAAATACCGTTTATGAAAGGATTGTATTTCCGGAAATTAACTATCTATAAACCTATAAAACGTTTTTTTTCTAAATCTTACATCAATATCAAAAGTTTAGTTTTTCTATTTAAAATTATTAAAACGAACTTCTTAATATACTCAGTCATTGATATGCAATCGACTACATAACGGTTAACTAATTTGCAGTTTCCTTTGAAAATAAACGTTAATTAATTACGTATTCATTTTTATAGTTTCGTATTTGATTATTGGTTTCATTTCACTTTTTCGCTGAATTCTACCCATGCATAATTTCTACATAATATAATAATCAATAGTTTTAACACTATAATAATGAATACGAAATGTTCATACATTTAAATATGATATTTAAACTTATTTTACGACTGAGTAACGTCGGGCGGCCTGCTAATATAAATATAATTAGTTCTAGTACAGTGTCTACTATTTATATGTATAAATATAATCTTACTGGGTAAGATGCATCAAAAGCGATAGGCTACATATTATAATAGAATAAAACTGTAGAATACATAACAGAATCAAACCGGTAAGTAACCATAATTAAAAACAAAACAAAAAAATAACGTATTATAACAGATTAAAAACGGTTCGCTCACATGTAGAACTTTCCGTTGCTTATCGGGAGTAAGATATGACCGTTGCTAAGTGGTTTATGATATGCACTCACAACCTGGTTGTGTCAACTCTGTATCCAGTTCGGTCCATAGAAACACTTTCACTTAGCATGAGCTCAACCATTATCTGGTCCATCTTATAAGTACCTACTCTTTCATTAAAGAATTCTGACTAGAAAGATATCGGGGAAACTAAGTCAAACAATAGAATCATCTGATCATATAAAATGAATCAATAAGTCGGAAGTAGTTTTAATTGACTATTGTTGGATACATATTTTTCATCTTCAGAACTAATAGAAAAAAGTAAGATTATTTGAAGTCCTTTTTTTTAGGAATAACCACTTATCAAGGCCCAGAGGCCACTCGAGTATAAGAGTTAAAGAGTGTCCAGTGGTCAAAAGAACAATATCACAGTAATCGTTAGAAGTGTAAATTTGGTAAACTAGATTAATTAAGGGAAACAGCTCATCGAGAACTTGTTTACATTGGACTTGAAGACGGCCATATAATAGTCAGCTGGAAAGCAGGTAAACGGAAGAGAGTTCCACAGGTGTGTAGTTCTAAGAAAGAAGCTTAGTTCATGGAATCTACGTTTAGATTTAGGCACAGATAAAGAGTGGGGGAAATTATTGATAGTGTTTACAGCCAAACGAGTGTTTCTCGTGAATATTTGGCGAGGGGAGACCATGGATTGGAGCTCAAACGAGCACTTGCCATAAAAATAACAATAAAAAAGAGGCATGCTCGCAACGTCTCTTCAGTGAGAAAGAGATTGCAGGAAAGAGAAAAAGGCATCCCTCACTAGGCTACGAAGTCTATTCTGAACTATTTCAAGGCAGGATAAGGGCTTCCTAGCAGCTCCTGCCCAGATGTGACAGCAATACTCCGTCCTTGGACGTTACTGGCTCTTATATATAGAGAGAATTGCATCAGCAGGTAGATATCTACTGGATCGATAGAAGGATCCCATGATTTTTCCAGCGACCTTGGCAACCGATTTGATGTACGTATTCCATTTTAGATCAGGAGTAAAGGCCAAGCCCAGAAGCTTGTCAAAACATGGAGCCTCCTCAAGACGAGAGTCATTCATTTCAATTGATGCTAGATGGAGATCAGAACTATGATGATGTAAAGATAAAAGCTTGGTTTTAGATGCATTAAAAGTAACCAGCCACCTCTTTCCCCATTGTGCCACGTGCTCAAGATCAGAGAGAACTTGGTCGTTCATTAGCCAGTCCTTCTACATACGTCCTGAAACATGTTTCATAGCAATACTTTATAAGGCTCTCAGACATCCACACGATATCCCATACACTACAACCAAGATATCTTTTTTAAGATTCTAACCGCCTCTTTATGTGCAATTGTTCGAATCTCTCTTGCACTTGGTTCACTGAGCATATTTACCATGTGGTTTTTAAAACTCTTTTTTATGAGTCTGCAATGATGGATATCTCCCTAAGATTCCAGTTTATTTACGACCTGATGTAGTACATAAGACTTGGTTATTTCATTATCGATTCCCTCTCAGATTTGTTTAGCCCAGCATCATTGGAGACACTAACTTCTCAAGTTGTTCTTTCTTCTTCTTGTCCCATATCACTGTCAGGTTTTATAGCTCCGTTTTCTAGGAATTGCATAGTCATAGTAGATCGTTTATGACTAATTTCGAACTGTTATTTCTGATATATGTTCACAGAACAATAACTTTTTACATATCAAAGACATTTGATATGGTTTGGCATAAATATCTACTTCACAAAATTTCCAGCAATGGAATATCTGGAAATGTTTTCTCAACCATAAAATCCTTACTCTCCGATAGGTTGATACAAGTAGTCGTTGATGGGCAAAATTTCGAAGTTCAAGTATCGACGCTGACATGTCTAAGGGATCTATTCTGGGTCCAACTCGCTTCTTTATCTTCATCAATGAACTCTCAAATTACATTCTAAGTTCATTCATGGACATATATGCAGACAACACGACAATCTATGGCAACACTTACAAAGAAAACAACAATCAAGATATCTCTTAGTCTCGCGCCTCGGACTTTCAGCGTTTTATCTTTTCATCATAAACGCTCTTATCTCCCTTGGCCCCAATCGTTATAAATGAGCGTCGCCTAAAAAAGGCTCTCTGGGTTTAATCTTCACTACTGACTTGAAATGAAAGACTTATATCAAATCTCTTCCTAAGGTCGCAGGAAAAATGATTGCGCCATTTTACCACTCGAGAATGTATCTCACTCCTATTTGTCTGGGCTTCAATTTATGTTTTCCCCTTGTCAAACTTTTATAAAATCATCAGTTAAGCTACAACCACTATCAACAATTTTCTTCACTCTCTATCTGTACCTAAATCCGTGAACACAGCTTCTTTCTTAGAACTGTCTGCTTGTGGAACTCTGTTCACCTGGCATACTTTCCATCTGACTACCACACGGTTGGATTCAAATATAATGTAACCAAGTTCTTGTTCAGTTGTCTTCCTAAATAATTTATTGCTACTCAATTTTCAACATCAACTATTACTAACTTGTCCCGGTGACCACCGTACACTTGTTAATCCTTATCCTCGAGTGACCTTTAGGCCTTGATAAGTGGTGATTCTCTCTCGAAAAAGACAAAATCAGTGTTTTAAATATCAAATTGTGTTAAGGGTCAATTTTACGAAGTTTTTTTTTTAATGTTGGTTGCATGAACTATGTAAATTGTTCAAGAAAATGTCTTTTCTATAGTTTTTAAGGTGAGCATCTGAAAAGTAAGCAACTAAAAATGCAGTAAAGACAAAATTTTGCCGACTTGTTGATCGCGTACAAAATAATATGCTAACGTATAACTGGTGGAAACAATAAATTAGTAGCAGAGAAGACTTGATCCTTGGAGTTTTGCAAACTATTCTATTACAGTATATATATATATATATATATATATATATATATATATATACAGTATATATATACAGTATATATATATATACATATACAGTATATATATATATACAGTATATATATACATATACAGTATATATATATTATATATATATATATATATATATAGAGAGAGAGAGAGGGAGAGACAGAGAGAGAGAAAGATACGTGTGTTTATGTTAGAACGATAATAGATTCATTTTATTGAAAATTAATTAATTGTAATTAAACTTTTTAGCTTTCCAGGTGGTTTTTTTTTGTTTCTTAAAAAAAGGACAATTAGAAAAAAGGGGATAATTTTTTAACGTGACTTTATATAGATTACTTTTGTTGTTATTGTTGTTGTTCTTGTTTACAGAAAAATATTTTTTGGAAAAGAAGTTATAACGTGAACGTTTTGTCTAGAAGATTATATTTTAAATGTGTTATAAATTGTTTTATGCATGAGAAAATGTAATGTAATGATGTATTTTTAAGATGTTATATGATCTTTTGATTTTTGAACAAATATTGTTGAAAATTGTTTTAAATGTATGTATAATGAATTGTATTTGACGTCACAAATTCAAGCCATAATTAAGTAGAGATAAATTTAAAACGAAAAACACAGGTTATAAGAAAATAAAAATGAAACTATGATTAAGACGAATGGTTAGCATAGAAATAAGTTAAAATTTTAGAAAATTGCATAAGCGGGTAGTTTTCGGATGTGATAAGCCAAAAGAGAGAATCTTTCTTTCTTTTTTCTTTTTGTTCATAACATTTTTTGAAAAAAAGGTTACTTGCCAGGGAATAGCACTAGGGCGTGCACCTGTAAAAAAATAAAGATGAAAACCTGCGATGTTGCGTGCTTTTAAAGCTAGCTGCAAATAACGACTTCGAGCAGTGATAAGTCTCTGCACAATAAATTAAAAATGCAGGCGTTGGAGAGAATAAGAGAATTCTTTAAGGTACCAGAGGGCCAGTACCACGGGCAAATCACATATAGTAATAAGAAGGGAGAAAAAGTAGAATATGCCGTAAATACGTAGAAACAAAAGATATAACCTTATATTTCTTTTAGAGATGAATGTATGCGGGATATCACTGTTTTAGGATCTTGGAGGCTCTGATGTGAAAAAGGAAAAATCACAGAAATCCTTAGTTAGAATTCAGTGCGCAAGTAGGACTTTTGGCGCAGTGTATGGGGATTATTTAGTTAAGAGTGATGTTTTCTAATGTTTTTGTCGGGTTCTAAGAATCCAAGTAAGAAAATCCGAGTGGATGAGTTTGATGAAAAGGTATATCATGATAATTAGAAGTCAACCACAAAGATTTAAGTAAATTAGCTTGGATACATGTCCCCAAAGAAATAAAATAGAAAATGAGACAAAGCTCTAATTAGTAGAATAACCATGCGAAAGAAAGGGTCAGGACACATGTGGAAGAAGAGTGGTCGAATTGGTGAGGAGGTAAAATGAGACCTCGGTTTACGGCATACGGTTGGCTAGATGGAGCAGCTAATATGGATCATAGGGGGTACTATCCTACACTCAAAAGGGATATGCCAAGGAGATCAGATGGAAATTCTGGTCTAAAATTAATTATGGAGTCAGTTGGAAAATGGCTGACTAAAAAAAGTTTTTTATGGTGTTTGATCTTTCGTAGCCAAGTGGTTGTACGGATATAAAGAAAAAACGTACTGCAATTTAAAAATGCGTACATTTTTGGAAAAATAGGAAGGGGAGGAGTGTTACATAAGAAGGGATGTCCCCTTCTCATGTAAGTAAGAAGGCGGACTAGATAAGTGAAAATGATATTAGGAAAAGGCTAGAATTGAACCCTGTATGTAAGTATTGAAAGATAATGGATAATTGAAATCATAGGAATGCAGTTGATTGTTAATTATTTTAGAAATAGCTAAATATTATCTATGTCAGAGTTAGAGCGATTTCCCATTCTTTTAGAAATAACTGGATATTAAAAATGTCAGTTAAAAGAATAGACAATAACAAAGTTGAAACTGTAATATAATAAATAGGTAAAATAATACAATTTAATTTACGGATTTCTTCTTTTTTTACATGGAGGTCACCACTTATCAAGGCCCAGAAGCCACTCGGGGATAAGGGTTATTTGGTGTACAGTAATCAATGGGATAGTATCGTAGTAATCGTCAGCATTGGAGATTCGACAAAGAGAGAGAGAGAGAGAGAGAGAGAGAGAGAGAGGGTCAGACTGGGGGCTGATACCCTTAGAGGCGAAGGGTAGAAGAGAGACCATATAGTCGAAAAGGCTTGAATCTTTGACATCATCAATCATTCGGCCGTCTGATGAATAAATATCAGCACCTATAATTTGTAACTGTTTGTCTTCGTGTCGTCATTCCACCAACTGAAAGGTAAATGTACTTTGTTTATCTATCATTTTAAATGAACATTTTATAACTCCCTTTCAAATAATGTGCCCCCCTCCTCCATCATAAGTCAAGTATCTCCCCTCTAATGTAAAAGAACTGTATTACACATTCCTTCAATAATGAATTCCCATCTATCTCAGCTCTATTATAAATGTCTTTCTCATTATATAAATGCCATTATCATTATCATTCTGAGCCCCCGTTATATATGTCTCCAATATAAACCCCCATAACACAACAGTTCAAGCTAGGGAAAATATTAGAATCTTACATATAAAAATTATGCTAAACATGTAATCTAAAAAAGAAATGTAGAAATATTTTTTTGTAATTATGATTTTTTTTGTGTGAAAATATTAAATAAACAATGCTTAATTCGATGATACTCTCGGTGGTTCAAGAAATTATCTTTATTCGAGTTATATCGAATTCATTAATGCGGACTTTATTTTTTTTTTTTTCGTATGTTCCTGAAAAAATAATTTTTCTTTTTTATTGTTATATTTACGATGCTTTCTTCATAAAAAAGCAAATGTAAATGTATTATATATGCGTTAAACCATTACAAATATGGCGGCTCTCTTTACACGAAGCAATCGTTTTATAAATATTAAACCAAATACAAAAATATTTATGTAATGAGACCCTTACAGTTACCTACACACATAATATCACCACGAAACTACCCCCTACAAAAAAAAACCCTGATACAAAAAAAAAACAATATTTACAGGTACTACGATTTCATTTCTCCTTATCGAAGCGACAATGATGGTGTTTTTTTTTTGTTTTATCTTTAAATTTGTTTATAAGTGGGCGTTTCTTTTTTATTATTTTATTTTTTCTGTACCTATGCACGCATTAACATCGCGCAGATACTCCTCCCTCCAAAAACAAAAAGAAATCTGAAGCATAACAATAACATTTACGGGTACTATTGTTAATTTTTTGTTTTCGGCATTAACAGCTTAGAATTAAGTTGAAGTCACAATATTTTATGCAGGTGTTTGATTATAAACTAATTAATCCTTTTTTTTAAATAAATTTTTACTTTAGTTCAACCTATACACTTTTCTTTAAAATGACGACTTTTATATGTTTTTCACTATGGTGATTAGGAAATTCTTACTTATATTTGATGGATACTTTCTCGAGATATAAAGCCCTGTATTATACACTTCAAAACACTGGCCGCCATATAAGTACGCATGGGCGAAGAACAAATATAAATCTTTCTGGCCTGCCAACCCCCAATTTTCTTTTCTTTTAGTTCATATTTGCGCGTGAGGGGCCTGACAGCGATTATCAAATTTAAATTTGAACCATCCCACTCACAATATGGAGTGTCTATTCCGAAAGGCGTTCTTAATATGAGGATATTCGGTTAATCGTCCTGAAAGACGTTCTTAACATGAGGTTGGGTGTTGAGCAACAACAACAACAACAACAACAACAACAACAACAAACGTATTTTAATTTTTTACGAGGAGGGCAATGCTTCCACCGAGCAACGCCGGTTAACAGGTCCTACTAGTATAGCCATGAGGATGTAAACGTGGAAGCAAGATACAAATTGTTCTTCCAAGACACATTAAATCATACATTACATCGATCAAATCTTTTATTTTTCTCTCTCGTGGTATTTATCTAGCTATAAAAGTCAAATATGTCACCTGTGTGTAAGGATGCTACGTAGTAAATCACGCATTTTTTTAAGAAACAATGTTTTTCACTCTTTACATATTTCATAATACAAAGATGTATATCGCACACTGATACTAATCCGTTTTGTACTATTACAGGTGGTAAATGGTTTGAGGTATATTTTGTCAAGAAAGGAAGTGGCTTTTTTGTTAGCGAATCCTTTTTAGGTGATGGAAATTATGAGAATTGGGGACCGGCAGAATGCACAAAGGTCCTTTGTCCAGATCTCTTTCGAAGTAATTTGATTGACAATTGGAATGATCTACCAATAAATGAAGTAAGTACTTTTATTATGCATTTAAAATTCAAATGAATTCAAATGAATCAAATCAAATTCATTTTGTAAAACAATAGCAAAGTCCAGCAAGCCATATAAAAAAACAGTTAGAAAAATGTGTACATCTATTTATAATCTGTCCAAGATGATTTTAAACCCCGATATACGTAGTAGGTATCGTAGCTATCTTCTCTAGTAAGTTGATCTACGGAGCTGTATCAGAAGTCATTGTCTAGCGCAAAGCAACAAAACTTTTTGGTTAAAACGTCAAGCAGAGGTTCGCTAATCACGAGTCGAGTAGAGTTCGTTGTTTACAACACGAGATACACGTCGACGTTCTCTATTCGCATGTTTTAAACGCTTCTCTCACTTCTCCCAGCGACTCGCCTTTTATAATGTTTCGGACACACCCAATTTGCATATACCACACGAGACTGCTCGAGATCTACGCGTGACCGGATGCTTTAAAAGACAACAGCCGCCATCTTGGGCCTCTTTTTTTTCTTTTTCTGTCTTTCAGCCTGCTGCCAAGACAGATTCTTGCCCGTTTCTGAGGTAGGTCCTCTCTATACCTATCACAGGAGCAGAAAAGATATTGCGTTTTTTCTAATTAGACAAAACGTTTAGTGTATATTTTCTGTGTCCTGAGGAGGCTGCGACTTGTCGTCAGGGTTTTAAAAACTCATCTAAAAGGTTCCAAGTTTTTGAGATGAAGATTGATTATTCGTATTATATGGATTCTTCGGACTATTGTTTTCATTAACCTCTCTGTAACCTCTGCGCTTCGTTAGGAGTATTTTGTCAAACTCGGAAATTTTCCCGTCGAATTCGGGAATCTGCACAGAATTTTGAATGGAACCATTTATTTAATCCACGAGAGTAGAATGCTCTTGTTCCGTCAGTCATGACTAGGTAGAAGTTGTAAGTAACTCGCAATCCAAATCATATCAATAATATAAAAGTATATTTAAATTACGTTGATGATGTTTTGCGCCAGAATATCGCCCTCTCACATCTTACCCTGCTTATGTAAAATGGAATCATGTAGCAAGGTTTTTTTAACCGCTTTATCCTCTTTACCGGGAACAGACATTCATTACGCTCGTCCAAGAATTTAGTTTATTGATTATGTAAGGAAAAACTATATATATATATATATATATATATATATATATATATATATATATATATATATATATATATATATTCCCAATTCCCCTCCTCTCTCTCTCTCTCTCTCTCTCTCTCTCTCTCTCTGTCTATCTATCTATCAACACACACACACACACACACACACACACACACACAAATATTATGTTGAGAATAAAGTTTTTGCAGAATTATAAGTTTTGATTTTAAATTATGTATTTTCAAAAAGTTTTCCTTATAATACCTTTACCTTATACACCATTTTAAAGGCCGTTTTTCGCTCTATCTAGTCGTTTAAATTACAATTGTTTTAAAACAAGTGTCTTCTTTACAGAACGTTGAATACAAGATGAAAAACAATCAAACGCGTACAATTTCTTATTTCAATTCAAGCCAGGCTGAAAAGTTGCCGAAACAACTCGCGATACCAACGAAGCGTTTGGCCCAGGAACCACTACCGAACGCACAGCAAAATTGTGGTTAAGAAATTTCGTGGCAACGACGGAAGTCTTGAAGATGAGCGTAGTGGTCGACTATCGGATGTTGACAATGATCAATTAACAGCTTTAGTCGAAGCTAATCCATACACAACTGTTCGAGAACTTTCTTCTGAATTAGACGTAACGTATACAACGATTCCCAACACAAGAGATTGGAAAAATAAAATAAAAACTTTATAAATGAGTGCCTCACGAATTGAACGAAAACTAAAAGAAAAGTTGTTATAAAATATAATCTTCTCTTTTTTACGCAAGAGAACGACCCGTTGTGATTAAAGGTGTGTTATTTACGACAATTGATGACGATCAGCTCAGTGGTTAGACGCCGACAAGCTCCACAACACTTTACGAAGCCATAGTTGCACCGAAAGAAGGTATTACTGACTGTTTGGTGGTCTGCGATCGGTCTAATCTATTACAGTTTTTTAATGCACGCGAAACTATTACAGCGAAGCACTATCAACAAATAAATAAACTGTATCAGAAACTTTGACAACAACATCCAAAGTTAGTCAATAGAACAGGCCTAATTCTCCTCCAGAAGTTGAATGAATTGGTCTACGAAACTGTGTCATCGGCCATACTCTCCAGACTTCCCACCTACCGATTACTACTTTTTCAAGCATCTCGAGAACTGTCTGCGCTCTTCAAGTCTTGGATGACAACCTTCCTAGAGCTGTGACTCAAACGATATCAAAAACGCCTTCAGCGACTTCATCATGCAAGATTTTTACAATACACTTGTTTCGTGTTGGCAAAATAGTCTTCATTCTTATGGTGCTTATTTCGATCAATATTTTTTTTTGTTTGAGTCGATATATGTTCATCTGAATTTAATAGTTAAAACCCGCAAACACTTTTCTTTTCAACATGATATAAATGACGCTATTAAGTCATATCAAATTAATCAAATATAACCAAAACAATGTAAAATTCCGTATAAAATTTATAACGTATATAAAAAACATATAGTGCAGTATTAAATCTATGAGTATATATACAGTTTATTGATGTGTATATATTTCAAAATAAACCTAAAATAAATGTAAACAAAGTTAAAACAAGTTAATACTAGAAATACATGAAAAATGTAAATAACCAAAGAGTGAATAACTAGTATATATATGGGTTTAGACACACTGTATAAAATACAGTTTTACAAATAAAAATACACTTTTTGTGGAATAGACGAACAACACAAGTAAGAAAATGTTTAATAATAATAATAATAATAATAATAATAATAATAATAATAATAATAGGTTAATAAAAAAACTAGATCAGTTTACAGTAGAGCTCTTTAAAGAGAGGTGGTGTTTGATCAGCCCTGCTGAGGAGGCATAGATTAAAACACTGCCTTGTTTGTAAATCAACGAAACAGTTCTTCATGGTAAAAAAACCTCATTAATAAAAAAAAAAATGGTTAGAATCTTCCATTATTTGTGTGAGGGCAAATATATTTTTATTAAATGGATACTATGCATGTGTCTAATCTTTCATCAGTTAAAGATACTACATGTGGGAGTATTTAATTCAACAGTAATATATATATATATATATATATATATATATATATATATATATATATATATATGATTGCAACGTTTTGCCAGACGAGTACCGCTCCCTCCGACACTAAAAGTCCATGAGCCCAAATGCCTAAGGGAGTATCTGTACAAAAATGATGTTACAGAGTCTTAGCTTTGTACAACAGCTAAATCTCTCTCTCGGTTCAAAATGTTGAAATCCAGCAACAAGCAAGAGCAAGATAGCCAGCAACAAATTAAACTGCAGACCAGCTTAATGCGGGTACTGGTTTCCCGCTTTATGTTTTTTTAAATCAGAGATTTGCTTTTCCTAGAAAGGTCGCCTTCACCATGGCTTACGGGAGCCCTCTCCACCCCAACACATATATACATACACTCAAATATACACAGTGCTAGTTGGCCGTTGACCCCGAAAAAGGGTTCATATATATATATATATATATATATATATATATATATATATATATATATATATATATATATATAACGAGGGTAGATAGAGAAAGAGAGTAAATTCAATTCTTTGAAAGGAGACTTATCGGGATGATATAAAGTTCAACAAATTTCAATGTTGCTTATATAGGAGACAAAAGAAGTGGAAAATGAATTCACAAATACTATATATCGGATAATATAGAATGAGTCATTTATTTGATAAGGATATACATACATTTAGTTGGGGGATAAAGGGGACTCTTTATACTAAGGTATTTCGACTTTACACCCCTATCTTCATGCCTTGCCTTATATTTCACACGCACCCCTCTACACCTAACAACAAGGCACCTCTAGGGTTATCACTACATATTATCCACGATATGTTATCTTCTGAAAATTATTATTATCATACTCTTACAAACGCCCACCCATACCCACCTCATAACTTACCCCTTTAATTCACCTTCGGACCTTCCCCCCACCCTACTTAATTAAAATCCTAGTACACTCCCCATGTAATCCACAATCTAACTGGCATTACTCTCATAATATCATGATGCAGCCATTTTTTTAATTACATTTTCACCCCATAAAAGGCATATTGCCACTTTGATGTAGGGGGCTACTAAGTTCTAGGGGTACTATGTAGGGAGTTTAGCAGCAACATGCCTGTTCATATTACACTTGAACTTCTGCATGTCAGTACAGTTGGGGAAGCAGGAAACTGGAAGAGAATTCCAAAGTTCTGCCGTTCTGGGGAAGAAGCTATTAGAGTAAAAAGCTTTCTTACATCTAGGGTCTCAACTGTGTAGGGATGGGACTTTGCTGCTTGTTGGGTTGGTCGGGGGTATTTTCGTCGAGGGGTACAAGTGCTTGTAGTTCGTCAGAGCATCCATCATTAAAATACTTGTAAAACAGGCAGAGGGATGCAACATTTCGTCAATAGGGCAGGGGCTGAAGTTTAGATGACAATTCAGGACCTATTAGGTTGGCGACTCTCTTTTGGACCTTGTCCAGGAGTGAGAGACTAGTAGCAGATGCACCAGCCCAAATGTAACAGCAGTACTCCATACATGGGCGAATGGTGGCTTTGTAGAGGTACAGGATACTTTCAGGCGTAAGTAACTTCCTAGCACGATATAGAGAGACCACCTTCTTTGCAGCAGCCTTAGCAATGATCTCAATGTATCTATTCCAACCTGTAAACGTTAAGCCAAGGAGCTTGAACAAAATGCTCCCAGGAAAAATATATTTAGCCATAGCTATTTGTGGTTGGTAAGGTTTCATGTAATTATTAAAGGAAACTAGCTTTGTCTTGGCAGCGTTGAACGTTACCATCCATTTTTTACCCCATTCCACTACAGACTGAAGATCTTCCTCTAGGGTTTCGGCCATTACTTTAGATATGTGCTCATTAGTTTTCCCCACGTGCCTGCTATAGAGCGTGGTGTCGTCGGCAAATATACCCATCTCAAAAACAATTTTATCAGGTAAGTCATTTATGAATATCAGAAACAATAAAGGTCCAAGGATCGATCCCTGACGTACACCTGCATTTATATAAAATTTGTGGACGTACGCCCATCGAAGACAATCAATAATTTTTTAAACAAAATGAAAAATACGCTAACAGACGCCCGAGTAATACCGAAAACAGCTCCTGACCACAAACCAAGAAACCAAATCAGACAGGCTACTCTACCGCTAGTCCTAAAATGATGACATCCTCGCCAATCGACTGCGGGCGATTTTTCACCAGATACGAAAAGTTCAGCTACACCGCAACATGCACCGGTCACAACTCTAGTGTTCGCAGTATTGAAACATTATTTACCGACAGCCGATGTCACTCAAGAATATTACGTGCAACAAATTAATAGTATCCAAACGGGTTTTCCACAACACAGAATAACTATCGGGCCGTTTTACTAGACATCTTTTCAAAATAGACAGTTAATCAAGTTAGCAGCACTAGTTGAAACCCCCTTAGGCAGTATCACCCCTTTTCTGGTGGCGCGGGTAAGCTTTATTGGTCCTCAGTTACTTGTGACTGAGTCTACCCACGCAAGTAATCAATTGTTTTATCAAATTCCAGCGAGTAATACCAAGACCGTCTTAAAAGACAAGATGGCCGGTGGGCAAAAATAATTTAATCTGCTGACGTCATCACGGATAGTCCTTACCGGTGACACCGGTAGTCACCGGTAGGCACTCGTAACGTCTTGGAGTCAGTGTAATATTTCTTTTTTTATTAAAATGCCTTCCCGGTGCATCGTTACAAATTGCTGAGGAAATTATCATAAAGGACCAAAAAGTGACAGTATTTTCATTTCCGAAAGATAAAAAATCTTAATGCAGTAAAAAAAAAGATTTTACACCATCTCCATTCAGCAAAGTATGTTTTAACGTGCTCCCCCCCCTGTATTTAACACGATGTAACTATAATTTAATTCAATATTATCATCCTATTTTTTTTACCATTCAAAAGAAGAAGCTTCAAATAAATTGCTAATATTAAAAAAAATTTTTTTACAGCATACAAAACTAATGAAAATGCGAGACAACATTGATTCTTTAAAACACGTGTTTTAAAAATCTAGCAAAAATTAATTTTCCTGAAATTTTTCAATATTTAAAAATAAATTATGTCGGCTGATAAAATTTTTAAACTTTTTTTTAAAGCTAGAAAGATAAAATTTAAAAATACTTATTTATATATATATATATATATATATATATATATATATATATATATATATATATATATATATGAAACTAAACTAAAAAAAACGCGCGTTCACTCGTGGTCTTTTCATTTCATTTCATTAACGTAATTGGGTTTGTATTACTGTACACATAGATTCGAAAAAGTTGTCAAAAAACAAATATATAACAAATGTTATCAAAGGCAAGATAAGTTACTTTTCTACCAAATATTTTTCGTGTTTTTATTCAATGTAACATGTTTATTCAGCTCGAAAAGCATAGTGTTTACCGATGTTCGAAAATTCAAGATGGCGTCTGATTCTCTCTTTAACACGGTAAGTTTGGGATAAGGTGTTATATATAAAAAAAACTATACAACATACTATTAAAAACCCGCCGAATATATGTCAACCTATGTCACGGCAACATATATTGAGCGAGTTTTTAACAGTATTTTATCCGGTTTTGTATTTATAACACCTTTTCCCAAACTTACAGTGTTAAAGAGAGAATCAGACGCCATCTGGAATTTTCGAATACATCGGTAAACACTATTTTTGAGCTGAATAAACATGTTACATTGAATAAAAACACGAAAAATATATCTAGTTTGGTAGAAAAGTAACGGGTTTGTATTACTGTACACATAGATTCGAAAAAGTTGTCAAAAAACAAATATATAAAAAAATAAATGTTATCAAAGGCAAGATAAGTTACTTTTCTACCAAACTGGATATATTTTTCGTATTTTTATTCAATGTAACATGTTTATTCAGCTCGAAAACCATACAGTGTTTACCGATGTATTGGAACATTCAAGATGGCGTCTGATTCTCTCTTTAACACGGTAAGTGTGGGAAAAGATGTTATAAATAAAAAACCGGATAAAATACTGTTAAAAACTCGCTCAATATATGTTACCGTGACATAGGTTGACATATATTCGGCGAGTTTTTAATAGTATTTTGAATAGTTTTTTATTTATAACACCTTTTTCCAAACTTACGGTGTTAAAGAGGGTGTGAGACGCTATCTTGAATTTTCGAATACATCGGTAAACACTGTATGTTTTTCGAGCTGAATAAACATGTTACATTGAATAAAAACACAAAAAATATATCCAGTTTGGCAGAAAAGTAACTTATCTTGCCTTTGATAACATTTATTTGTTATATATTTGTTTTTTGACAACTTTTTCGAATCTATGTGTACAGTAATACAAACCCACGTATTTTAACAAACTGAAAATATGGATATAAAAAAATGATTTTGCATGTTATTTTTGTTATGTGGTGAAATAATCTTAAATAAGAAACATGATTTTTTCTTTAGGTTAATTATTTTTTTTACTGTGCAATATTTCATGAATTTATTAAAAATATTGTTTTTGATTTTGAAAAAATATTGTGGTTCATTTTGATTAAAAAATATTCATTTTGATTAAAAAAAAAATATTGTTCATTTTGATTAAAAAATATTCATTTTGATTTAAAAAAAAGTTTAATTTTAATATTTGTTTATTGTCTTAACTCATATCAAATGTTTTGCTTGTGTTCTGCTTCAAATATTCATAATCTTACATGCATAATTTTCATTTAATTATATTAAATAAACTTCAAGTTTATTTCAAATCAAATCGTGTTCCTTCACTTTTTAAAATGTAATTTATAATTAATTAAAGAACGCATTCTAATCTTTAAAATCTATAATACAACGAAATATTCAATTGCTAATATACTTAAACAAATAAGTTGTGTTTTTATTATTTTTTTATTATTAATATTAGATGAGTTTCAGTATAAATCATCGTGTTCTTTCTTTATTTCTTTATTTTAATCCAATTTTGAAGTTTTGTAACGCTGTCTGTAAAAATTACTGTTCATTATTGACAGTCTAAGAGTTCCACATATCTTGCTTGTTGGGACCTCGGCGATGACGTCATTTTTTCAGCTGGCCGGCCATCTTTATAACGAAGGCCACGGTAATACGCGAGAAAATGGCAATAAAACGTTTCTCTTGCAGGTCAAATGAAAATAAATTTTTCTCCTTGAATAATAAATCCCCCACAAGAAGTAGAAGCTATTGAAACTGTCTAGGGCACATTGAAATTAAAAGAAATACTGCTGCACCTTTCAGAGTAATCAGCTTAGGGGCGTTGTGGTGGTAGTACCTGTTGATATCCGTTGGACGAAGCAAAGTGGTTCGTCAACAAGACACACAATCTTCACTGTTATATGTCCTTGTTAATACATTTCGTGGGTATTACTGTACACATAGATTCGAAAAAGTTGTCAAAAAACAAATATATGATAAATAAATGTTATCAAAGGCAAGATAAGTTACTTTTCTACCTCCTAACTGGATATGTTTTTGTGTTTTTGTTTAATGTAACATGTTTATTCAGCTCCAAAAAACATACAGTGTTTACCGATGTATTAGAAAATTTAAAATGGCGCCCGACTCTCTCTTTGAGACGGTAAGTTTGGGAAAAGGAATTAAAACATTTTAAAAATATGCAAAATACTGTTAAAAACCCACCCAATATATTTCAGCCTATGTTACGGTAACATATATTGAGCTAGTTTCTAACAGTATTTTGCCTAGATTTTTTTTTTATTTATAACTCTTTTTCCAAACCTTACCGTGTCTAAGAGAGAGTCGGGTGCCATTTTAAATTTTCCAACATGTCGGTAAACACTGTATTTTTTCGAGCTGAATAAACATGTTACATTAAATAAAAACACTAGAAAATATCCAGTTAGGTAGAAAAGTAACTTATCTTGCCTTTGATAACATTTATTTGTAATATATATGTGTTTTTTTGACAACTTTTTCGAATCTATGTGTACAGTAATAACAAACCCCATTTTGTTACGCTATTTTCGTGTTCCGTTTTCCTTGTGACGCCTTAAACATGGTCATAACAGTTATGTATATTGTAAGATATTTTTCTTACATAATTAAACATGTTAATTTAATATCATTATTATTATCATTATTATTATTATTATTATTATTATTATTATTATTATCTACTTAAATTTAGATATGTTTATATATTTGTATATACAGGATTTACTCTTAAATTAACTAACTGACCATTATCAGTTTTATAAACTCAACTGCTAGATTTAAAAAGTTCAAATGTTGGTTATATTCAATAAAAATTTAGCTTCACACAAAGAAAGTAAAAACAGTAGCCGTGAAAATGTCCGTATCCCCGATTTTTGTAAAAATTTTACAGTAGATACTCAGTATGAATTAATAAATATTCTCAAGAAAATAATTTATTCGGAATATTTTCAAGGGATTTAGGGAGCATAATATGAGCCCAAACCTACATTTGAAAAGTAGAATATATCAGGTTAGCATTGAATTTTAGACACTAATGAAGCAAAATTTAATAAATTACAATTCCATTTCAAAGCCCTTTAAGCTTTAGCCTTAAATATTACACATTTTAGAACCAATATCATGCAATGGATATTGATCCAAATTAAAACATAAATAAAAGGTTTGATATCATTGTATCTTGATTTGTTTTCGAACGATGCAGAAATGTTCTCTTCTGCGAATTAATTTTACCTTTTTTGTGACGTGTATCATTCTAGTCAATATATAAAACTAATTATCCAAAATACTATGCGTATATATTTATTTATCTATCAAACAGCGTTCTTCTAGAATATCTCTGTCTGTCTGTCTGTCTGTCTGTCTGTCTGTCTCTCTCTCTCTCTCTCTCTATATATATATATATATATATATATATATATATATATATATATATATATCCAGGCTTCAGATGTTCAAAATAAATACAACGAGGTTGTTAGTGCTCGATAACAAGATCAAAATATTTATTATTATTATTATTATTATTATTATTATTATTATTATTATTATTATTATTATTATTCCGATAGCGTCGAATGGTTCAGGGTCGCCTGACGAAGTCCTGTTGACTGAAATAGATGACTGTTTGAAGTGACTAAATGTAACTGTTTACCTTCGATTAATATATATATATATATGTGTGTGTGTGTGTGTGTGTGTGTGTGTGTGTGTGTGTGTGTGTGTGTGTGTGTGCGTGCGCACTTTTAACTTTAGTTTCTGAAACGTGTACCATTTCAAAGCATAATCAAAATGTATAGTTTCATCAAATATTTTATCGTGACCAAATAAATTCTCAGTTTTTTTTTTCTTTTTTAAATTTCATTTCTTCTATTTTAATATTTCTTTATTTTCCTTTTAAATTTCCAGGTGAAGCTGGTTGCAAGAGAAGACAGCAATGCTGTTGTGCATATAGTTTTCAATGGTGAAGGTTCAACAAAAACAGATTGGTTCTCAATGTCTCGTGTTCTGGGATCATATTGGGCCGATTTAAAAACAGCACCAAATAACTATTTTAACATTACATACAAGTCAGTTGGATTTATTACCTCTAACAACATACTCTGTTTATCAACATTTCTGCTTACCTGTGCGTTATTACGGTAAAATAAAAACGAATTTGTTTAGCTATTGTATAGGGGGCGTTCTAAAAGTAAGGCCACCATTTTTTAACGGAAAAACTAAAACGTTCAAGAGCTACGAAGACGGGAATCATATCATTAAAACGAATGTTTTTTTTTGTGCTCCAAAGTTTACTTTTCTACATTGACCCTATTCTCAATACACATTTAGCAACATATTTTGATGGTTCTCTTGTAAAAGATAGGAGCGCGCTTTGTCACTCACATCTCTGTCGCAACGCTGAAGTCGACGAACTCATCTCCTAACTGTGTTGACATCAATTGAATCGGATTATATCTCGAATATATATATTAGGTTCTCTATAATTTGGACCTTTACTCAGGAGTTTTCTCAATTTAGAAATGTTTACTATCTTTAAATTACCTGTAATTATATATTTTATATTTTACCTCACTTTAATTTAGAAATGTTTACTATCTTTAAATTACCTGTAATTATATATTTTATATTTTATTTCACTTTAATTTAGAAATGTTTACTATCTTTAAATTACCTGTAATTATATATTTTATATTTTATTTCACTTTAATTTAGAAATGTTTACTATCTTTAAATTACCTGTAATTATATATTTTATATTTTATCTCACTTTAATTTAGAAATGTTTACTATCTTTAAATTACCTGTAATTATATATTTTATATTTTATCTCACTTTAATTTAGAAATGTTTACTATCTTTAAATTACCTGTAATTATATATTTTATATTTTACCTCACTTTAATTTAGAAATGTTTACTATCTTTAAATTACCTGTAATTATATATTTTATATTTTATCTCACTTTAATTTAGAAATGTTTACTATCTTTAAATTACCTGTAATTATATATTTTATATTTTATCTCACTTTAATTTAGAAATGTTTACTATCTTTAAATTACCTGTAATTATATATTTTATATTTTACCTCACTTTAATTTAGAAATGTTTACTATCTTTAAATTACCTGTAATTATATATTTTATATTTTTCCTCACTTTAATTTAGAAATGTTTACTATCTTTAAATTACCTGTAATTATATATTTTATATTTATCCTCACTTTAATTTAGAAATGTTTACTATCTTTAAATTACCTGTAATTATATATTTTATATTTTACCTCACTTTAATTTAGAAATGTTTACTGTCTTTAAATTACCTGTAATTATATATTTTATATTTTATCTCACTTTAATTTAGAAATGTTTACTGTCTTTAAATTACCTGTAATTATATATTTTATATTTTATCTCACTTTAATTTAGAAATGTTTACTGTCTTTAAATTACCTGTAATTATATATTTTATATTTTATCTCACTTTAATTTAGAAATGTTTACTATCTTTAAATTACCTGTAATTATATATTTTATATTTTATCTCACTTTAATTTAGAAATGTTTACTGTCTTTAAATTACCTGTAATTATATATTTTATATTTTATCTCACTTTAATTTAGAAATGTTTACTATCTTTAAATTACCTGTAATTATATATTTTATATTTTACCTCACTTTAATTTAGAAATGTTTACTATCTTTAAATTACCTGTAATTATATATTTTATATTTTACCTCACTTTAATTTAGAAATGTTTACTGTCTTTAAATTACCTGTAATTATCGCTTTTACTCATGAGAAAGAATTACATTCACAGTCTGGAATATTTTTAATATTACAATTTATATTAAAATGTTCTACCGTTTCCTGCAATTGAACATTTGTTACATATAGTCTGCCCTAGTTTATATGTAACTATTGGTTGTTGTTCTTTTGTCTGTAACTCATTTTGTATGAAGGCCAGGCGCGAACGCAGACCCCACAATTTTATTATACCATCCCTATTTAAGTTAAAACATACTCATGAAAGTATTCTTATGTACATCTATATCAAAAACACTTGTAAACGTTTTTTTTTTTAATTTTTTAATTTTTTATTTCCACACTTTGTGGACCAGGCGGGAACGCAGGCCCTACAATTTTAATGAACCACCATTCTGCAGGATCAAACATACCCATTCCTGTGTCTCGATACATTTTCTATCATTATATGTAATCAGTTTTTTAAAATAGTCAACCATATAAGAGCCTATTCGTGACCAGACACACACACACATTCAGCTTTATATATATATATATATATATATATATATATATATATATATATATATATATATATATATATATATATATATATATATATATATATACTTGTTCCTATAATACTAAAAGTCTTCATTGCCTATAGTGGGTGAATTTGACGTACCTTTCTGAAATGGTTTAATACAAAGAAAAATATAACTAAATCGACCGTTGCTCATTTTTATATTTCAAAAACTTACATTTTGATACTTTAATCTATATTCAGGGATATAAGGAATTTTTACATTTCCTCAGCCCACAGCGGATGCGAACTGGACTCGGGTTGGTTAATTGTGACAAGCGCCTCTCGAGGATGTTTATACGAAAACAACGGACCATATCCTCAAATCATGTACTCAACCAAAACAACATATACCATATGGGATGAAGGTAAATTTATCTATTTAATGAACTTATCGTATCACTTACAAACAGACTGTCTTTTTTATTGCTTTTTTTTCACCTCTAACTAGACACAGTGCAACTTTGAACCAAATTTGCGAGGACACTAAGTGGAAAGCTGAGCAGCGAGATGTCTGTTCACATTACACTTGAAATTCTGCATTTCAGTAAAGTCGGAAAGTGAATTCCAAAGTTTAGCAGTTTGAGGAGAAAAAACTATTTGGATTTTCGGCATCTAGGTATCTTACCAGTGAAGGGGAGAGGTTTTGCTGCTTCTCGGGCACAGTCCATTAAAATATTTGTAAAACAGGCACAGATATGATACATTTCGGCGATGGGACTAAGGCTGAAGCTTGGTTGATAGTGCGGGATCTATAAAGTTAGCGACTCATTTTGAACTTTGTCTAAAAGTGAGAGGCTAGCGACAGATGCACCAGCCCAGATGTGGTAATAATACTCTATGCATGGGCGAATGGTGGCTTTAAGAGAAAGGACTAAAAGTTGTTTTTTCATATAGTTTTAAAGGTTTAACCTCCAAGATATATATATGTATATATATATATATATATATATATATATATATATATATATATATATATATATATATATAAAGATAGATAGATAGATAGATAGATGGGGGTATGTGAAGGAAATAGTGCGTGCGTATGTGTACAGAGTCTTAAACGTTTTTCAACCTATTAAACTTTATGAAAAACAAACTTTTAGTCAAAAGTTCAAAGTTATTAAACTGCTTTTCTTGCATATATATATATATATATATATATATATATATATATATATATATATATATATATATATATATATTGTTGTCAGAATTGCATGAGGATCAACTAATTTTCCACAATTCCAATATTTATATTGTCAGCGAAATTGTTGAAATCGCCTATTTTTCATTCAAACTGATTGATTACCTGCTCTAGTCGGAGGCCCACCGCAGTGCACTGGGAGAAAGCTTCACATGTCTCCCCACAGTGACTTAGTCCACAATACATTGTAGTCTACATTGCACTGTTGAGAATCCACTATTTATTTTATAAATTATTTTTATATAATAGCTTGAATTAAAATTTAAAATGCAAAATCAAGAATTATTGTTAAACTGTTCTATAAACAGAAACATACATTTCGAACGCGCCCCTGCCTTATCAAATAATCTACTGTTAATTTCATACACTGGGCCGTTATGCCTGTTCAGTGATAAAACTTTTCAAATGCAGTTGTTATGTTAGGTGGTATCAGAGTGTAAACTTTGGACAAAATCAGACCCTTCTTTAATCTGGTCGTTTCGATTATTGATTTTGGATACTTATCGGAGGCATTCCGATACGAAACCTATCTAAGAACACATGTACATTCGTGTGAAATTAAAAAAAAAAATCAGCCCAACCGTTTCGGAGTCCACAGGGAACGAATATATATATATATATATATATATATATATATATATATATATATATATATATATAATCATTTACTATAATAATTAAATACCTACAGACACTAATGTTTCATCCTTTCGAGAATCTTCAGTGCAGAATTCGAACCGGCGACACAAGTCATCTCTGGCTTGATTAGTTTTAATTCGGCTACCGTTAACCGCGTATTAATTCGGCTACCGTTAACCGCGTGAAATAACGTTGAAAGTAAACATTTAATTTTTAAATGTTTTTTTACGTCAGTCAGAGTGATCTAATGATGATATATATATATATATATATATATATATATATATATAACGGTGCGCATTCTCTCCTGATGACCTGATATTATCTGTAAGATGAAATACTCCCCCCCCAAAAAAAAAGGGATATGCAATGAAATACCCCCCCCCCCAAAAAAAAAACGATAAACACGGAAAACCTAAGATAAAGAAAGCCCTAGAAAGGTTTCTCTCTTGACTTTATTTTTATCTGAAAAGGATTACTTTACAATTGAAAACAGCTGATAAACATCATTATATACAAGCATTTAAGGTAAGCTGTTTCTTTCAAAACACACCATCTTGTGTTGTACGCTTGCTTCATTGCTTCATGGCGAGTTTCTTCTACTGTTCTGGTAGTAATTTGTATCCTCTCTGTCTGTCTGTCTGTCTCTCTCTCTCTCTGTCTCTGTCTGTCTGTCTGTCTGTCTCTCTCTCTCTCTCTCTCTGTATATATATATTTATATATATATATACATATATATATATATATATACATATATATATTGTTTTTCTTTTGTTTTGTTTTGTTTTTTGCTTTGTTTTTTTTTTGTTGTTGTTTTTTGTTCGTTCTTTTTTTGTTTTTTTAGGGCGTTTTATCCAATGAAAATATTCAAAGTAAATGTTTAGCTTTATCTAAATTTTATTAAATTTTATTATATGTTTATATTTTTGCCTATGAATACAATTAAGAATCTTTGCATTCATTTCTTTCTGTAAACCTATTTGCATAAAATCAGTTAACAAAGAAAAAAGAAATATTTTAATGGAATTAGTTTTTCATTTGTAAAGTAAAATTATTTAAAGTAAATTCTCATTAGAGATTGATATTCTTTGTAATACATGTTATATAACATATGTTAGTAAATGAATGTTCAATTCTAATGACGTTATGTATTTAATGTTATATTTGAAGTGAAATCCTTTCAATTAACCCTTTTTCTTTTTTCTCAAGGACATGGATTGGCTGACGATTTCTCCATCTTTGTATCATTTAAGTGAGTCCATTTTGGAAATAACAAAGAAAAAATACAGTCGTGAACACTACGAAATCAAATAGAACTTAAAGAAAGCCGGTGTTCCGTTAAGACTGCATATAACAGAGACGTTACAAAAACAACCCTGCACATTGATGAGAAGAATTCTCTGAATAATTATGAAAAGAAAAGTTTATAAATATTAGTTTAACTTTTATTTTATCGATTCGTTTGCTCAAGGATCATTTTGATTTTATATCTCTTTTGCAATTAGAAAAAAAGAAAATTAAAAATGATATTTGTAAAGTGCTTCAAAACTAACATGACTTTTAAATGATAAAATAATATTCCTTGAAACTTGGTTTTGTTTTTGATTAATAATTTATTTTTCTAAGCACACACACACACACACACATACACACAGATATATATATATATATATATATAAAATAAATGACAAAAGTCTATATTCCAATTTTCATGATGTGGACCAGCTTACATTTTATTCCTAAAATTCCGTTGACACTTACAATTCTTGGCAGTAAGTGTTTCGTAGCACAAAATCATTCATTTAATTATTATATCAATCAATGAATCTATTTTGTCCTTAACTCATCAGAAGAAGTAATCACATTGAGCTTCTTAAATTAAGGATTTGTATATAAAAGTGGAATATAATTGAAAAAATCATATATATATATATATATATATATATATATAAAAGTGAACGTGTCTGTCTGTCTGTGTGTCTGTCTGTGTACATTTCCCTACGCAATAACTCTGTCAATTTTTAGTCTATAGACTCGAAATTTGAAATACCGGGTACTGAGATTTGGGAAAATCGATGTGACGGGTGTCAGCCAGAAATTTGGCTGTTAAAGGGTCAAATTTCAACGATTTGACCTTTAAGAACTCTACCAAACTCCTCCGACAATTTTGGGTCTAGACACTTGAAATTTTAGATATAGGTTCCTTGAACCTGGATCTAACTTAATAAAGTAATTTGAGCCCGAAACTATAAATTTTAAGGGGTCATAATAGGGGTCAAATTTAAAAAAAAATTGACGTCTGCGGTCTATACCAAATTACTCACACAATTTCTGGTCTAAACATTTGAAATTTTACATAAAGTGTATTCAGAGATAGGGCAAGCTTTTTTATCAGTTTGGGTCGAAAATTTTTAGTTACCAATATATAAATGTATGTATGTATGTCTGTTTGCATGTCTGCCTTAAACTTTCAATAGAGGCGACGGATTTTTTCAAGATCAGTATCGTTTTAAAGTTCGATATTTCATACGACAAATATAGAAAAATTGTCTAAAAACATTAATATCTTCCCCTTCAACTAGGCACTTTTCTACAAGGGGGGGCACTTTTTCGCCGATATTTTTGAAAGTTATATCTCCTTTATATTATCTAGCCTTAATTTTTAAAAATATCGCTTCCGGTTTGGCGGTGGTCGTAACAGCATAAACGTTAGGTTTTACTCCGTTCTTCTCCTCCTTTGCGGTACGGGCTCGAGCCTGCCTTCCTACTACCACATTTTTTTTTTTTTGCTCAGCATACACATCCAAACACCCGGGCAACGCCGGGCGCCCATGCTAGTATATATATATATATATATATATATATATATATATATATATATATATATATATATATATATGTGTGTGTGTGTGTGTGTGTGTGTGTGTGTGTGCGTGTGTGTGTGTGTGTGTTGGTGGCATTCTGTCGTTGTAGTTAGATATATTTATATAAAATGGGTTAAGAAATTCCAACGAAAGAAAGATGTATATTTAAATAAGGGGGTAGTCACCAACAATGTGTATTTTTTAACAGTATTTTATTATTCCGTGTCTTGGTTTTTCATTGAGAATTATGTTTAGATCATTGTAATGATGTTTTTAAATCATCGAAATCGTTTTTAATGCGTTTCAGACGTTCTGTGAAGCGTCCTCTTCAGATATTATTTTCAAATGTGTTGGAGATGTAAAAATAGCATTTTCGTAGTTCATTTGAAGTGTTTCCAAGGGGTGGAAACGTGTAAGTGTCTACTATTCATTGGAATGTTCAATTTTTATTACTCTTTTATTGGGCTGTGGCGAGGCCGCCGACCTCAACTGTGGTCACTCCTGTGTTGTGTTTCTCTCTCACACTCTCTCTTTCTGCTTGTGTTTTTTCTTTTCCTTTAGGGTAGGGTGTGCGTGTGTGTGTGTGTGTTTTCTTTTATTGGTTTGAGAATGTGTGTACTGTTTTATAGTATTATGGGGTTATTTGCTTCCCTAGGAAGGTGACTGTGATCCAAGGTCGTTACTAATGTGTATGTGTGAGGAGGGGGGGGGGAGAACCAGCTCTTCCGAAATAAGAATAGGGGTGCTTTTATTCTATTTTGATATTTATTTTTTGGATTCTTAGATTTTAGTATTGTGATTTTTCGTGTCAGTCTTTTCGGGTATTATTTATATTATGTTTGTTTAGATAGAGGGGTGTATTTAAAAATATGTATAGGGGATTTTTAATGTTTCTATTTATTTGTCTCCCCATGTGGGTATGGCCAGACCCAGGATCGGTTCCTAGTGTGGGGAAGATCTCGTTCCCCAGAGGGGAGGGGCCAATTGGAGGGGTGCAGGTATGGGAGGGGGATGATAGAAGGGATGATAGTTGCCTCAGTCATGAGGAATTTTCCTCCACTGACTGAGAGGGGAGTGGGGGTGTTGGAACAGATATTATACTATGGTTCTAGGTGTTTCCTAGTGTTGTTGGTTTCGAGATTAAGTAGGGTTGGTATAGTTCAGTGTGTTGTATTAGAGATAGGAGTGTTATCTCTGTGTGTGGTTGTATGCACGCACGCGTGTGTGTTTTAATGTGTCGGTTCTGATTTATGTGTGGGTGTGTATATGTATATGGATGTGCATGCGAATGTGCCTTGCATTTCATGTTTTTGTGTGTTGATATTAGGCTCTGTTCAGTTCAGGAGTGCATCTTGTGATGAAGTTTTTTTCCTGTGTAAGTAAATAAAAATAATTGTTTGTTTGAAAGATTGGCATTATTTTGAAGCTGTTTCCACTGCATGTGTGTAAGTGCTTTGAAACATAGAGGTGTCTGTTATCTGCAATTTTGATGTTGCTCTTATGTAAGGCCACTCTATTGCTGAAATTTTTGGTTGCGCCTATGTAGGATTTGTTGCATGCTGTTCATCTTAGTGCATATACTACATTTCTGGAGGTGCAATTTAGATCCTTTTTTTTATTTTGAATGTTTGTGCTGGGTTTTTGAATGTGTATGTGTTTCCTTCTATTATTATGTCACATACTCCACATCACGGTTTGTTGCATTTTGTAACCCCTTTTGTAGTGTGTGGAACGAGTTTTGAGGAAGTTAGGATGTATTTTAAGTTTTTGGGTTGGCGTTTGCTTTTTATTATTTTTGTTGTTTTAAGTATGTTGTTTAGTTTGTCTTTCTGATTGAGGAGGATAAGTTTTTTTGTTATCTGTGTGAATACTTCTGGGTTGTTAGTGTTGTGTGTAGAGACGTATGCTAAAATTTATTCTTTGTTGTGTTCTTTTGGGGTTCTTAGTTGGTCTATTGGAATTTTTTCATCCAGTTCAATACCTTTCTATATTCGTGGTAAGTGATATCCTCTTTTCCGCAGTGTTATTTGTAGTTCATTCAGTGTCGAACGGAGGTGTCTGTCTGTTACTATGGTGCAGACTCTACGTTCTAGGATGTAGGGTATTGATTTTAGACAGTTTTTAGAATGGTGGCTTTTGAAGTGGGGGTATTGTTGAGTGCCTGTGGGTTTGTGGTAGATATCTGTGATTATGTTGTTGTTTTTGATTGTTACTAGGATGTCTAGGAAAAGTAGTTCTGTGGGGATTTGTTCTAGTGTGAAGTTTATTTTTGGGTGTAGATTTTGTAGCAAAGTGTGGAGTTCACTGATATCCCCCATGTGGTTCTCCAGAGGATAAAGAAGTCGTCTAGGTATCTTTTCCAAGATTTTATAAAGAGCGTTTTTATATTTTGCCCGTACTTTTGCTCTATCCTTTCATAAAGGGTCTATTCTAGGAAGGCGAGTGTAAGGGTGGCATATGTCAGTGCCATTTTAGTACCCATTGCTGTGCCTAGTATTTGGATATAGTTGTCTTTATTGAATTGGAAGGAGTTGTTATTGAGGATTATGTCGATGCTATCAATCACAAATTGTTTATTGAATCTGGGGTGTAAAGTCTGTGTATGTTTGTCAATCCAATATGAGATAGCTTCTTTTCCTAGGTTGTGTGGGATATTGCTATATAGGCTGCTAACATCGAATGTGGCTAATATTGTCCCATCGTCTACTGTTTGTGGTAGGGAGCTAAGGAAGTGTGTGTCATCTCTTATATAACTTCTGACTAGATTGGTGAAGGGCTGTAACATTATATCTATTAGGTTGCTAAGTCTGCTTGTTGGGCATGTTGGTCCTGCTACTATGGGTCTGAATGTGAGGTCGTTGGGGTTTGGGGTGCTTATGTACTCCGACTTTTGTATGTTGATGGCATGTCTTGCCTGGTTAGATTTATGTATTTTGTGTAGCCCATAGAAGATGTTTGTTTTTGATGTGAAGTTTGTAAGGAAGTCTTTTTTCTTTTTTAGTTAATGTACTATTGTATCTTGTGCAGAGTTTTGTTATTTTAGATACGGTTGTGTCGTCTATGTTAGAGCTAATTGGTTTGTAATAATTTTCGTTCCCTAGTGATTCTAAAAATTTTGTTTTATAGAAGTTCTTATTCATTATAACCACTGCACTACATTTGTCTGCTTCCTTTATAACTAAGTTGTTATTGCGTCGGATTTTTTTAAGTGCTTGATTTTGTTTTCGTGTTAGATTACTGGTGGGTTTTTCTTTTTGTTGGGGTTGAGGTTCCAGAGCCTTTCAAAGAAAGTATTTAGTTCTTTTGTGTTGTTATGTTTGTTGGGGAAGTATGTTGATTTGTTTTTCACTAGAGAGTCGTCTGTTGTGTTATGACTGTCATTAAGTATATCTATGAGTCTAAATTTGCGTTCAAATTCTTTACGGTCTTCTTTTAACTCTGCTATGTTACTTTTGGAAGTTGGGCAGAATTTGAGGCCTAGTTTTAGTACTTCAATTTCGTCCTTTGTAAGTGTCTCTGTAAATAGGTTGATGACTTTGGGTTTTTTGTTATCTAGTCTGGTGTTGTCATTTTGTGAGGGATTCCTAAAAAATGATTGTGAGGGTCGATAGTTTCGTTGATCCGGTTGGGAGGTTGGTTGTGTCGTTTTGTAGGGATGTATGGGTTATTATGGTACATGGCGTATTTGGATTGGTTGTGTTTGTGTGGGGGTATTTTTGGGGTCGGTTTTGTACTGTGGGGTACTGGGGGTGGGTGTTGTAAGGGCTGTTTTGTGTTGGGTGGTATCTATAGAGGTGGTTTAGTTCCATTGGGTTGTTTCGGTGGGGGTTGTTAAGTAGGGGGATTCTTTGGTGGTTAGTGTGGGTGGATGGGGTAAGAGATAGTGGGTTCTTGACTGAGTTGGGTGATTTGGTTGGTAGTACCTATTTTCGTATTGTTGTGGGAGGTTGTATCTTTTAGTATTGTCATGTGGTAGTGGGTTGTCGATTGTTGATATGTTGTTTTTGGAGCATTTTGGTAGTAGTATTTGTGTTTGTATGGTGCGTGTGTTCTTGTGTGGATGTGTGGTGTTCTAGATGGGAGTTTTGGTTGAGCTTGTTGGTAGGGATGGGTGTATGGTATGAATATGTTCCGGTCGTTTCGTTGTGTGTGTTTGGATCTGTTGTGTGGGTATGTTTGAGAGTGATGTGTGAGTCGTTTCTTACCTTTGTTTCGAAATTTCTCCAGCTGTTGAAATCGGGTATGATTCGGTTTTTGGTAGATTTGACTGGTCATGGTCGGTACTTGTTCGTTTTTTTCTTTTTCTGGTAGATTTTTCAGCCAGGTTATCTTCCTTTCGATAATTCTTTTGTATTTTTCTTCCTCCTCTCTGCATTCAGACTCCCAAAGTCCAATAAGGAATTGGTGGGTCTCCTTGGGGCATAGTTTTCTGATGTCGGTAAGTATTTTATCGTCGATTTTGGTGTATTCCTCTGTGAGGTGTATCTTTCTGTCCTCCTGCATGTCGATTTCAGCTTGTAGTTTTGATATGTTTAGGGATTTTTTTTTCTTCTGCTCCTCTGTGTCTTGTGGTGTGACGTTTTCTTGGAATTTGTTTGGGATAAACTGCTCCTCCATAGTTAAAAATGTCCGGTAGGTTAGGGCGGTGTTGTTGCATTTGACTGCACGGTAGTAGGCCATTTTTCTCTTTTTAATAAGAGTTTTCCATGTTTGGAGGTTTTTTTCTATAATTTCGTCGATGTTGGTTAGTACCTTATCCAGTTGGTGGGATATCATGAGGATTATTCTGTCCATCTTTTCATTCAGTTTTAGAATTTCATCGTCGAGATGTTTGTTTTCCATGTTTGGTGTTGTTTGGGATTCTGGTGTGCCCTCTACAGGTTTTTTGCGTGTTGGTGGCATTCTGTCGTTGTAATTAGATATATTTATATAAAATGGGTTAAGAAATTCCAACGAAAGAAAGATGTATATTTAAATAAGGGGGTAGTCACCAACAATGTGTATTTTTTAACATTACTTTATTATTCCGTGTCTTGGTTTTTCATTGAGAATTATGTTTAGATCATTGTAATGATGTTTTTAAAGCATTGAAATCGTTTTTAACGCGTTTCAGACGTTCTGTGAAGCGTCCTCTTCAGAAATTATTTTCAAATGTGTTGGAGATGTAAAAATAGCATTTTCGTAGTTCATTTGAAGTGTTTCCAAGGGGTGGAAACGTGTAAGTGTCTACTATTCATTGGAATGTTCAATTTTTATTACTCTTTTATTGGGCTGGGCGAGGCCGCCGACCTCGGCTGTGGTCACTCCTGTGTTGTGTTTCTCTCTCACGCTCTCTCTTTCTGCTTGTGTTTTTTTCTTTTCCTTAAGGGTAGGGTGTGTGTGTAGACGGGTAGCCTATGTTCTGGGAAGTCAAGAACTGTTGATTTGTGAATATTTAACTTTCTAGATGAGGTTGAATCAGTCATTTACAATAGAGTTATTGTTGTGGGGACTCACCCATACACATTATATGAACTCACCTAACGGTATAAATATGCCAATAGGCACTGCACAAGAATCACTCGTAGTACGCAATATATGAATTAAGCACTAAAACTCTCATTCTCTGTGAATTCTATGATAAAAATAGATTTTCTGAACTATATCCGAGTTCGAGTCTTTTTTAGTGATCTTCTCTGGTCTGGAATTGGCAAAACCCATTAAGTTACTATCAGGACTTTTCAGTTCCTATACATCACCGTTCTACAAAAGTTGGAAATGTTTTAATTTGGCTAAACCGGACGATGAAGATTACTTTCATGCAGCATGTAAGCAAGCACTGTAACGACTTTAAAGTAGCAGAATTGTCAGTAGATGAGATTAAATGCCTCATTTTCGCTCGGGTACCAGTGTCTGCAATAGATACCTAAATCAGACGAAGAGTGAAATTCGAAAGCGAACCCAATCGCACTCTACTAAAACTTGCAATGTATTACTAAAGGGTTGTAAGCAGAGAAGCGATTTTAAATACATAGAGAAATTAGGCAGAGCATTTGTCGGAAAAAATAAAATATAAATCAAAGAATAACTTTTTGAAAAAGAGAAAAATATATATTCAACCATATTCTCAGTATACATTTTTAAAAATTACTTTCCTGAAAAAAAAGAGCGAAAAGAATATGGCTATCCACATTTTTAAAACAAGCGAACCATAAAAAACAGGAAAAACCGTCCTCTAGATTGTTACCAATGTGAAGAATTACATTGGGAAAAATTCTGCCTTTTCTTTTTTTTGGAATGAAACGTGTAAAAATTGCGGCAAGCTTGATCATAAAAGTTCACATTGTAGAAGCGAAAGCAAAGCAAAAATAAACATACAAGATCCTATGAAAAGTCAGACAAAAACTTTCGCAAATATGTAATATTCAAAATATTCCGTAAAACAGTTAAGTAACAGTTGAACACGGGGTCCGATTATAATAATAATTTCATATATGTGAAAGAGACTTAACAAACCGACTTCACAGAAAGCTCAAATATCAATTCACATTGTGACTGACAATAAAATTTATGTTATTCACGAATTATTTCTACCAGTGAACTTGAATAATATGATTAAAAAATAAGCTTTCGTACTAATAAATTCCCAGAATTTATTTAGAGCAGACTGGATGAACAGCTTTAACCTTTGATACCATCCAATAAATACTTTCTGCCAAAAAGCCGACATTGGCAGAGGATTTAACTACTGAATTAAAATAAAACTTTCCCAAAGTTTTGCTTTTTCAAATGGATTAAACGGATGCGCTAAAATGAAAGCCAAATTCGGCGTAAAAGAAAACTTACTACCATTTTCTTAAAAATAAACGTTTCATGTGAGGCATTACACAAAATAAACGAGGAACTTTCAATTTAAGAAAAAATTTGGGCAAAACAGAAAAATGTTAAAAACAAAGACAAAAATCAAAATAAATATGTAACGAAGAGGTATTTATAAAACTCAACGGCAGAAAAATATTTTTAAAATGTGAATTTAGCGATGCGTATTTACAAATATAAATAGAAGAAACTGTATAAATACATACACAGGTTTATACAAATTCGAATGGCTTACGTTTGGGATCAAAGTTACATCGACTATTTTCCAACAAATTATGGACATGATGCTGGGAGGTTTTGACTTTGCAACGGCCTAGTTGGATAATGTCCTAATAACTACTGAATCATTAGAACAACGTTGGAAAGGGTTTCGAAATAATTCAAGAATACGGATTTTAGCTCAAAGAATCGAAATGCGATTTTGCATGAATGAGATTATCTAACTCTAAGAGAGAGAGAGAGAGAGAGAGAGAGAGGGAGGGAGAGAGAGACTACTGAATGGGTTACTTCCGGTTGTTCATTAAGACCTGACCAGTATCACACACTACAGACGCGCTAAGTTTGTAATCATCCATTCGGCAACAGGCAAGGGGTGAAACGAGGTCAAAAGGATAGTAACAAAAGGGAGCTGATAAAACTATGTCTTGCAGTCCAACTGAGGAGTAAGGTTTGGACTTTCTGAGTATAACTAATCTCTCAAAGATAAATAAACAAACACTTTTTTACTGTGTTCATCCGTATAGTTTCTTCGTTTTCTTTCTCTTTCTTTGTTTTTCTTTTTTCTTTCTTCACTAATTATTTAGTTTAATTTATAGCAAAGCTATATTGTTGTGTAGGGGTGTTCGTAACAGGGACGAAATGACATTTATAACGGAGTACACAGCGATGACAATGAGACAATTACTTGGGGAGTTCACATTTATAATAGGAAGCTGATATAGGTGAAAAGATGTGTAATGGACAGTTCTTTTTAAACACAGAGGGAAATACATTATTGATCAGGGGAATACACTTAACACTTTAGAAAGTGTTTCATATAACGCTCATTATCTATATATTAAAAAAGGCAAAAGTGGCGCGAGCGTTTTTATATGTCAAAGAAAGGCTTTTGGGGGGGTATTATTTTCAAGAACTTTTTATATACTCCCTAGATCATAATATCTACGATTTGCGAACGCACGTCGTCTCTACATTTATTTTGATTGACTTTTATAAAAGTCATGCTATTCCGTCCTTTCAACGTGCTTGTTTGTCTTTTTCATATAAATAAAGCAAAACTCAACAAAGCAAAGCTGTCAGTGGCCTTTTGTGCTGGGATATCTTGAAAACAAGTAGCTTTGATCAATGTGGGGTGCTATTCATTTGAGAGTTCTCCCTTTTTCGGGGGTGCTTGGTTTCCCAAACATCGTGGGGAAACAAATAAATGAAACGGGGGAAAATTGAACTGGCCTTCAGCCAATGTTCATTTCTCCACCTGTGGGAACTCATTCACTTAGCAAGTCAACTTTTTGATTGACAGCGCTAAATTTGAACGCTTTTCACTTCCTATGGCTTCATAGCATAGTGGTAAGATGTCACATTTTTTTTCACTTTCTTTTCCGCTATCGTGTCACGGGTTTGTCACAGGTTCCTGCCTGTCTGTCTACTAACACTTTTTTTGTGCTCAGCACACCTCCAAACACTCTCTAACTCCAATTGTAACGGATTTCGAACCCAGCTTTACTGTATATATTGAATTTATATTTGTTTGTGATGTCAGAACGTGGTCAACATGTGCCTGTTTTGCATGTGGATTATTGCATATGCTTCCAACACGTGTTCTGGCACACAAAGAACATTTCTTAATTTCTATTGTCCCATTCAACCTGCTCTGACTTACCTTTGTTGTATAGTTATTTCTACTATAATAGACAATTCACTACATTCCTGGAATTGCAACTAAATAGCAATATGTACTCTTTATAACTTTTGATCACTATGTTCGATTCCAACATTCTCCTTTAATAAGTAGTATTTTCGGTTCTAATTACTTCATTTCTCTAAATACCAGGATATGCCCCCTTCAATATGCAACACTATTCTCTTTCTTTAATTTTCATTATGAATACACGGATCAGCCTGTATTTAGCCATGAGAAACACACACTATAATGTGGAGTGGAGTTACCTGAGTCAGAATACATGTATTAGTATGTATATTATTGTCAGTTAGGTGAAACCCCTTTCAGTTCCAAGCCCTCGAACTAGGTCATATTGACTGATGGCTCAGTCCTCTCTGAGCATAAGTAATTTAAATACGTAAAAAAGTAATTAAATATTGATGATAATCGACAATCTCCATATATTCGCATCTATTGGAAATCTGACTATATATCTATTTACTGTACTATACATACAGTATATGACATAGCATATAATTTGCTCCCAGTTATACCTGTACTGTAATGTATTCCATATAAAAAATGACGTTACTTGTATCTATTGAATATACAACTTAACCCCTCTGCCATCTAAAATATCCAGAGCTTGTAAAAATTTTTTCTAGTTAATTTGTAATATCATGTCATTCTGCAACGCATTATCCTATTCCTAAGCCAACATACAAATGAGAAAAATATTTTTTTTTTTTATATCTAAAGGGAAAAACAAACCATGTTAACTCCTTGCAACAGACCTGTTTGCAAATATATCTGCTTCCACTGCATGAACTCTTACTCACCCCTTCCTCCATTAATAACCAATGAAATAGCAATACCCTGTAATCACTTTGAAGAGTATAATTTTTCAGTAGATATATAACTTTTATAAACTAAACCAGTAACATTAACCACCAATGCGGGGTCGCAGAAATACCTGGATTAGGACCCAGGTGCGGTGAAAACCCTCTCGGTGCTGATGGACTAGTTCATCTTCCCAGGTCATCCGTTTAGGAGAAGAAAACTCTGAAGCTAAACCTAAGGGGAGGAAGGCCTCTCCAGTCTTGGATGACAACCTTCCTAGAGCTGGTGACTCAAACAAATTATCGGTCTGCAAACCTAAACTGCTTAAGGAGTAGATAGGCACTGTCTATCGCCCGGCTTCCATACTCCTTCTTTGCCTATAAGCCAAGCGTAGTGGTCGAATAACAGGGAGTTGACAGAAACACTCAGTGGTCGATCTTGTTTCTTGACTAGGGCAATGAACGCTGTTTTCCCCACTCCCGACACATCCCATCCCCTAAACTGGGCACTTGGAAGTGCTTGAATGCCATAATGCCAGTACAAGTAGATTGGGTTGACCATCCTCTGATGGGTTGAGGGTACCAGATAGACAGTTCCTGGCTGCTGTTCCCGACTGGTACTACCGAGTGGTAGTGCTTTGTATAATATCGGGTTGTTTGTAGTGCCATGTTGTGCATGGAAAGGGACCCTGCACTCATCCCCGGTGGACTATCCCGAGACCACAATCCTAATAGATAGAAGGACAACTGAGGGTCTACTTGTGTTGCATGTCTGGTATTCTGCATAACCACTTGTTCAGCACCCGTTACCTAACCTGAAACTCTTAAAAAAAAATGACAGTACAAATCATGCTATAACCAGGCCCAAACTCAAACAAAACCAATCTGCCTTCTCCCTTGAGGCTTGCATTTACGAACATCCGTGGACTTAGAACTAATTTAAATGATGTTGAAGGATTTCTCCTAACAAACTACCCGGATATCTTAGCACTAAGTGAGACTAACCTACACTCCTCCATCTTTTCTAACTACATTAACATGCCTGGATATCTAACACTCTGCTATAAGGACTCTGATAGACATATGCACGGGCTTGGAGTATAAATTCGAAACACCTTCCCATTGACTAGAGAAATCAAACTAGAATCGGATGATCAAGCCTTTATGTGCTTTAGACTTAACATGTAACATAACATTAGCTACTTTTATTTTCTCTACCACTCTCCCTCGACCCAGGACTTTACCCTAATAAATGAAGTCTCTAGCAGCATAGATACGGCACTTTCCTTCGACACTAGCGCACAAGTGCATGTATTTGGTGACTTCAATGTCCACTGCAGAAACTGGCTTGGATTTTTACTCACACAGATGCAGCTGGTAACACAACACATAACTTCTCTATATCTCATTCCCTATCACAGATGGTTACGTTTCCAACCCGTTTCCCAGACCAGCATGAACAACACGCATCACTTCTAGATCTGTTTCTGACCACAGTTCCTGATGACTGTAACTAATGCCCACAGCCCACTTGGGAATGCCGATCATGCAGTGGTAATGGTTGAAATAGCACTAAACTTTAGAGCCAAAACTGAAGAGCCACTGCTCAAAACAACGAGATATTATAAAAAGGCTGACTGGGAAGCCATTAGGGATCCCATCAGGGATGCCCCATGGCAAAATATCTTCTCACTTCCTGCTGCAGATTGCGCAAATGAGGCCACTGAATGGTTCAAAACAGCAATAGAAGCACATGTTCCCATGCGCAAATTTTATAGAAAGTCCCACTCTCCTCAATAGTTTACTTGTACTTGTGCAGCTGCAATAGCACAAAGGCAGCATGCGTACCACATATTTAACCAACATAAGTCCAGTCCAAACAGGCAGAAGTATATAGAAGCGAGAAGTAACTGTAAGAAAGAAATAGTGACAGCTAAGAGAGAATTTACTGAAACCACCAAAAAACGTATCGAAGCACAGTAATTAGGAACCCACGACTTCTGGAAAATCTACAACAGTGTAGTAAATAATGGGCAATCAACAATTCCCCAATTAACTAACAATCATGAGGTTGTTTGCTCTGCAACTGAGAAGGCTAACATTCTTGCCAGTCGGTTTGCCTCCAACTCCACACTGGACCCTGCCAACTACCTCCTTGCTGACTTTCCTTTGTGGACAGACGCCACACTAGATGATCTGAAAATCACCCCATCTCAGGTGCATGCTATCATAAGAAATCTTTACACTGCAAAAGCATGTGGACCTGATCTCATCCTGGCTGTGCTATTAAAAAAGTGCTCCGCTGAAGTAGCTCCAGCTCTCGCCAAACTTTACAACAAATGCCTTAATGAATCTTGCTTTTCTACCTGCTGGAAAACTGCTTCTGTAGTACCAGTTTTCAAGAATTCTGGCGAAAGAACTGACCCATTAAATTATCGCCCCATTAGCCTCCTCCCACTTTTCGCCAAAATATTTGAGACTATAAATAACCAAGCTCTAGCCCATCACTTTACAGATGCTTAACTTCTGACTGACCAACAATATGGATTTAGGCAAGCCCGTTCCACAGTAGACATCCTCACAGGAAACATGAGTTGAAACAATTACATTGAGAGTATTGCCAGGACTGCTGCAAAGAAGGTTGGTTCTCTCTACCATGCTAGAAAGATACTAATGCCCGAAAGTATTCTATACCTCTATAAGGCCACCATTCGCCCATGTATGGAGTATTGTTGTCATATTTGGGCTGATGCATCTGCCACTAGTCTCTCGCTCCTAGATAAGATTCAAAAGAGAGGCGCCAGTCTGATAGGTCCTGAACTGTCATCTAAGCTTCAGCCTCTGTCCCATCAATGAAACGTTGCATCCCTCTGCCTGTTCTACAAGTACTTTAACGGTGAATGCTCTGACGAACTGCAAGCACTTGTGCCCCCTCGACGTAAATACCCCCGACAAACCTGACAAGCAGCTAAATCACACTCCTACACAGATAGAGATCCCTAGATGTAAAAAGAGCCTTCTACTCCAGTAGTTTCTTCCCCAGGACAGCTAGACTTTGGAATTCGCTTCCGAGTCCCTACTTCCCCAACTGTACTGACATACAGAAGTTCAAGTGTAACGTGAACCGACAGCTTTCTGCCCAACTCCCTACACAGTACCCCTGATTCCTATGTCCCTGATAGTAGCCCCCTACAACAAAGTGGCAATGTGCCTTGATTGGGGTGAAAATGTAATAAAAAAAATATATAAAAAAAGCCACCAACCATTATGGCAACCAGTTTTTGTTAACATTATTTTAATGTCAATCTCAAGAATAATAATACAGATATCTATAATTTATGTCAAGCCATCATATTTTACAGTAGAAATGCAACAAAATACTTTACAATGACTAATATGTTAAACCATCTTAGGAAAAACATCTAAAAAGAAGCAAAAGTTGCAAATAAGAAAATGAAACAACGAATATTCTATAACTGTATGCAACTATCGAGCCATGAGTGAAATGACGTCACAGTTAGAAAAAAGAAGACTATGAAAGATCACGTTTGAGTGTGGATGACTTGCAAGAGCACATTTGAGAAGACGATCACGTGAGAGATGTCACAGCCGTAACGAGAAGTCACATGTGGCAGGAGAATGAGGAAATGCTGTTGTTGCTTAAAAAAGTGAGTTATTCTTTCTTTTGGTCATATACTCCTTTGTGACTGAGATTATAACGTGTTGGTTCCTGGACAACATTACAGTTCAGGGAGAGACAGACATTCCAGGAACAAGTGGCAGCAACTACAAGCTTCCAGTGAAACACCAAACTACTATAGAATCAATATTGGCCAAGAATAAAATTTGGGATATTAATGACCACAGGTCACAAGAGATATGTTATCTGACAGAAATATTTGCTGTTAATAGTAAACCACATTCTGTAACATCTGACATTAGATTTAACATGTTTACTGCAAAAATTTGTTTAAATTATAGCATTCCATCAAAAATGTACTTCATTGAAAATATAATTTCAACAATATTTACAAAATTAAAAAAATCAGTTGTCTTTTGATGAAATTAGTAGCATTTCTTTGACTAGCAACAAAATCACACCGCTTCATTTTACAGATCTCTAGATACCAAGAGGCTTTATACTCTAATAGTTGTGTTTCTCGAACTGCTTGACTTTGGAAGTTCCCCCCTGATTCCTTATTTCCTGGCAGTATAAACATATTGAAATTTAAATATAATGTGAAGAAACATCTTGCTTCTCAACTCGCTACATACTGCCCTTGTATACATGGTCCCAAATAGTATTGCATTAAATCCAAGTGGAAATATGTCTTATTTTGAGTGGATAAGAGTAAGTAAAAAAAAAAAAAAAAGAAGAAGAAAAAAACCTCCGACCTTCTTCAAATATACCTTGCTTAACTCAAGAATCTTTCTGTCGAATTTGAGAATCTGTACTGAATTTTAAATGAACCCCTTTATTTGGTCCATAGGAATAACTAGCTCACATCCCGTCAGTCATGACTGGGTAGAAATCTTAATTCACAATTATATTCTCATTATTCCCGACAGTGAGGGTTGAATCTTCAACCTCCACAAGACTGTAATTTAGAACTGATTATTAATTTAGCATTTTATTTCTTACGCTACGGGTTCTTGCAAATAATTCTTGCAGAATGAGAGCAAGGTATTCAGTTGGAAATTCGAAACGTGTATGGCATGCATATTTTTATGTACTGGGAACTGTTATTGAAAGTGTGGCAGTGGCACTGTGGCACTGGCGCTCTGTATTCCTTTTTGCTTAGATTGTTCAAGGATTTTCCTGTGTGCCGTTGCCGTACTAAGTTGGTTATCATCTGACATTCATAGGGTTCCGCAACCTGTATTCGGATATGTCCTTTGAAGAGCTCCAACAAGAGCGAAACTATAATCTAGTATATCCGTTCTTTGTCTGTTTTCATTTGCAAGGAACAAAAAGCGGAAAAAAGTAACTGCTTTGAAGTGTAATATGTTAATTTAAATAAAGAAACAAATATATGCCATTACTTTTTTAATTTTGTAGTATATTTTCTCTTTATATAGCATTTTAAAATAATATAACTGTTTTGAGTCGATAAATAAGAGCCTTTAAAAATATTGCAGCAGAAAATTGTTCGTAAATGTCAATAGGTTCTCATAATCCAAGGGAAATAATTAATACAAGAGTTATCTCCCATATATTTATATATTTTGAAAATATTTTTAAATATGGAATATTAATAGATTTTATTTATTTTTCAATTTATCCACCTCTTATAAAAGGTTAGATGTGACACAAGGATCAAGATTGTGATGGTAACGATAAGCACTCTAATAACACTCTAGCTCATATCGAAGTACTTACGAATATCTCCTAAATGAATATGTCTGTATTCCCTGCCGGTATAATTTATTATTTATAGATTTATATATTTATAACATTTTATATCTGTAGACTTTATCCAATATTAAAAGCGATTTAATATTTAGAAATTTTTATTATATTAATCAATATGCACAATTATCTATTTTTTTTCATTTATTTATAAATCATTTCATATTTTACACAAAATTCACCACAGAATTAACCTTCCTTTTATGTAACACGATGTAACTTTATCATAAGTTAATATTATTAACATAAGTTGTGTACCATTTAAAAGAAGGGCAAAATAAACTAGTATTTTTTTTTAATTTTCATCGTACGAAAATAATGAAATTGCGAGACGAAAATCGTATTTACATAATTGACACTTTAAAATAAAGTTCACATGTAGTAAGCATACCGAACGTGACAACATCCTGTGTTTGAAAAATCTAGCAAAAATCGATGGTCAGATTTTCATACAATTTTCGGTACTTACCCATTTTAGAATGAAATTACATATAATATGCTTTTTCCGTAAAATATATGAGGGGAAATATTTATTTTAGTGCGTTTTCCCTTCTCCTATATTTATTTTTTCGAGATTTGAACAAAATATATTTAAATTGATCGAAATTTATATTTTTTTATGAAACATAAGAGTTCAAATAAGTAAAAGATATTTATTTCTTAACAGTTTAAATCCACGTATTGAACGAACACTTATTTTGAAGTTGCAATTAAGACAAAAATATAAAAATTCAATATTATTCTGTTTATTATAGTGTTTTTTTCTAATTAATATATAATTATCAGTTAAAAAAACTCCCTAAAAAGTAATTAATTTTGAAATAACGGAATTTTAATCGTTTTAATGTTTTAAACATTAAAACAATAAAATTCCATTATTTCAAAATGTTCCATTGCATCATAGATTTTTAATTAATGGTTTTTAAATATTTTTTAAATATTAAGTTATAATATAAACATAACTCCTGCCCGCTATTTTATCGCCAGATATTGAAAAATATTATTGCACCAAAATAAACTTTTTGTAGATTACTACGATCTTTAGTTTGTATTTTTTTGATCAAATAAAGTATGGAAGCTGGTAATTAACCAAATGAACAGTCGTACATATTCAATAAAACCGTATTTCATATTTAATATACAAATGTTTATAATATTATTAATCTTTAAAATGTGTAAATCTTATAATCTAACAAAATTATAACAAAGATCAATTATTAATTACAGTTTGAAGAACAGCAACAGAGGTTTAAAATAAAAATAAAAAAAACAGATAAAACATTAAGTCGCTTCTGCTGTTCGATACTTCGTTAGTTAACACAGGTCTGACGTCAGGGGATTATGTGCTGCTCCGTTCTTTACAATTGGTTGAAGCTTACTGTTTAATAAGAAATAAAATATGTATAAACATATAAACAATCAATTTATGTCTCCATGTACCTTTAAAAATAATGTAAGTTTTCCTTTTTGCTTTTTTTTAATTAAAGGATAAGAGTAAAAATAAGGTAAAAGAACTGTAAAAAAATTATAAAGGCTACCTATTCATATAAGTATTCGTAGAAATATTTTAAAAATTTACATTACAAAATGTTTATAAACTGTTTCTAAAATATAAAATTTCAAAGACTTATAGTCAAAGAAAAATAATTAATCTTAAAATAAAGAGAAGAGTTATCTCGCATGACTTATAAATTTATACAATATTTCGTTAAGACATATTTTATTTAAAGTGTCAGAACGAAATATTTATTAAATAAAATTATCTGTATTATTATATAAAGTCATTGTGTGTGTGTGTGTGTGCTTGTGTGTGTGTGTGTGTGAGAGAGAGAGAGAGAGAGTTCCTTATAGATTCCGAAACGACTTAGACTATCTTTTGCAAATTTCACACAAAGGTAAATTATAAGTCTGGCAGTGTTCTTAGATAGGTTTTGTACAGAAATTCAACTGCTAAGTATCGAAAATCGAAAAAGTCCGATCCTAAATTAGTCTTTCTCTTTTATAAATAAAAATATTTTTTATATGATAATATTTTACGTTACATCGGCCAAGGGAAATAATTCTCAGCAAATCAAGAGAGATTTCTTCTTTAAAAAAAAAAAAAGCAGCATTATTGTCATCTGAGTATATATAGCTCAGTGGTAGAGTATTCAACTACAGACCGAATGGTTCTTCTGAGTACCTCATTATTTTATTTTATTTTTATTTTTTTTCTTATCAAAAAGTTCAATTTACAACAAAAGAAAAGGTAATGTTTAAAATCGCCACAAATCATTTCTTTGCTTGCATATTTTAAAACTAAATATTAATCAGAAGTGACATTTCCAGAGCAGTCATCGTTATATCCAAAAATAAGCTGACGTGATATTGTAAACAAACACAGACGGAATTTAATAAACGCCATTATCATTATATTTATTTTTTTGCGGGCGAATTTTTTGTCATGATATATATTAATCAATAGAGGATTGATTCTATATTAATACATATGCAATCTGTATAAATTAAAATATCAGGTTTAAGCGTATTGCCCGACTGGGAAACGCCAGGTGTCCAGCTAGTTTATGTGATAAAAAATCCAGAGTACTAATATGGTTAGCTTTTAAAAAAGATGTGTTTTATCAATTTGTATTTTTATTCAAATAAAATAATATAGCACGCATATAAAAACAAGGGGCTACTATTTGAGGTAAAATTTGCAGGTATACTATGCAGGGAGTTGAGCAGCAAGATGTCTGTTCGGATAAACAGTAGAGTCAGGGAAGCAGGGAATCAGGAGGGAATTCCAATGTTTAGCAGTTTGAATAAAGAAATTGTTTGAGTAGAAGGCTGTCCAGCATCTAGGAATCTCTACAATGTAGGTGTGTGATTTTGTTGCTGTTTAGGTTATTCGGCGGTATTTATGTCGAGGAAGTACAAGGGTTTGGAGTTTATCGGAGCATTTTTCATTAAAATACTTGTAAAATAGGCACAGGGATGCAACATTTAGTCGATGGGACAGAGGTTGGAATTTGGTTAGAAATGCTGAAACTATTAGGTTGGTGACTCATTTTCTTTAACCTTGTCTAGAAACGATAGACTAGTAGCAGATGCACCAGCCCAAATGTGGCAGCAACACTCCATACATGGGTAAATGGTGGCCTTCTAGAAGTACAGGATACTCTCATGCATAAGTAATAAATTCTTTCGTTCGAGAATTCTTTTCTTTTTCTTTTTAAAACGAATATTTTTGTTAATGGTTCTTTTTAAATTTGAATGATTTGCCATCAAGTTATTGTAAAAATTCCTTTTATGAATTGCTGCTATTTTTTTTTTTCAGTGTCAGACACTGAAAAAAAAATAACAGTTTTCCAAACTGCACTTAAAAATATTTTCCTGAAAAAACTACAGCAAATAATACAGTCAGCACGTTTTTCTCAAATTTGATTGTTTTTTTTTTTTGTTTTTTTTTTTTCAGAGAAAAAAAACGTAAACTGTTTAACATATAACGTTAAACTGAAATACTACAACGTTTTTTTATGGGTAAATTTCACTCTTGAAAACGTATATAAGATGGACAAAGTTAAAGAAATATATTTTCAGATGCGCAGCAATAGAACCAACATCAACAGCAAGCTGAAGAAAGACAGTAGAAAATGGAGGAAAAGATGTTCTAAAGCAACAAGAATTTTAAAAATTCAGCAACAAGAGATGAAAAAAAAAAATTCAGAAATTACTTCTCAAAAGCTTAACCAAGAAACCTAACATGGACAGTAACACAGCATTTTCACAAAACACGATATTCAACACCATGGAAATGTTTACCTTCCTCCATAATCAAATGTTTGGTGCATTCTTTAGGGGGTATGGAGACCTTTTCAATGTCGATTGTGAAGATTGGCCTGATGCAAAAAAAGTTTGTCTGCTTTTACAAAAGCTTGGAACTGTTGAACACAGTAAGTTCGTAGATTACATTTTACCCCAAAACCACTATGGATCTGGAATTTGAGGAAACCGTCGTTACTTTCAGAACTTTTTAACCTGAATACATATCTGTTTTATAAAAGATGTCGATGTTTTCATTTGGCTATGCGGAATGATGAAGATTATTTAACGTTTGAATTAGTTGTAAACAAACACTGTAAAAACTTCAGACTAGCATAATTATTAGCAGATGATTTTCTCATTTTTGCTCAAGGAGTAGTGTTGGCAAAATGTTCAAGATTAATCATTGGGCTGTGACCTAGATAAGCAGAGACCCTGAAACAATTATACCTGTGGTCTTTATATATGTTTGTTCTTAACAGGGTGCCAGCAAATTTTCTAAAGTAAATCCAATCATTTTGCTTGGATGAAACCAAGTACTGTTCACCCTTTATTTTTCAACAGGTCACTGTGAAGGTACATAATGTCTCTGACATCGATTTTAATATATGGCCTACATGTGTGGTTGGAAGCGTTAGAGCTCTCACTGGAAATATGATTGGCTTTGCGCCTGCAATGCTGTTCTTTATCGAAATGGATGCGCTCATTGATAAATTGGTCTTGATGATAGATGATCTCTCTGGGGGACAATCCAAGTGCCCAGACCTTATTGTTCAATGCACAAGACTGCAGAGATCTACAAACCAGCTGAGTTCATCTTGAACGTCTTGGACGGCCTTTTCACTAACAGGGATTTTTAGAGTTACCTGTCTCTATTGGATATGGTGAGTAAGCAGAAAGCCATCATTTTTGAAGAACTTGAAGTTTGGGGACGAGTCTGTTCTTATGACTGCAAGTGGACTATTAATGGGACTGATGGGCAAGCAGGTCTTTAGAATGGCCTCTCACAATGTATTCCTTTGCTCATTCAGTATAAGGAGTGCAACAGTATATGAACTGTCAGACTTCCATAAGACAAAAATGAGTTGTATGTTCCTCTTGATAATATCAACAGTGAAACTAATCCCGAATGCATTCGGGGGGGGGGGGTCTTCACAGGAGTAAGGCACAGCTATGAGTGAGGAACTGCTCAAGGAAGTCCATTCAGCATAGTAGATGGCTAATACTTTGCATATCGACTGAAAAAATGAAAAATGCAGTAACTAGGCGATGTCCACCATTAGACCTGTCGACATACTTTATTATCTGATTAAGGTGTCTTTTTATAAGAAGGAGGGTTTCACATACTTCACTGCTACTCTGAACTGGAAAATGCACCTATATGTTCTAACTTAATGAAATTAAACTGTAGTTTCTGGAGTTTGTTTTCATTACATGGGGGAAGTTATGTCACAATATTTCTCTGCAAGAATATTAACTCTCGGGATTTTTATAATGGTTAGAAGAGTCCATTATCAGTGAATAGGTAAGTCCCCCATAACGCCTCACTCCCAAGTTTTTACACTGCAAGGGATACTAGTACTTCTAATTTTAGAATCGATAGTTACAAGACCCATGAATTTCCTTTTCCTTCCCGATCAGTGGTGTTCTGGAGCTGTTTGAGGTGGTTCAATGTCAGATGTGTCATATATCGTCTCCATAACCTCTTCTTGATAAGGCACATATTTTAGATCAACCAACATACTTTATTATCTGATTAAGGTGTCTTTTTATACATGAAGTTAGGACCTTGAATAATGTACCCCATATTTTCGATTGTTTTGTCCATTTTGTCTAGTTCCTTGAAAGGCGTGTTGCGTTTGTAAGTCTTGTAGAAAGTCATAGGGTTTCTTCGGCACATCAGAGATTCTTCTCAATTTTGTTTGCTTTGATAATAGTTTTTCAAATACAGGTCTTATCTTTCGCTAGAGCATAATTTCCAATGTGGATACTGTTGATGGCGCGTTAGGGTTAGGTGTGATTCTATGGATCTGTAGAAACTGTTTCAGAGTCGTTTCTGTAGGTGTGCCACATGCTTTCTTGAGTGTTCGTTTCAACGTAATGATGTAATTTCAACCTGCCTGTTTGTTCGCAAGTGGTATCAAGGAGTTGTGCATGATGAATTTGCAACGTCTCACAGAACTCCTTGAAGTTCATGGATGCAAATTGAGTCCCGTTGTCACTTACTAAGCAGACGAAAATTTCAAAATAAGCAAATAATTCATGGAAGAAAATTAGTAACTACACCTGGAGTGTCTTATATCCAAGCATTTCTGGCTATTTTGTGTAGCTGTCCAGCATAATTAGGTTATACCAATCCCCCAGCAGCCTTATAAAATCTATATGATTTTTGGACTAATGTTGGTCTATTTTGGGCCATGACTTAAAATTGATTTGGATACCTTTGCCGTTTTGCGTGAGTCGACCATGTTTTTGAGGTCTATATTCATCTTCAGCCAGTATACATAACTACGTATGAGTATATTCATTCTGTTTATTCCTGAGTTACCCATATGAAAATCTGTTGTTGTCCTTTTTTGTAATACTTGAGACTTTTGTTTAGTAGGGCGTCATCACATATTGTAAAACTTTGCTTTGTATTTGCTGGTCTCTATTTGTGATTTTCTGTTTTGTAGCACTAATAAATTTGTCTTTGTGTGCTTCGCGTTTTATTTCATAAAAGTTTCTGATAGTAATGCATATCATGGTTTTAATTTTACTATTGGTACATAAGGAAGTAACTTCAGAGTCCTTTGTCTGGGACCAGTCTTGAATGTCCGTCTGCATATCTGATACACTTGAAGACGGAGTACTCAAAGTTGAAATTGTAATTCAGCAGAATAGTGCCCCACCTTAACATAGGCAATCAAAAGCTAGGCAATAGAAGTTTATGGTCGGTCTGCAGTATCACGAATTGCGCAAAACATAGTAAATCTGTAAATTTTTGTCACCGTTTTTTTTCTGTAATGTGTCCCCAGTATTTTATTACTTCCATGAAGAGATCATACTTTACTTATTTGATTTGAAAACCAAAATCTTGTATTCTAAAGAATACCTTGTGGACATGTTCTCAATTTTGTTCTATGGTCTCATTTATTATAAAAATATCACCCAGGTATACTATCGTGAAATCAAGGCTGCCCAACATAGTTTTCCTAATTTCTTGAAAATGGCAGGCGCTACTTTGACTTCAAGACCTAATCATTTGAATTTGAATAACTGCTTTTTTTTACATGGGGGTCACCACTTATCAAGGCCCGAAGGCTACTCAGGGATGAGGGTTATTGCCTGTACAGTAATCAATGAGATAGTATTGTAGTAATCATTAGTATTGGAAATTTGATAGAGTGTCTTACTTAAGGGAGCGGTTTGTCAGGAGTTTGTTTATGTTGGACTTGAAGACATCCAAGTTGTAGTCAGGTGGGAAACAGGCAAGCGGCAGAGAGTTCCACTGGTGTGCAGTTCTAAGAAAGAAGCTTAGCTCATGGAATCTACGTTTGGATTTAGGCACAGATAAAGAGTGGGGAAAATTATTGACGGTAGTTTCAGCCAGACGGGTGTTTCTCGTGAAAGATTGGCGAGGGGGGGACGAGAGATTGGAGCTCAGACTTATAGGTTTTAACACAAACAACATCGAGCTATTTCTACGACTGCAGTTTTAAGGTATGCATCACTCAGATCGACTTTAGAGAGTTTTCCTCCGTTAAACTTAGAGAAAACTTCTTCATGGCTAAGAACTGGGTAATTGTAGTCTTTTAATATTAGGTTCAAACCCATGCTAAAGTCTGCACAAACGCGAACTTCTTTTGACTTCCTTTTGACAGAGATGGTAGAGGATGCTCATTGACTGAATTCAACTTTTGGTAGGATGCCGATTTTACCAGCCTTCCAAGGTTCCCATTAATTTTCTCTAATGAGGAGAATGGTAAATTTGTTTCTTTCTTGAATACTGCTTGCATATTATCTTTGCATTCGAACCTAACTGACATTTTTGTGCATTTTTCCAGACAGGGTGGGAAATTTTTCTTTTAATTCTGACTTGAGATTTTTCTTCTCTGTTGCTAGAGTTTCGACTTTTTGACAAGAAGTATTTATAGGCAAGTCGCACAAATTTAATTTTTGCATAAACTCTGTCCCCAAAAATCTCGATTGTGTTTCTTAGCATGAACAGTTTTAATTTCTTTGTTTTACCGTTCAATGTAAGATTAGTGATTAATTCACCTACAAAATTTATTTTCGACCCAATCACAGTTTAGTCTATTTTGCAAGACGTAGGTTTATTTAATCTTCTCTATGTATGCAAATTTATGATCGATAAGTCTGATTCCGAATCTAACTGAAACTTTAAGTTTTTATTTAATATTTTCACCAGCACATATTTACATTTTTTAATTGTCTTTTTTGAATGTTCTATTGTGCCGTACCCAACTTTTAATTTTGCCCTTTCCTCTAAAAAGGAAGTTTTTCTGTCCAATTCAGTTACAATTCAGACAAGTTTTTGTGTGATATAGCCAGCCTTTACCCCAATGCAAGGCACTGCACCACATCGATAACGCGAACTTGGTGATGACTTACTTTAGTTTTCAGTGAATTGTCTTTTTTCTTGAGAATAAGGTTTTGACTTTTTATGTATGTTTTTATGTATCATTCTCATGTACGCATTTTAATCTTTTTAATGCTAATAACTCGTTGGCAGTGGCCTATTCCATTATATATAGCATTCTATATTACACTGTAGAAATGTATTGTTGATTTTATAAAAATTATTTCATATAATAGCTTAAAATAAAGTTTAAAATGCAAAAGATATGTATATTGGTCCAATTATGCTCTTAACAAAAACATTAATTTCAAACGTACCCGTCTTATAAAAAACCTAATATTGATTTTATATGCAGGGCATTTCTACTTGAGCGGTGATAAAATTTCTAAAATGCACTTGTGATGTTAGACTGTATAAGGGTGTTAAATTTGGTCAAAATCAGACTGCTCTTTCTTTAAACGGGTTTTTCGATTATCTATGTTTTTACTTATCAGGGGCATTCCGATAAAAACATCCGAGTGACTGTTTAATTGTTATGGATTCCCTTTCTTATAATAAAAAATTTCACCAAGAATTCTTTATAAGTTTTAGTTTCGGTTTAAATTATAGCTGATGGCACTTAAGTCATCTGTTTATTTTATAAATGATTTTACCAAGAATTCTTCATAAGTTTTGGTATCGATTTCGATTATAGCTGATGGAACTCCAGTGATCCATTTATTTTTATAAATAATTTCATCAAGAATTTTTCATAAATTGTGGTTTTGGTTTTAATTATAACTGAAGAAACTCAAACTAATGCACCTAAGTCATATGGATATATTTTCTTTATTTTTGAAATTGCAACTTTATAATATATAAAAATCGATAGAACATTAGCTCTATAATAATATATACGAAATCTGCAATAATTAAAATATGATATTTAAACGTACTTTATGACCTGGCGTGCTTAGATAAATACTTTTGCAGTTTTGTCTTTCAATTCACAAGCATTACAAGGAAAACATTTGAGAAAAAATATACCCAGAAATTACTCAAGGGGGTGTATGTAATAATTTAAAAATTTGCAAAGAAAAACAACAAAAAAGCAACAACAAATCTCTAATAACATATTTTTAAAAATGAAAAGAATTGGAATCGGAATTGGGAATCGAATCGGAATCGGAAATTTAGAACAAAATCGGCAACTAGATCAGAATCGGGAAAAATTTTGGAATCGTCCCATCACTAATCTATATATCTACAAAAGTGAAAGTGTCTGTTTGTCTGTCTGTGTATCTATGTATCTGTGTATCTGTGTGTATATTTCCCTATGCAATAACTCTGTCAATTTTTAGTCTACAGACTCGAAATTTGATATACAGGGTACTGAGATTTGGAAAAATCGATATGATCAGTTTTTGGCCAGAAATTTGGCGATTAAGGGGTAAAACTTCAACGATTTGACCCTTGAGAACTCTACCAAACTCTTCCGACAATTTTCGGTCTAAACACTTGAAATTTTAGATGTAAGTTCATTGGACATGGATCTAACTTAATAACTTAACTTAGGCCCAAAATCATAATTTTTAACGGGTCATAATAGGGGTCAAAGTTTAAAAAAATTGACCACTTTTTTTTTTTGCTCAACATACATCTTCAAATACCCGGGCAACGCCAGGCACCCATGCTAGTATATCTATAAAAGTCTGAGACACGACTTTGGTCTTTGCCCAGGACAGAATTAAGTTCAACGAATTTCCACTCTTTCACTATTTTTATTGTCATGGAGATCGGATCGGTAAAATTACCCATTGTTGGATTGCCTGATCTATTCGGGAACCCACCAGAACGTTTGTGTGAAATTTAAAAAAATCGGCTCAGCCGTTTCAGAATCAATCAGGAACAGACTCAGACTCACACACCTACACACAAAGTGGCTTTTATATATATATATATATGTAGAGATACGTTATTTTTCATTTGTAATTTTTCCTAAGTTTAATAAAGTTGTTTTTTAAAGGAATGTTATGTTTTTATGGTATACTATAGGAATGCATTCATAATTTTATTTTAAGATTTTTTTATTATAAAAAAAGATTATTTTATTTTGAGATTTAAAAAAAATCACGATTTACTTTAAAAATACAGATTTTAAGTCTATTATCACATATATAAGTATAATTTTTTCTCTTAAACTATGAATTCGACCGACTACCAATTCTAGCGATTTGAAAAATTTTTTAGTGAATTTAAAAAATGACTCTTTAACTTAATTTTTATTTAATTAAAAATAATACTTATTTGTTATATTACTTTATCTATATGTTTGCAATCCATTCCTTTTAAATCTAATTCCTGCTGCTTAAATCTTTAATTTCCTTCAATTTGTACTATGTAATCTCTGTGTTCGTTGGCTATTTTTTAATTCAATTTTCACCCCAAACAAGACACAGTACCACATCGAAGTAAAGGGTTATTATCAGGAAATAAGTTGCAGGGATTTTGTGAAGGGAGATGAGTAGTAGCAATATGTCTGTTTACATTACACTTGAACTGCATGTCAGTACAGTTGGGAAAGTAGAATCCCAGAAGAGAGTTACAAAGTCTAGCAGTTCTGGGAAAGAAGTATTAGAATAGAAGGCTTTCTTACACCTAGAGATGTCTACTGTGTAAAGTTGCTTGTTGGGTTTGTGGGGGGTATTTATGTTGAAAGGTTACAAGGGCTTGTAGTTCGTAAGAGCATTCACCATTAAAATACTTGTAGAACAGGCAGAAGGATGCAATATTTCGTCGATGGGACAGAGTGTGGAGCTTAGATAACAGTTCAGGAACTATCAGGTTGGCAACTCTCTTTTGAACCCTGTCCAGGGGCGAGAGACTAGTAGCAGATGCAATAGCCCAAATGTGACAAAAATACTTCATATATGGACGAATGGTGGCCTTATAGAGGTGTAGGATACTTTCAGGCACGAGTAGCTTTCTAGCACGGTAGCAGTGGCCTTGGCAATACTCTTAATGTATCTGTTCCAACTCATGTTCCCTTTGAACGTTAAGCCGAGGAGTTTAAAAAAAATACTTTCAGGTAATGTGTCTTTTGCCATTGCTATTGGTGCTAGAGAAGGTTTCTTGTAATTATTAAAGAAAACAAGCCTAGTCTTGGCAGCATTTACTGTGACCATCCATTTTTGTCCTCATTTCACTACAGATTGGAGGTTTTCTTCTACTGTTCTGCCATTTCCCTAGATATGTGTTCATTTATTTTCTCCTCATGCTTGTTATAGAGCGTGGTGTTATCAGCAAATATACCTATCTCAGAGACAATTTTATCAGGGAGGTCATTTAATAAATATTAGGAATAATAAAGGTCCAAGGATAGACCCCTGAGGTACATCCACATTTATATCATATTGTTTAAATGTATGACCGTGAAGGACAACCTGGATTCTTCTCTTACTAAGGAAGGACTTAATATGGTAAGTATTCCTCCAGTGATGATATATGATTTGATTTTCCTGAGAAGACCATCGTGCCATACCCTGTCAAAAGGCTTAGATGTATCTAGGACTACCGCTCTGCCCCCTGCTTTATCCAGTGAATAGTATATATGTTCAGAAATTACAGTTAGGATATCTGTTGTAGAACGGGTTTTCCTAAATCCATATTGTTGCTCGGTCAGAAGTTTAACAGCTGTAAGGTGATGGACTAGAGCTTGATTATTTATGGGCTCAAATATTTTGGCAAAAAGCAGGAGAAGGCTAATAGGGCGATAATTTAATGGGCCAGTTCTTTCGCCAGAATTCTTGAAAACTGGTACTACAGAAGCAGTTTTCCAACAGTCGAGAAAGCAAGATTTGTTAAGGCATTTTTGGTAAAGTTTGGAGAGAACTGGAACAACCACAGTGGAACATTTTTTTAATAGGACAGCTGGGTTGTGATTGGGTCCACATGCTTTTGAGGTGTCGAGGTTTTTTATGATATGCACCTGAGAAGGTTTGAATCAAACCGACTAACAAGCTTGTTAGCCTTCTCGGTTGCCGTGCAAACAACCTCATGATTGTTTGATTGTGAGGGAATTGTTAATTGCTCATTATTTATCACATGGGTTCCTAATTTCTGTGGTCCAATGCGTTTTCTGGTGGTTTCAGTATATTCTCTCTTAGCTGTCGCTATTTCTCTCTTATAATAGCTTATAGCTTCTATAAACTTCTGTTTGTTTGAACTGGACTTATGTCAGTTAAATCTGTGATACACATGCTGCCTTTGAGCAATGGCAGCTGCACAAGTAGAAGTAAACCATTAAGGAGAGTGGAGCTTGCTATAGAATTTTTGCATTGGAACATGTGCTTCAATTGCTGTTTTGAATGATTCAGTGGTCCCATTTACGCACTGTTCAGTGGTAAGAAAAAAGATATTTTCCACGGGGGATCTCTGATGAGATTTCTGATGGCTTCTCATTTTCCTTTTTATAATATCTTGTTGCTTTGAGCAATGACTATTCACTTTTGGGTCGAGAAATTAGGGCGATTTTTACCATTATCACAGCCTGGTCAGCATTCCCGAGTGGGCTGTAGGCATTAATAATCATCGGGAACTGTGGTCAGAAATAGATCTAGAAGTGAGACATGTTGATTTTGCTGGTCTGGGAAACGTGTTGGAAACATAACCGTCTGTGATAGGGAATGAGACATAGTGAAGCTATGTGTTGTGCTACTAGCTGCATCTGTGTAAGTAGAGAATACAAGCCAATTACTGTGGTGGACATTGAAATCACCAAATACAAGTACTTGTGCACTAGTAACGAGGGAGAATGCTGTATCTATGCTGTTAGAGACTTTGTTTATTAGGGTGCATTCCTGGGTTGAGGAAGAGCTGTAGAGAAAATATAAGTAGCTAATATTATGTTACATGTTAAGTCTAAAGCATCTGGTCATTTGATTCTAGTTTTGTTTCTCTAGTCAAGCAGGGGTGTTTCGAATATAGACTCCAAGTCCATGCATGATTCTGTCAGAGTCCTTACGGCAGAGTGGGAGATAACCAGGCATGTTAAAGTGGTTAAGAGGAATGGAGGGGTGTAGGTTAGTTTCACTTAGTGTGCTAAGATATCCGTGGTGTTTACTAAGAAAAATGATTCAACATCATCTAAATTAGTTCTAAACTCGTGGATATTCGTAAATTTAAGCCTCAAGGCAAGTTGGTTTTGTTTGAGTTTGCACCTTGTTTAATCGTAATTTTTGATTGAACTGTCATTTTATTTTATTTAAAAGCTTCAGTTAGGGTAAGAGGTGCTGAATAAGTGGTTGTGCAGAATACCAGACATGCAACACAAGTATCAGCTGACTCTTCATCTACAGGATTGCAGCCTCAAGAAAGCCCACCGGAGATGAGTGCAGGGTTCCTTCCCATGCATAACATGGCACTACAATCATCCCTATATTATACAACTGTTGATGAAACAGCCGCTCTAAGCACTACCAAAGAATTAGAGTTCTTGTACTATCAGTAGGAAACAACAGCCAAGAACTGTCAATCCGGTACCCTCAATCCGTCAGACAAAAGTCGACCCAATCCAATTGTACTGACATATATGGCACCCCCATAGCGCCCAGTTTAGGGGAATGGGATGTGGCAGGAGTGAGGAAAAACGACGTTCATTGCCCTAGTCAGGAAACGAGGTCGACCATTGGATGTTTCTGTCAAATCCCTGTGATAGCATGTGCCTGGCTAATAGGCAAAGAAGGAGTATGAAAGCCGGGTGATAGACAGAGCCTATCTACTCCTTAAGCAGTTTAGATTTGCAAACCAATAATTTGTTTGAGTCACCAGCTCTAGGAAGGTCGTCGTCCAGGACTGAAGAGGCCTTCCTCCCCTAGGTTTAGCTTCAGAGCTTTCCTTCTGCTAGACGGATAACCTGGGAAGATCTATGAGTCCATCTGCACTGAGAAGGTTTTCTCCACACATAGGTCCTAAACCAGGTATTTCTGCGACCCCACATGGGTTAGTTAGTAGAGGTCATATATCTACTGAAAAGTTACGCACCTCAAAATGATTAAATAGAACATTATTATGCTTTCCATATCATTGTTACTGGAAGAGATGATAAGTAAAACTTCATGCAGTTGAAACAACTAAATTTGCAACTGGTCGGTTTGAGAGAGAGGAGTTAATATATGATTAAGATATTGTTCATATGTTAGTTTAGGAATATGATCACGTCTTAAAGCATTATTAACTTGATATTAGGAATTAAAATAAAATTTGGTGCCCAAACTTTGAATACGTAAGATGACAGGGGGAATATAAGATGCATATTCAATATAAATATAAGTAACAACATATTTATGATTTGAAGTACAATTCAGTACAAGTATAACTGGAAAATATAGTATAAGCTATGGCGTATTATGTAATTAAGTATAAATAGATATATTGCATATTTTCAGCAGATACGAATATATGGAAATTGTAAATATTAAATATGTTTCTTATGTTGTGACTTCTAACGAAGAAAGATAATTTTGTCTTTCATTTAAAATCCGGAAATTGTATTTTGCATAACAAAGAGTATCGGTTCAGATTTTGTATTAAATATTGTAATACTATCTCCTATCTAGGGGAACAGAGATAAAGTGTTGCTATTTAATATAGATCACTTTAAATCTAAATACAAGACTATGGCTAGTAAGTATCTATTTTATAGCTTAGCAGATGCATGACTCTATTTTATAGCTTAGCTATAGGATGCATGACAGCAGCAGAAATCTATAGATGTTAAGTGGTCATCGATTTCTCAGACTATTATGAGTGTTTGTTTTCTGTGTGTACATGCCTTGAAGCACTCATCTTATTGATTTAACAATTTTTACTAGGATAGTTTACAGTCCTTATAATAGAATACTTCTCTGCATGCAACGAGAGCACAGCACTGCAGCTGGGGAGTATTATTCTCTTTATCTCCTTTCATTTTATAGTTAAATGTGTTCCCTAATCTTTTAATTTCAGCACCTCGACAAGCCCAATAAAAGAGTAATAAAAATTGAACATGCCAATGAATAATAAACACTTACAAGCCTCCACCCCTTGGAAACACTTCAAATGAACTACGAAAATTGCCATTTTTACATCTCCAACACATTTGAAAATAATTTCTGACGAGGACGCTTCACAGAACGTCTGAAACGCGCGTAAAAACGAGTTCAATGGCTTAAAAACATTATTACAATAATCCAAACATAATTCTCAATGAAAAACCAAGACACGGAATAATAAAATAATGTTAAAAAATACACATTGTTGGTGACTACTCCCTTATCTAAATACACATCTTTCTTTCGTTGGAATTTCTTAACCCATTTTATATATATATATATATATATATATATATATATATATATATATATATATATATATATATATATTTCCTTTCACGAGGGGATGAAGGCCAGTGTTGTCTCAGATGGTATGATGTCTGATCCATTTGATGTTATGAATGGGACCAAACAGGGATGTGTAATGGCGCCAGTCCTTTTTGCGCTCTTCTTTTCACTAATGCTGAAACATGCATTTGATGATTTGGACACTGGTGTCAAGTTTCAATTTCGGTCATCCGGTGGCTTATTTAACCATCAACGGTTTAAGGCCAAGACTCTTCTTCGCACCGAAATTATTCACGACTTGCTCTTCGCTGACGATGCCGCACTGGTAGCCACGTCCTTTGAGGAAGCCCAGGTTCTTCTTGATCGATTTTCAGCCGCGTGCAAAGCCTTTGGCCTGACAATTAGCATAAGGAAGACTGAGGTAGTGCATCAGCCACACCCTACCCCAAAACAAGTTGAAGGCGTAAAGCAAAATCCACCAGAGTATAGATTTCCTGCGCGCAAGCTGAAAGTCGACGGTCATGATATCAATTATGTCAAGTCCTTTCCTTACCTTGGTAGCAGGGTGAACCAGGGCGGTTCTCTTGATGATGAAATTGTCAACAGGATTGCTAAGGCCACTTTTGCCTTTGGAAATCTCTGCCATCGCTTGTGGAACGAAAGGGGTATTCGACTAGACACAAAAATCCTTGTCTACCGTGCTGTTGTTCTTTCCATTCTTCTTTATGGATCTGAGTCATGGACTCCATACAGACATCACATTAATCAGCTGGACGTTTTCCACAAAAGCTGTCTACGCTCCATATGTGGTCTTAGCCTCCACGACAAGGTATCAAATGCCGAATTATTCACAAAATGCAAAATATTTGGCATTGAATTATTCCTTATTCAATCGCAATTGCGGTGGGCTGGTCATGTATTGAGGATGTCCGATGACAGAATTCCAAAAATTGCGATGTATAGTCAATTTGAGGGTGATAAAAGAATTGTCAGACGTCCTTGGCTTAGGTACAAGGACAAGTTGAAGAGTAACTTGTCTGCAGTGAGTATACCATACAGGAGTCTTGAGGATGGCGTGAATGACCGAAAAGGATGGAGATCAAGGTGTTTTGAAGGTCTCCAGAGGTTTCAATCTGAAAGCTTAAGGCAACTGAAAGAAAACAGAGTAAGAGCAAAACGACTACTAGCCGAACCAATATCTGCAGCATTAAATCCACATTCATGTTCTATTTGTGGCCTTGTCTGCAAGTCCCTTGCTGGACTAAAAAGTCATCAGAGGCAAAAGCATAAATGAGTTTTAGAAATATGGGTTGTCTGAACCTCATACGTCGAAATCGACGGGAGAGTCCATCATATATATATATGTATATAATGAAAACACACACTATGCATATATGCATATAATGAAAACACACACACACGGTATATATATATATATATATATATATATATATATATATATATATATATATATATATATATATATATATGTGTGTGTGTGTGTGTGTGTGTGTGTGTGTGTGTGTTGGGGTGGGTAATTGTATAATACATTTTTTTACCTTGTGGCGTGCAAGATTTACTTATTAGGAAAAAATTTTACTTGATCTTTATTAGAACCAGATTTCCCTAAGGAATCCAAGACAGATCCTTAATTTCTTCTTTAAACTCATTTCTGGCTCAAACAAAACAAACAAAAATAAACTACCGCCGCAGTACGGAAAAAACTACAGTCGCACCCTGAAAAAAACATTGAAACTACACAGCCTGGGTGTGTGTATAAATTTAAAAGTGATTTTTAAATTGGTTTTAAGTCATTGTTTTTTTTTTTTCATTTTTAATTTCTTAAAATTAAAATTATTTATTTTAGATTCCTGTTAATCTAGAATATGAGACTTCTGGGAAACAACACTGAGAAGATTTTTCGGCTGAGATAAACAAAAGATATATTCATGCAAAGAATATTCACATAATCCTTTAGTCTGTATATTTACCATTTTAGGTTCTTTATTGTCCAAGTAAAATAGTTAAATTTACATATACCTTTGTTTTTCTTTCTATCTAATTCAAATTTCAGCGCTTATAAAAATGTCTACTTTCTCACATATGAGAATTGATGTTTTTTTTCTGTTCAAGTTTTAAAATTCGGACATTATTGTTAAAACGGTTCATTTTTCATCACTTTTAAAGAAAAAAGTAATAATTCTTTATACGATATGTGGAAATATAAAGAATAATATCGTGAACTGCAAAACAAAGTAACATACAGTTTCCATTTCCGACGAGAACATATATAAATAGATGCTGAGGAAAGTTTGATATAATCTATTTAAATCTCTCTTTCTCTATCTATCAATCTATCTATCTATCTATCTATCTAACTATATATATATATATATGTTCGACCTTTACTACATTCGAGAAAAGAAAGCACCTTTAAAAGGGCTCAATTTAAAAGGGTATCACACTAAATAACTGACATCTTATCACGCATTTATACTTTTACCCACTTTACACAATACCCAGAATATTCTGCAATAAGATATCTATCAATACATGAAGAAATGAATAGTAGAATATTAATATGTGATGTGAAGTATCGTATAGTTCTGTTGTCCTCTTGTCAAGATTCAAAACACGTTTCACAACATAAAAAGAGAACAATAGTGAATATAGTGCAGTGCAAGGTGAGAGCGAATGAACTTAAGTAAGAAGATAAGTGTGATTGAATATCATACAATATAACCACTGGTTATCAAGCAATATTAACATTGGCAGCAATACAATATTAACATTGACTATCATACAATATTTACATTAACTATCATAAAATATTAATACTAAGTATCAGACAATATTAACAATGATTCTTATAATGTATGAACAGATGCTGAAGGCTAATATGTTTGCCAGTTGGTTTGCCTTAAACGGCACATAGGACCCAGAAAATCACCCCCTTGATTTTCCTTTGCAGACGGACGCCACACTAAATTACCTGAAAATCACCCCTTCTCAGGTACATGATATCATAAAAAACCTAGACACGTCAAAAGCATGTGGACCCGATTTCATCCCAGCTGTGCTATAAAAAACATGCTCTGCTGAGGTTGCTTCAAACATTACAACAAATGCCTTAACGAATCTTGCTTTCTTGACTGTTGGAAAACTGCTTCTGTAGTACTAGTTTTCAAGAATTCTGGTGAAAGAACTGACCCATTAAATTATTGCTCTATTAGCGTCCTCCTGTTTTTCGCCAAAATATTTGAGTCCATAAATAATCAAGTCCATCGCCTTACAGATGTTAAACTTCTGACCGACCAACAATACGGATTTAGGCAAGCCCGTTCCACAGCAGATATCCTAACTGTAATCTCTGAATGTATATACCATACACTGGACAAAGCAGGGGAGGGTAGAGCTATAGTCCTAGATATATCTAAGGCCTTTGACAGAGTATCGCATGATGGTCTTCTCAGGAAAATCAGATTATACAGTATCACTGAACAAATACTTAACATGATTAAATCTTTCTTAAATAAGAGAAGAATCCAGGTTGCCCTTGATGGTTGTACATCTAAACAATATGATATAAATGTGAATGTACCTCAGGGATCTATCCTTGGCCCTTTATTATTCCTAATATTCATAAATGACCTTCCTGATAAAATTGTCTCTGAGATGGGTATATTTGCTGATGACACCACACTCTATAACAGATATGAGGGGAAAACAAATAAACACATATCTAAGGAAATGGCAGAAACACTAGAGGAAGACATAGAATCTGTAGTGGAATGAGGACAAAAATGGATGGTCGCATTCAATGCTGCCAAGACTAAGCTTGTTTTCTTCAATGATTACAAGAAAACTTCTCAACCACCAATAGCAATGGCTAAAGATACATTACCTGAAAGTACTTCTTTTAAACTCCTCGGCTTAACGTTCACAGGAAACATGAGTTGGAACAGATACATTAAGAGCATTGCCTGAGCAGGTGCGAGGAAAGTAGGCACTCTCTACCGTGCTAGAAAGTTACTTATGCCTGAAAGTGTCCTCTACTCTACAAGGCCACCATTCACCCATGTATGGAGTATTTTTGTCACATTTGGGCTATTGCATCTGCTACTAGTCTCTCACTTCTGGACAGTGTTCAAAAGAGAGTCGCCAACCTGATAGGTCCTGGACTGTCAACTAAGCTTCAGCCTCTATCCCATCGACAAAATGCTGCATTCCTCTGCCTGTTCTACAAGTATTTATATGGTGGATGTTCTGACGAAAATACTCTTCATAAACCCGACAAGTTGCAAAACCCCACCCCTAAACAGTAGAGATCCATAGATGTAAGAATCCCTTCTACTCTAATAGTTTCTTCCCCAGAACGACTAGACTTTGGAACTCTCTTCCGAGTTCCTGCTTTCTGAACTGTACTGACATGCAGATGTTCAAGTGTAATGTGGACAGACATCTTGCTGCTCAACTCCCTACATAGTATTCCTTCAACTCATGATCCCCGATAGTAGGCCCCTACATCAAAGTGGCACTGTGCCTTGTTTTGGTGAAAATCGAATAATAAAAAAAAAGAATTGTTAGTAGCGTTCAAAAACTGATATGTGAACACACATCCTTCAGATATTCACATAATCCTTTAGTCTGTATATTTACCATTTTAGGTTCTTTATTGTCCAAGTAAAATAGTTAAATTTACATATACCTTTGTTTTTCTTTCTATCTAATTCAAATTTCAGCGCTTATAAAAATGTCTACTTTCTCACATATGAGAATTGATGTTTTTTTTCTGTTCAAGTTTTAAAATTCGGACATTATTGTTAAAACGGTTCATTTTTCATCACTTTTAAAGAAAAAAGTAATAATTCTTTATACGATATGTGGAAAGAAAAATACACTCTGATTTTAAAAAAATAAATAAATACACATATTACAAAAACAAATCTCAAATACCGACACCGTTTTTAGAAAAAAATAAAGAAAGAAAGAAAAACACGTTTCTGTGACCAGCGCATTCTTTCTTTTTAAAGTAAAATAGCGTACTACTTACAAAAGTACATCTGTATCTGAGAATTGGAGAGTCACTTAATCACTTCCGCTTAAGATACCAGTTGAGGATACGTCTTCGACAGTCTGTTCGATATAGACTGGGCCAACTGAGTGGCCTTTTTTTTCTGTTGAACTGTGGTATTTGTTCTGGATATGCCTAAGACGTCTCTTCCGACTTTTGGGAGATGTTAGTTGATTGCGAACTTTGTAAAGACTAGATTGCGTTGTATATTCTCCTTACCTTCCCACCTTTTGCCACACATTTTGCAGTAGTAGTGAAGTAAATGTAGAGAAGAAAGAAGCTGAGAGAAAATTGCGCACCTCATCATTTGTGACTGCAGCAACAAATCGATTATTATTTACAAATTAATCCGGAGAAATTGAACTTTAACGACTCCATTGAAGTCACAGTATATACGGTCCCTGATCGAGTTTCAAACTACTTTTATTCCACTAAGAAATATGTTCTTATTCAAAAATATAATTTCTTTACTAAATTGACGTTAGTTTATTGATTTCAAGCAGTGCATAATTAACACTACTCCAACTAGTATACAAAATAAAACAAAAGCATGAATAAAAAAAACAGATGTTCTGAAGTAAGTGTACACATCTATTGATGAAGATGAGGAAATGAATCAATTGAAGAGCTAATAGAATATCAATATGTAACGTAAAGTCAAGTATAGTTCTGTTGTCCTATTGTCAAGACATAAAACAAGTTTCACAACATAAAAAGAGAACAATAGTGAATATGATGCAGTGCAAGGGTAGAGCGAATAAACTTAAGTTAGAGTAATGCCCCTGACCTACTTCCCATAGCAGTAGAGTAACAAAACTTGGCACAGTCATTAGTCTTTCTCTACATAGAAACCATCCAGAGTTATGCATTTCTTGCATCGTTTGATGCAGCTCTGGAGACCGTTTTTGTAGAACACCACAGGTTGGTCATCCAACTACAACGTGACTTCAGAAATCAGGGCTGCATCATCTGGGAAATGCTTTCCTTTCAAAAACAACTTCATGGCTGGGAAGAGGTGAAAGTCAGAGGGTGCAAGGTCAGGAGAGTAGGGAGAATGGGGAAGGATTTCATAACCACATGTCCGTGCTTCTGCTCTGGCGACATGCGAGTTGTGGACCGGAGCGTTGTCCTGCAGGAGGAGGGCACCTTTGCTAATCTTGCCCTGCCTCTTGATTTTGATAGTTTCCCTTAATTTCCTCAAAAGTGAAGCATAATAGGCTCCTGTAATTGTGATACCCTTTGCCAGGAAATCTGTCATCACTACTCCATCCTGGCCTCAGAAGACTGTGAGCATGACCTTGCACTCTTGCCTTCTTTGAAGGTGGTGAGTCCAAGTGCTTCCACTGCATTGACTGAGCTTTGGTCTCTGGATCATAGTGATGGACTCAGGTTTCATCCTGTGTGATCAGTCTTTTGAAAAACTGACTCATCTTCTTGGCACATCTCCAAATTCATCCTCGAGCACTCGACGAGTTCTCGCTTCTGGAATGGTGTGAGCAACCTGGGAATCCATCTGGCAGACACCCTTATGCATATGCAAATGGTCATGAATGATAGTTTCCACAGACCCTGTACTAATCTTTACATCTTGGGCAATTTGGCGAATAGTAATGCGCCAATCTTCCAAAATGGCAGCCTCAATTTGACGGACAGATGCCTCATCAATGGCAGAAGGGAGGTGACCAGGTCTGAGAGTTGTTTCCACAGACTTCCGGTCATGTTTGAATTCACGATGCCAGCGTTTTACAAGGTCATATGATGAGGCATTATCACCATAAGTTTCTTAAGTCTCCTGTGGTGGGCGTCCTTTCAAATACAAAACCCGGATCACTGCTCGACATACAACAGGCTCCATTTCACACCTGACTCAGTTCAAACACCTGTAAAACAGAAACCACAATTAGTTCAGAGTGTTAATTTGCCACATAACCTGTAGAGATATAAATCATTGCACATGCAAAAATTTCAGCTAGATCAGACAACTGGAAGTGGGTCAGGGACATTACTTATTGCACGCCCCTCATAAGTGTAAATGACTATCATACAATGTTAACACTGACTATCAAGCAATATTAATATTGACAGCAATACAATGTAAACATTGGCTATCATATACCATAAATATTGACTATCATACAATATTACTAATGAATATCATACAATATTACTAATGAATATCATACAATATTACTAATGAATATCATACAATATTCCCACAGACTATCATACAATATTTACATGACTATCATAAAAAAATTAACGCTGTCTTTCATACAACATTGACTCTTCATAGCATACAATATTTACACTTAATATTGTACAATATTTACATGAACTATCATAAACAACTAGCTATTATACACTATTACCACTGAGTATCATTGGCTATAATAAAATTTTAACCTTTTACTAATATATATATTTTTTTAACACTTAACAGCCAAATTTCTAGCCGAAACAAGATTAAAAAGATTTTCCCAAATCTTAATACCCCGTATGTCAAGTTTCGAATCTGTAGACTGAAAATTGACAAAGTGATTTAGTAGGGAAATGCACACACACACACACACACACACACACACACACACACACACACACACACACACATTTTCACTTTCATAGATATACTAGCAGTTCATGCCAGCTTTGCTTGGGCCCTATGTACTGGTAATAACTTTGTATGCATATATATATATATATATATATATATATATATATATATATATATATATATATATATATATATATATATATATTTAAAAGTTTGTACTCATGTACAGGTTACCTACCTTTAAATATTTCTACTGTTTAGACCAGAAATTGGCGGAGGAGTTTGGTAAAGTTTTCAAAGCTCAAATCGTTGAACTTTGACCCCTTGACAGCCAAATTTCTGGCCCAAAACCGATATTTGTTATTAATTTACTATTGTTCTCGAATCCATACTTATTTACTCTCAAGCCCAATATTATTTTCTATTTATTTACAATGTTATCAACTCCAAACTTATTTACTATTAATCTCAAACCCGAAATTATTTGCTATTAATTTTCTATTGTTCTTAAATCCAAACTTATTTACTATTAATCTCAAACCCTAAATTATTTGCTATTAATTTTCTATTGTTCTTAAATCCAAACTTATTTACTATTAATCTCAAACCCTAAATTATTTGCTATTAATTTTCTATTGTTCTTAAATCCAAACTTATTTACTATTAATTCACTATTAATCTTAGACCCAAAATTATTTGCTACTTATTTACTATTACTCTAAACTCTAAACTTAATTACTCTTAATTCGCTATTAATCTCAACCCCAAAATTATTTTATATTAATTTACTATTACTCTCAACACCAACCTTTTTTTCTGCCCGGCTTTTCTGGATCCCTTTGTACTGTTCATAACTTACACTATGTGTGAATATTCTTTTATGTAAAATTTCAAATGTTTAGACCAAAAATTGTCTGAGTAATTTCGTAGAGACAGCAGGGGTAATTTTTTTAAAAACTTTAATCCCAATTTTGACGCCTTAACATTTATTGTTTTGGTTTCAAATCAAAATAAAATATTCGGTAGAATCTGCAAAGTTCAACTTTTTTTACTTTGACCTTTTGGCAGCCAAATCTTTACCCCAAAACATATTAAAATGCTTGCGACATGTCTGAATACCTGTTATATAAAATTTCAAATGCTTAGACCCTGATTTGGCTGAGTAGTTTGCTAGACTGCACAAAGGTCAAATCTTTTGAATTTTGACCCTTTGGCAGCTCAAATTTGTACTTAAACCAATTTAAAAGCTTTCCCTATCTCTGAATACCCTTTATGTAAAATTTCAAATGTTTAGACCAGAAATTTACTGTGTAATTTGATAGAAACCGCAGAGGTCAAATTTTTTTTAACTTTGACCCTAATTTTGAACCATTAATATTTATTGTTTTGAGCTCAAATTGAATTAAAATGTTTGGCTCATGTCCAAGTAACCTACATCTAAAATTTCAAGTGTTTAGACCCAAAATTGGCGGGCGAGTTTCATAGAGTTTTCAAAGGTCAACTCTGTAAACTTTGACCTCTTGGAAGCTAAATTTTTGCCCAAAAACTAATTAAAAAGCTTGCTGTATGTCTGAATACTATTATGTAAAAGTTCAAATGTTTAGATCCAAAATTAGCTGAATAGTTTGTTAGAGACCGCAAAGGTAAAATCTTTTGATCTTTGACCCCTTGGAAGCCAATTCTAAGCAAAATAACTATTAAAAAGCCTGCCCCATGTCTGAATACACTTTATGTAAAATTTCAAATATTTAGACCAAAAATTGGCTGAGTAAATTGGTAGAAACCGCAGAGGTCAATCTTTTTTTTAAAACTTTGACCCCAACTATGACCTCTTAACACATATTGTTTTGGGTTCAAATCGAATTATAAAGTTAGATCTATGTTCAAGTAACCTATATCTAAAATTTCAAGCGTTTAGACCCAAAATTAGCAGAAGAATTCAGTAGAGTTTGTAAAAATCTAATCGAGTTTTAACCCCTTAATAGCCAAATTTCTGTCTGAAAACCGATTAAAAAGATTTTCCCAAACCTCAATACCCCTTATTTCAAATTTCAAATCTGTAGTCCGAACATTGACAGAGTTATTTGGTAGGAATGTGTACACAGACAGACAGACAGACATACAGATAGACACACACATAGATATTTTCACTTTTATAGATATATAGACTAGCCTGGGTGTCTGGCGTTGCCCACGTGTTTGGAGGTTTGTGTTGAAAAAAAAAAAAGTAGAAGTAGACAGGCAGGCTCGAACCCGTACCGCGAAGGAGGAAAAAAACGTGAAAAATATTGCTGTTACGGCTATCCCCAAACCGGAAGTGACGTAGGTTTAAATTAAGGCTAGTCAATGGAAAAGAGAGGATGGCTTTCGAAAATATCGGCGAAAAAAGCGACCCCTCCCTGTAAAAAAGTGCCCAGTTGAGGATGAAGTCATTTATGCTTTTAGCCAAATTTTCGACATTTGTCGTCCGGAAAATCGAGCCTCAAACCGATATCAATTTCATGAAAATCCGACGCCTCTGTCGAAATTTTTAGGCGGGCAAACATACACATACATACATACATACATTTAAACACACAGGTGAGATTTATATTATAGATTATATTGGCTGCAATATATAGTAATGATTTAAAAAGTTAAAAAAAAAAGACTCGTGTGCTACCACCCAGAATCAAAACCAACTTAGAAAACTTCCACAGAAACGAATGGAATGCTTCAAACTGCTTGCAAGAATCGAGCATCAGTTTTTGAGTAGCATAAAAGATTCAAGAACGGCATCGAGTTTGTGAGAAATGATGAGAGGTGTGGGAGTAGTAAGAAAGTCAGAATACCAGAGTTGATTGGCCAAATAAAAAATTTCATGGATAAGCAACGTCGTGCGTTTATAGAGACAATAAATGCATAGTTTGATGTCTGTGTAGGAACTGCATACACAATTATTCATGAGGGACTGAAGATACTGAAGATTTGCGTGGAAGTTTTCCTCAATGGTGCTCATAGAAGATTACAAACTAATTGATCAAGATAGACATCAAGACAGTTCCTTACCCTACCTATAATCCAGAGCTTGCTTTTAGCTATTCTCTAAACTCGAAGAAAACCTTGAAGGCTGTCGTTATGAGACAATTGAAGAGATGAAAGAGGTTTGATATACATACCAGTGGCGGCTCGTGCCTAAGATTAGTGGGGGTGCTTTTTTAAAAAAAATACCCATTGTTTTAATATTGTGTAAAAATAAAACAAACATAAAAAAATACATAATTTATACGTATGCACACGTATAAAAATACAATAACTTAAAGGAATCCTAAATAGATGTAAATATTTTAAATATTTTACTTATTACATTCATTTGAAAGTAAACTCCATTTTTCTTGTTTTAATTTGTGAGAAAAGATTGATAATTTTCTCCTTAACTTCTGAATGACTGCTGAAAAAATTTGTTATCAATTGAAAGCACTGCAAGTTCATTTAGTCTTTCGCAACCCATGGTGTTCCTTAGAAAAGTTTTTATTCTTTTCAGAGTTGAAAAACAACGTTCTGCCTCTGATGTAGTCATGTTTATTGTCAAGATAATTTTTATGAGATTTGTGATTTCACTAAGAACATCGTTTAAATTGTTTTCCAAAATAAATTTCAGGAGATCAATTACTTTGCAATACTCATGGATATCTGACCTACTATAAAATATTTCTAGCTCAGTTTCAAACTTTTCTTTGTCAATCATGGGATATGCTTCAGTTGTCAAGGATATCTCTTCTGTAGGCAGTTTTTTCTTAAAACGAGCAAAACTTATCTTGTAAAACAATTTAACAAGTATTAAATGTTTAGTTGAAGAATATCTGTCGGTTATATCAAGAAGATATATAGTCACACAGTTATGTAGCTTCACCCTTGAGTGTTTCTGAAGGATTTTCACAGTATTTGGTGTTTCTTATCTCTAAAATA